>NW_008352659.1:2336688-2403463 GCF_000622305.1 Nannospalax galili | reverse complement strand
CCCCATGCATGCACCTGTTCTTCTACCTATCTCCACATACCCTACTCATTTATTCACTTGTCGAACACAATAAATCAGGTGCTTTCACTCTAGTTCTGTTGTATTTAATATAAGATGATCTTGGAATATTTCAGACTCGTAAACTTTTCTAACATATTGCAACAATATTGCAACAAACAACTGTGGACCACCCACTGAACTTTATCTTTTCTTAACATTATGTCATTTGTACTTCAAATTTTTATTTATTTTTTAAATATTTATTTATTTATTTTATGTGTATGAGTGTATTGCCTGCGTGTATATGAGTGCACCTGTGTCGTGCAATGCCGCGGAGGTCAGAAGAGGGTTTCAGATTCCCCTGAACTGGAGTTAAGGACGGTTCGTAGCCACCATGTGGGTGCTGGGAATGGAACCTGGGTGCTCTGCAAGAGCAGTCAGTGCTCTTAACCACAGAGCCATCTCTCCAGCCCCCAATTTTTCTTTTTAAATATAAAATACTATAGATGTTTTTGTGGCTCCACAATTCTGCCCCTTCACTTCCTCCCCAGAACTTGTATCTGTCATTTTCATACATGTTTTCACATTTCTAAATCATATACGTTTGTGTTCATAAACAATATATAGCATTTTTTTAGGTTTTAAACTTCTATTTAGTTGGTGTCCTGCTGCATGTCACTTCATAACTTGATTTGTTTTTGCTCATTCTTATCATTCCATTGTATTTTCTATATCTGTCTTCATTAAAGTGTAATTGTGTCTCACGTGATCCTTTGTCGCTTTATTTGGGTCACCAGTTCTTGGGTGGCAGAATGTTCACCTGTGTATTACTCTTTCCTCCATGCCTGCCAAGGTCTTTTTGGGTTGGCTGCATGGATAATGGATGAATTTTTGAGATGACTGCAATATACCAACCTCTGTGGTGGCCACTCAGGAGTGATGGAGACTTGGTCCTAGCTCTTAGAGAGTAGCAGATTGACAGTAGCATAAATGAGGAGTCAGACTAGTGGTGGGGGAGACATGGTGAGGGAAGATGGTCAGGGGAGGGAGAAGGGGAGCAGGCCACTCTTGGCAAAAGAAACAGTGTAGTGGAGGCTGGGGGTAGAAAGCCATTTATCTTTGATGCCTTGGTCGGCAGGTGCCCCCACCCAGCAGGGTAATTTCTTCACTCAAGGCATCCAGCCTCCTTTTGCAGGTAAACTTTCATACCCAATGCATGCTTTGGAAACTTTATCTCATTTAATCATGCCTTCCTCCTTCACTTGGCCAGCAAATATTTCCTGAGCACCTAATATGTGCCAGCCTTTGTGCTTGTGCCTGAACAAAACAGAGTCACCAGGTGACACTTCTTGCTCTCAGCATTGAGGGAAGTGAGAAAGACAGTGAAATAAACAAATAAGAATGTCAGATGGTGAGTGATCTCCTTGAGGGCTATGTAGGGAGTCTGACTGGTTATTGAGTCATAAGTAAAGTACTCATGGAGTTGTCAAATAGCCTCTCCAAGGAGCTATATTAGTCAGCTTTCCATTACTGTAACAAAAGGCCAGAGGCTGGGCAACAACAAAAGGAAATTTATTTAGCTCAGTTTCAGAGGTTGAAAGTCTGAATAGCATGGTACTATTTCTGACAAAGGCCCCCATGCTACATCACATCAGGGCATATGGCATTATGGAAGTGTTGTGTGACATGACAAAGCAGGAAGTGAGACATTTGGTAGTGGGACTCACTCTTTGAAGACAACCCACTCTCATAGGAACTAAGTAGGATCCTATAGGAGTTACCTTAATGTGGCAGAGGGCAGTGTCTCAATGACCTAACTACCTCCCTCTCACCAGGCTCCACCTCTTTGTTGTTGTTGTTTATTTATTTGAGACAAGGTCTTCCTATAGCCCCAGCTGGTCTGAAACTTACTATGGAGACCAAGCTGGCCTTGATTTCAGAGATTCGCCTGCCTCTGCCTCCTGTGTGTTGGGACTGAAAGCATATGCCAACACACCAGGTTAGACTCCACCTCTGAAAGGCCGACCACCCCTCACATCAGCACACTGAGAACCAAGCTTCTAACGCATGAACCCTTGGAGACAAAGCATACTTGAAGCACAGCAGAGGGACACTTGAGATCTGAATCTAAGGCCAGAGGAAGAGTGCACACTCGGGAGAAAACTTGGCCAGCTCAAATCTGTTTTTACTGGGGGCAAAGAGAGACTGGTAGCTCAGGGCCAACAATCAGATTGTATATGGTTTTTCAAGGCAAGAAAGGGGCTTAAATTTTATTCCAACCAGATGAGGAGACTTCAGAGAGTTTTAAAAAGACAATTGATAGATCTAATTACTTTTCAAATTAATTGAAAAGTAGGGGGTTGAGAATTAAAGTTGAAGGGAAGTCAGGTGGCTCTGAACAGTCCAACTCCAGATGGCTCCAGCTTGGCCTTGGTTGTGGGCAACAGGGATGGAGAGAAGTGGCCTGACATGTGGCTCCAAGGCAGAGTTTACAGGCTTGTTGGAAGAAGGGATGGGAGTAGTCAGGGAGAGAGCATTAGGGGAGAGCAGGATTGTGACATGGAGGCTGTCAGGAGTGGGAAATAGCAGTAGACAAAGGGGTTGGGTGGGAAGGAAGAGTGACACTGGCCCCACCAATTTTAAACTGACTTTAAGAATTCAAGTGGAGCCACCAATCAGGCGAATCCTGCTGGTGTCTGAGGGGAGGCGTGACATTTCCACTCTGAGCATCTGTCCCAGGAGTCCTGCCTACTTGTTGATAGTACAGCACACAGCCCACTCACTGTGTTCCTCCTGAGGGTCAGATAGGGTAAGGATTAATGAGCCCATTTTGCTGCTAGGGAGACAGAGGCCCAGCAGGGCAGTGACTGGCCAAGATTACCATGGCAGAGCCTGGAGCCACCTTGCCTCAGGCCTGGCTGTTCTTCCCTATCAGCACCTCTGGACCACTGGGTGGATAGGGACAAGGTCAATGTTGGCTTTCTCTGGGTCTGTTTCTTCATCTGTCAGTGCCCTTCTCTGTTTTCATGATGTGCCTGAGGTCAAAGAGACCCAAAGATGTCACAGCCAGGACTCAAGTTGGGCCTTCCCTGTGTGTGCTCTGTGGGTCATGCTGTCCTGGTGACCAGTGCTAGCCAGGGGCCAAGGTCACCCATGCTCCTTTCCTCCATTGTGTCAGGGAAGGGCATGGGGAAAAAACTTTTGGGAAATTGAGCTGACGTCTCTAAGTGCTCACAGTGCTTGGGGCTAAGTACTGCAAACAGCCATAGACCTGAAAAGTAAGCCCTAGAGTAGAGTCCTCCTGACTTACAAGGAGGAAGTGAGGCATGTCCTCATGGTCACACAGTAAAGACCAGAACTGGAATCCAGAACAGGAAGTTGAATACTGTGTTGGTTAGTTTTTGTCATCTTGACACAAGCTAGTGTCATCTAGGAAGAAGGAACCTCATCTGAGGAACTTCCTCCATCAGGCTAGTTTGTGGGCTGTCTGTGCTGTAGGGCATTTTCTTGATTGCTGATTGATGCAGGAGGGCCCAGTCCCCTTGGGCGGTGCCACCTCTGGGCGTGTGGGCCTGGGCTGTATATGAAGAGTAGCTGAGCAAGCCAGAGGAAGCAAACCAGTAAGCAGCAATCCCTCCATGGTCTCCGCTTCACTTCCTGTCTCCAGGATGCCTTGAGTTTCTTCTCTGACTTCCCTCAGTGAGGGACTGTAAGATGTAAGATGAAATAAACCCTTTCCTCCCCAAGTTGGTTTTCATCATGGTGTTTATCACACCAACAAAAAGCAAACTGAACAAATACTAAGCTCGCCCTTAGCCACTCCCTTCCATGACAGGGATATTCATTCAGTAAGTGGTAGCCCATTTGTCTATTCAGACAGAGGCCTGTGCATCTGTGCATGAGCAGTTTCCAGCAGGAGCACTGGAAACAGAGACCCAAGTAGCCCAGGTTCCATTGGGTGATTCTGGAGACAAGGTTCCTAGGAACAGGCCTTCGTCAGCTGTTTGTGACAAGCCCTTGACAACACAGACAACAGTGTTCTGGGGAAACAGGAAGGGCAGACAGAGGTCCTGGCACTCTGGCTGAGGACAGATTAGCTGATGGCTGGGAAGGAGAGGCTCCGTGGCCTGGCTGGGCCTCGTGCCCAGGGGAGCTGTCCACAGGGGTGGGTATAGTAAGAAGACCCTTTCAGGGCCAGGCAGGCTTGGTCCCAGCTCATTCACCCACTGAGCATCTGTATCATGAGACAGGGATGCAGTAGTCCTGACTCCAAAATCAGAACCGGGCACAAGAGATAAATATTCATTTAATGAGCAAATATTGAGTACCTACTGTGTACTCAACTGTGGCTGGGACTTGTCTTCAACCAGTCCATTATTTAGTGAGGATGCTGACAAGTGGGTACTGAATAGTCTGTGCTACTGTCTCCTCCTGGAGAGAGGAAACAGCGTACTTGGGTCCTCCCTGGGGGTGACCAGCAGAGGAGTCCTGGAAGACATGATTTCTAAGATGAACCCTGAAATGTGAAGAGCAGTTAGCCAGGGATGGAAGAGCACTGATAAAGACTCAGACACTTGTAAGCACATCACATTTACAGTGGAAAGGAACTTGTCACTTTTTTTTAAAAAAAAGGATTTAATTTTCATTTTGCGTATGCATATGGGTATGTGTGCATTGTGAGTATGTGCTACATATGTGTGGGTGCACATGTGTGTGGGTGTGGGTGTGGGTGGGTGTTTACATTGTCACTGAACCTGGAGATTGCCTATTTGGCTAGTCTAGTCAGCCAGCCTGTGTCCCTGCTTCTCTGTCTCTGTCTCAATAGCACTGGGATTACAGGTGGGCCATCACTCCTGTCAGGCTTAAAAAATTTATTAATTAATGAATTTTAAAATGTATATGTGTGTTTTATGTGCATGTAAATGTACCACATGTGTGCAATGCCCAAGGAAGACAGAAGAGGGCATCAGATCTCCTAGAACCGCCATGTGGGTGCTGTGAACAGAACCAGGGTCCTCCGCAAGAGCAGCCAGTACTCTTAACCTCTGGCTATGTCTCCAGCCCCATCCCGCCAGGCTTTTATGTGTGTACTGGAGATCTAAATGCAGCTACTCAAGCTTGCAAGTGTTGTATCCACTGAACCATCTCCCTTATTTTTTTTAAATTGATGTTAAATTCACATAGAGTGAAATAAAACAGCATTTCCTATAGCCACACTCTTGTGCAACTGTCCCCTGTCTAGTCCCATTGCCTATTTTCCCACACGTACTACTTTGTGGTTTCCTGCTCTAAATGCCACAGCTCTACCATCCTAGCAGGGGAGGCAGTTTGTCTGTATCATGAGAATATACTTTGCTCATAGGAAGTGATGCCCTTCAAATTGGAGGTAGAAATGATACACTCATTATACAACTGGGGACACTGAGCAAAACTTATGAGATGTGCCCAAAGTCGTGTGGCTGTGGCAGAGCCAAGACTGGCATATAGGCTAACATCTCAGGCCTCCAAGGCTCCCAAAGATGCATCTGCAGACCAACTGGGCACCAGTGAAGAATCCAGATTCAGGAGCCCAGGCATCTATTTCTCATGGCATCCCATGCCTAGGACCTTACCCTTGTCTTGAAAGCGGACACCCTGCCTGGTCTTACTCGGGCCCTGGGCACAGGGATCTGGGTTTGTGATATCCTCAAGGTGGCATCTTTCAGGGTGGCAGCTGGTGGTAGGTGTGTAGGGGCAGCAAGACAGGCAAATGGAGCTGGGAAATTAGGCTTCAAGGCACAGGACAAAAGTCCCTCTGCTAACATCCCCAGGCAGACATTGGCCCTGCTGACAAATGGGCCACGGCTTCTCTCATTAACGTGCAGAGTGGTGTGTAATAATAAAATGCCCCTTAAAGCTGGAACAGGGCATGAGTGACTGCTTTCTCAGGTCCTAATCAGGATCATTAATTGCGTATGGAAAGGTCTTATAAACATTTGTTAAACTCTGAAGCTCACTGTGCCCATGTCTTGGCCAGTCAGGGCCAGCTGCGAAGGGTATAAACTGGGGTCCAGGATTCCACTGGCTCCCTTCAGGAGCTCCTCCATGCTCAGGCTGTGAAGTGATAGCAGTTGTGGGTCAAGGAGCCCTTCTCAGCTGCGAAGGGTATAAACTGGGGTCCAGGATTCCACTGGCTCCCTTCAGGGGCTCCTCCACGCTCAGGCTGTGAAGTGATAGCAGTTATGGGTCAAGGAGCCCTTCCGTGCTCGGGGTGGGTACTCTGGCTCTGAAAAATGAGTGGGTGGATGGTAGGGAAAAGAGCTGAACCCACCGAATCCTAAATCTCTATGATTGAGCCTTTCATTGTCCATCTCGGAGCCTCATGCTCCGCCCAAGTAAGACAGAGATAATATTTACTCCGTGTATTTCTGGGGGACCATCTGGTGAAATAAAACACAATGGTAATGGGCTCCTAGGCATTTTTTCCCTCCTTTCGGTCTCAGAGCAGAAGCTGAAGGAGGGATGCAAAGGAAAAAGAAGATGGAATCCCAGCTTGCTCTTGGAATGGGAAGGAAGGACCAGGCCCACAGGCTGCGGGGTGGGGGGGTGTGCTCCTTGCTCATTAGTCTTCCCTTGTTTCCCATTCTACTCTGTACTGTCTTACCCTCCTATTGCTTCCCATCGTGTCTGTGTCTCCTGCCTTCTGGGCAGTGGAAGGACTGGATCTGATCCACAGGGCAGGGGTTGGGGGTGGGGGACAGGGAATGTCTGACAAGGAGTTGGAGGTAGGTGTCAGGTGATGGCGAGGACTGTCCCTGTCCAGAGCAAAAGGGCTCCTCCCCTTTGGAGAACATCAGCATGAAGGGCTTTGTAGAGTTGCTCCTGACCTTGTGGGACAGGACACAGAGGAAGAACCAAGGGCTAGCAGGACCCTACCCCTCTGACCCTGCAGGAGGGCTCCTCAGTCCCCAGCAGGGCCTTTCCTCAACTCTTCCTTGATTTGGGGAATCCTTGTTGGACCCCCATCCTCATTTCCTACAGAGCCTTGGGGCATATACCTCATGTGTCCACATCGTCAAAGGTCCTTCTCTCGGCCTCTGTCTGATCCAGCAGCTCTGAGAGCTTAGCCCCCACTTCCCATTCCTAGTGACACTCAGTGAGGAAACCACAGCAACACTGGTCTGCTCATCCCAACACACATGTCCAGGCCGACCACCCCAGCAAGAGCTGCCAGAGTTTCCAATGCCCTGGCCAGGGAGGAAGGGTGTGGCCAGGCTGGGGTGGGGAGTCACAGTGCTAGGACTGGTCCCTGAACTAGGACTTCTTGCAGGGGAAAACATTACCAAGAGTGGCCCTACTGAGGCTGGAGCTGGATGAAGGGGTGTGGGCCTGTGTGTCTGTGCACATGTGTGTACACTCACAGGCATGCTCTTGGAAGTGGAAAGTCGGCGCAGGCTTAGATTCAATAAACACTGGCAGTCAGTGATCGGCATACCTTTGGTCATAGGATCTTTGCATCTGTCCCTCTGGGAGGTACAAGCTCCGCTTATTCCTACTTGATAAGCAGGGAGGCCTTAGTTAGTAGTCTTGTCCAATGCCACACAGGTAGATGCCTCTACTTACAGCCCTCCTGTGGTTTCTTGTGGCTTACAGAGGAAAGTTTCTCAAGGAAAGAAAGCCTCACCATGCCTGCCTCCTGTTCCTTTCATTAAGAACCAGTGTTCCTTCATTCCTTCAGCTGGGAGCTGGCAGACCTCCTCTGAGTCTCAGGTCAAAAGCTGCATACCTGGAATGAAGCCCTGACTCAGATAGGAACTGCCCTTCCCTGTTCATACCTTGACGCCACCTCCATACTTGTCTTTGTCACAGTGCCTTTCAGTGGCTGGGCCACATTCCCATGTCTGCCCCTTGCTCATCACATACAGGGTGGAATCTGTTCCTCTTTGTTGCATGGGATATTCTGGCTCAGCCTTGGAAAATGCCAGAAGAATCTGATGCATAAACACATGATGATGGATGGATGGAACGCAGTCCCCTGGGAAGATGAAGGACCCTGCGAAGAGGAGAACCTGCCACAACAACCAGATTGTATGCCTTAGCAAACCCCATCCCAGTGTACTTTGGAGTTCCAGGCCGGGCACCACCCACTTACTCTGTCCTGATTGGCCTCTGGAGTATGTAGGCAAACAACAGACAAGGACACTAATTTGACTAGAGGGCCTCTGTTGGGCCTTGCGTCATCTGTCCCAGTGAGCACTGAGAATATGGAGTGGGGACTAAATGCCGTGGTTTCACAACGAGATAGTCATTATCTTTTGAGACTCTCACAGCCTAGATTCTTGGGGCAGGTAGAGAAAGAAGCTGAGGTCCACAACGGGGAGTAGGTGGGCAGGGCTGGAACTCACCCCCTTCCCATGTCCCTGTTGTAGCTTGAAATAGTAGAGAGAGCCTGCTAAGTGGCGAGGCTAGGGAAGGAGTGGGAAGGAGGCAGCAAAACCGCGCAGTGCTCTTAGCCTTTACCTCCTGACTGCAGTGGCCTCATGTAGTTAAATTTACCTCTTGTCTCCCTCTCTCAGTCAGCTGAACATGCTTTACCTCAGGCATCTCTTATGCAGCTAGAATGAGTGTCAGGAAAGAGTTATAAGATTCTCTTTTAAAAGAAAAAAAGAAAAAAAATTCCTCCCTGCTCTTAGTTCCCGCCCCTCCCCTTAAGGGAAAAGTATGGATTGAAGATGTTTCTCCTCTCTGCAGTTCCTTGTGACGGCTCTGGCTGTTTGTCTAGCTCCTCATGGGCGCTGTGAATTTTGCAGTGTGGCCTCTCACGAAGCAGCTTTAGGGGCAAAGATGGTGGAATTTTATTCTTCCTAATTTAAAACAATAATAATTGTTCACGCGTTAGGAAGCATTCCTATTAAATCAATCCAATCTTTCGAAACGACTGGGAGAGAACAGAGCCAAACTTCCCTGGCCGGCTTTGGGGGAGTCTTTTCTTCCTCAAGTCTCTGGCTTCTGCAAACAACAGTCAAGAACAGACTGAAGCCAGCTCCAAGCTAGGCACTGTGGTGGGAAAGGGTGGTGGCCAGGAATGACCTGAATGAGCCCAAGATGAGATGTTTCTGTTCTCGAGGGGAGCAAGGTACACGTGTGCATACTGTTGGGGGTGTGGTCGTGCTTCCAGAACTGTGTGGCCCATGGTGGGGACTGGATATCTGTTGGTGTTGATCTCTTTTAACATTTTTTAAAATTTATTTTTCGTTTGTGTGTATGAGTGTAATGCCTGCATGTATGTAAGTGTACCCCTGTGTGCCATGCCCCCAGAGGCCAGAAGAGAGCATTGGCTCCCCTGGAACTGAAGTTACAGATGGTCGGTAGCTGCCATGTGGATGCTGGCAACTGAACCTAGGTCCTCTGGAAGAGCAGCCAGTGCTCTTAACTGCTGAGCTGTCTCTCCAGCCCCCTGTTGGTGTCTTTTGATAATATCAGGAACCCCAGGGGAGGCCTGAACTCTGGGAGAGATAAGGAATAGTTCAGGTACATCTAACTCTCCTCATTCTAAGATGGTGCCAAGTCAGGGTGAGGTGGGAACTAGCACAGGGCAAACTGAGGCCTGGGTCAGCCAGAGATGACTGGAGAGGTTTGGTTACTCAGAGAATTCAGGACTATAAAACAGAAATCTGAGTGGCTGGCCAGGCTGAAGGAAGAAAACAGTGTCTGTAGCTGGAGAATGGATCCAGGGCCCATGCAGGCAAGACTGGAGCAGCCAGAGCTGGTGTAGCTCGTGTGAGGAAGTAGGCAGTGAGTTGAGGCCCTGCTTGTATTGCTGGGGGTGGTCCACAACTGCAGTTCCTTGTGTACTTGGTGGGGCTGGTCAGGTGTCCGGGAAAGGGACCTGCATGTCATCCTAAGAGCGGTTAGGTGTCAGTGGAGTCTTTGGGCTTCCCCAAGGCCACCTGGGAGACCTGGACCCGGAGGCATAAGCAGCAGAAGGGACACACACCTTGTCTGTCAGGGACGGTGTTTATAGTGTGCTTATAGTCTGTGTGAACAAGAATAGCACCTTGTTCAACCACAAGGACCCAACTGGGACAACAGTGACACTGTCTGAACTGCTATGTCCCCTATACCAAGTTCACAGCTCTCCAGGGAAAGCCATCTGCAAGGCTGGGCCTTCAAGAAGTTGCCATTAGCTCTGATTGGCTTGGTGATCCCTTGGTACTGTGAAGTATTCATCCAACTTATCAATAAGAAGAGCATCTCTCCCAGAGTCAGTGTGATACACCTGTAGGTGAGGAAGGTCTTTGTGGGTGAGGCCTCGAGGAGTCTACAGGAGACCTTGATCTTGCCCATCTTCCTTCTACTCCGCAGAGATCAGCCTCCCTCCACTCCCTGCTTCCTCCTTTCCCCTTTTTCACAGCAGGGAGAGCTGATGACTCCTCTGGGACAGGGAGCATGGGGACCTGCCTTTCTCTCTTCTGTCTCTTTTCTTCTTTCACTTGAGATTCCTGGAGCTCCTAGGAACTTCAGTGGGATTTCCTGGGTGGTGAGGGAAATGAAGAGGCTCAGGGGGACTCAAGCCCTATGAGACCATTTCTCTTTCAGGCCTGAAGAAGGTCTAGAGTTGGGGCTTCCTGGAAGCAGAACAATCTCCATGAAGAGAGGTGTGTATGGAAGGAGGGACGTGGGATTCCTGCTTGTTCTGGGGCACTGCACAGGGATCACCACAGTGACTGAGGACAGTAAGAGGCAGAGTCCTTAGCACACTGAGTGGTTTTAGGAAGCAAGGCTATTTGGTCTAGAGAAGACTTGGAGGCCCCAGATTCATTGCTCTTTCAGAAAAGACGTATTTCCCCCTACAGAACTGACATCAAAGGAGCCAGGTGCCTGGAAGGTGGTATGTTCACTGTCCTTGGAGGAATAGGAGCAGAAATTGCCTGGCTACTCATTGAGGCTGCTGTAGAGGCAGCAAAGCACATGCTGGGGGTGGGCAGCTGGCTCCCTAGGTCCCTTTTAAAAAGGTCCAGGCTTCCAGGATTCTTCTCCCTCCTCACTGCCCTCTTCATCTGTCCCCTCTCCCTGCTGCGGCTTCCTCCCCAGGTGGAGCTCCGAGGAGCCGCCAAGGCCTCCCACTCCCTTGGTGGCACAAGGTCACTACTTTCATGATCTCTGGGCTGCCTCTTGCAGCCACCACCCTCCTGGAACTAGAAACTGAATAAATCGGTTAAACAAGGGAAAGGCAAAATATATACACACATGCACAGCACACACAGGCACACACACAGGAGGAAAGGGAGACAGTCTGGAACGACAAACACTGTTGTGCTCTGGCCTTTTTATCATAAGCCTCTTGAGATGAATATTCTGACCTAATAATCAAAACAAGCTGTAATTGCAAACAGACCCTCTGAAGACTGCACAGGCAGCATGGCCTGCAGGCCTGGGGAGAGGGCGGACAAGGTACCTGCTGAGCACAGCAGGCTGGCTCATGCCTTCCTTGTCCTCCTCCCTATGGATCGATGTGGCTGTCCAGTTGCCCACTATGCACCATTTTGCTGGCCTGGCTGGCTGGAGCCCTGTTCACATTCAGATGCCCCATGGGATTCCAGGGCTCCTTCTGTAGGAGAACCCGCTGGGAGGAAGCCAGCCCCAGTCAAAAGATGACTGACCGTCCAGCAGCACCCCAAGGGGCCAGGATGGGCTAAAGTGGGCGTTCCTCTCACCACGCCTGCCTTGACTCCAGCTCCTCCTGGCTCTGGGAGAGGTTCTCCTGGGTGCAATCCCAAAGCTGGAAGGCCTTCCTGTCCTCTCTCAGCCAGCCCCCACCTCCTTTTTTGTGCTTTGTTTCAGGCACACCCTCAGTTCAAATTTGCTTTGAAGGTCAGTAATTTCCACTCCTGCTTTCAAAACAATTGTACAGTTCTTCAGGGTCCTAAATGTTGATTCTCTTCAGTGAGGAATGAGTCTCCCCCAGCAACAGATACATTCCAGAAGTATCTATCCATCCAGCATCTCCAGTGGACCAGACATTTAGAAGAGGCCAAGGACAAATCAACTTGTTTTATGTTTCCAGGTGATTCCCTCTAGGGAATGTCCAGTCGAAGTGTGCCTATAATCTGTGTGACACACCCAAAAGACAAAGTGGGGTTAGTGAATGCTGTTTAAGGGATGGGAACCCTGAGGAAGGCATGCTGCCACTGGGGTCAAAGCCATGAAGGAAGTTGAATCAAGCATGGAAAAAAAGGTGAGACAGCACCAAAGTCTGCAACAACTTGGGCCAAGGAGCGGCTGACATGTTGGTAGCATTTTTTAGGACTGTCTTGTAGGCTGCAGATGCTGGGGTTCTACAGTAGTAGAGCCTGTGTGGGGCAGGCAGAACAGGGGAGGAGGTGGATTGGGTTACACTGGATGGACTTTCAAGAGCTTGCTAAGGAGCCCAGTGTCATCCCACACCAATAAGGGCCATTATAGGGCTTGAGGCAGAGCTGAGGTTTCTAGACACCATTCTGGTGAGCAGATGGGAAGGAAAGAAGGGAGAAGGGAGAAGAGAGCAGAGGTAGGGGACCGATTCAGAAGGGGTCAAGTGCAGGTAAACGGAAAAGCAGTGATGCAGGACTGGGAAAGTGTAGTAGAGGAAGAGGAGGACCTGTGGGGATAGTTTCTCCTCACATTGTCCTGACTGGGTCAGCATCTTCCTGTAGGTGCTGGGAAGGGGGTGGTAGGAAAGGATGCCCAGGTTGGTGATATGAGGTGCTGAGGTCAGTTTTGAGACTGGTGCCATTTCCTCTATCTTTTCATTTTAAGTAATTTTGGGCTCACAGGAAGTTTCAGAGTGTGTTTTTACTCAGTACACTGGCAGTTACAGTTGGAAGAATCTGAGTACAGTGTCAAAAGGGAACAAAGCTGATGAGCCCACCCAAGCCTTGCCTAGAGAACTTGTGGCTCTTGGCCTGGCCTGTGGGACATGAGCCATTGCCTCTTTTTTTTTTTTAAAAAAAAATTATTATATTTACTTTATGTGTATGAGTGTATTGTTTGCATGTAGGTAGGTGTACCCATGTCATGCAGTGCCCGTGGGGGTCAGAAGAGGGTGCTGGATCCCCCGGAACTGGAGTTACAGATGGTTGTTAGCCTCCATGTGGGTGTTGGGAATCGAACCCAGTCCTCTGCAAGAACAGCCACGGCTGTTAACTGCTGAGTTGTCTCTCCAGCCTTGAGCCATTGCTTCTTAATGGGCCTCCTTTCCAAAATCCTGGCTGGATTCAGCCTGTATAGTCCTCTCTGGACTGGGCAGGGCAGCCTCCAGTGATCAGCCCCACAAGTATCAGGTTTGGAAATTCTTGAGCATCGTCCGGCTCAGAATCTGGGATTATCTGTCCATTTGAGCCACATGATGGAGATCCTGCCCTGATGTTCCTCCTCATCATTCCAGATCCTACATGACACCAGAAACTGCCTCTGAGCCTCAACCTGCCTGGCTAAGTTGTGCTGCCCTCTCCTCATCTTATTCCAGACATACCTTGGAGGATAGACCTGTCCCCTAACTGCCACCCCAGTGAGGGGAGTGTAACATCAGTACCAATAGGGGCCTGGAGCCAGCAGGGGCCACCCCATCATCTTAGAGATGGGAAGCGACCTTAACCATAGTGAAGCTGGCATATGATTTTCAGTCCTGCACCATCTCCTGGGATGTACCTGCCCACCAGCCTCTTAGTTCTGAGCTCTCCAGAGGACTGGCCCCAGAGAAGACACCCTTCTGGCCCCATATCTGTTTACTAGGGAAGCTGGTGGGTCTTGGGCTGAGAGGCACCCAAGACCACCTCTGACTTTCACTGTGACTGTACACAAGTGTTAGCTTCATTTTTCCTGGGGTGACTATAATACTGACCAGGTGGTTTGAACCCACTAGAAGAAATGATTGACATGGTTGATTTTTGAGAGCAAAGTTCTACACAGTTGGAGAATTCTAGTCTAGATGTTTGACCATGTGCTAATTTCTTTGAGAGTTTGGTTTCTACTGAATTTATTTTTATGTGTATGAGTGTTATGCCTGCATGTATATAAGTGCACCTGTGTTGTGCAGTACCCGAGGAAGACAAAAGAGGGTATTGGATCCCCTTAGAACTGGAATTACAGGCAGTTGTTAGCCACCATGTGGGTGTTGGAAATCAAACCTGGGTCTTCTGCAAGAGCAGCCAGTGCTCTTACCTGCTCAGCCATTTTTCCAGCCCCTCTACTGATCTTAAAAAATTTCTTACCCATGAAGGATAATTAATCATGAAACCATTTGTGGTGCTCCCACCATGTTCTAATGATATTACAAATATTCCCAAAGTGAATAATTTATAGAAGAGAGAGTAAGGCTCAGAGAGATAGAGGAGATCTTGCCCTCCACCATCATTTATAATCCCTGTCCCTGACAGGCATTCTGTTAGACTTGACACTGCGGCTTTGGACCAAGCCCATCCTTACCTACAGTCATTAGACTAAGATGATTCCCAAATGTGCTTCAACCTTAGACCATAACTCTCCAAAGAAAATGCTTCTCAGGCTGCCTTGCTTCCTGGCTCTTTGTAGATAAGCTCTTTCCAAGACAAGTCAGGGACCTGGAAGACTGTAGACTGTCCTTTGGGGTACTGAACACTTTCTGTGGGTTCTCCAGCCTCAGAGGATCTGAAACCTCCCCTAGCTCCTCCCCCTCTACCCATGTGACTTTGTGGTACTTCATCTATTGAATTTGGTGGATACCTACGTTGGGGGCCTGGTCCTCCTCAGCATGCCCTATTGCCTCTCCACTTTTTCTTTCCTATGCCATGGATGCCATACAGACCCTGTATGCCATGCAGACCTTGTGGCCACTGGGGCTCTATCTGGTAGGAAAGGGCTGAGGCTCTCTTGAAGTTGGGCATTTGGGCTGGTTTCCATTCCTCCCTTATGTTCTGTGTGCTGTGTGAACTCTCACTGAGGTTGGGAAACCCATCTTTTACTTGACAGTGTGCATCACCCTCTGCAAGGCCTTTCTGAGTGTCTGGGTGGAAGAGGGTTGCCGTAGCCCCCAGTAGGACGTGGGATTTCTGAGCTTCCTTGAAGAGCTGAAGGGGTAATCCCGTCCAAGGTTGTACTGTATCCATGCGTGTTATGGGACAATAGTAGTATGATGAACCACAGCAAACACAGGAAGCTTTCTGGGGGCATGGGAGTGCAACTACAGTGAACCATGGCAGGCAGCCATTGGTTATGCTCATACTTGTAGTACTGAATGCCTGATGGAGGTCATGTCACACTCTGTTATGCAGCACTGCCAGGTGTCAGGTTCAGTCACCACTCCTGAAGGTTTGGAAAAAACTCTGAGATGCCCCTTCTTTTTGGTAGTTCAGAGAGGAAGAGAATATGGCAACTCCTGGTTTGCTTCTTTGAGCGGCCCTGCTTCTGTGTCTCACCTGTCCCCTGCTTTCTTGTCCTTGAAGAACACCCTTAGGAACATTCTCTTTTAAGGAGAAACCAAGTGTCTTCATTTCTTTTCCTATTGCTGTGATAAAATACTCCAAAAAGGCAACTGAAGAGAGAAGGGTTTATTTTAGCTCACAGTTCAAGGCACAGTCTGTCATGCTGCGGAAGTCAAGGCAGTGGGAGCTCGGAGCAGCTGGCCCATCACATCCACAATCAGAAGGCAAGCAAGACTGCACTCCTGCTTGTGCTGAGGCTGCTCTCTCCACTGTGCGTGCTCAGCTCACAGTTTCCTTTCTTTCAAAAACATTTTTATTTGTTCCTTGACAATTTCATGTATCTGTATAATGTATCTTGATCCTATCCAACCAATTCCCTCTACTCTCCCATCCCCCAGTACTTTCTCCTCCTATCTTCATGACTTCATCCATTAAAAAAAAAAAAAACAACGTTGAGTCCAATTGGTGCTCCCTGCATGAGGCTGGGCCAAACAACAACAACAACAACAACAACAACAACAAAAAGCCACACACCACAATGCAGAGAACAATGAAAATTTCAAATTAATTATTCTGTTATTTACCTAGAATCAGAGCAATCACTTTCTCAGAATGACTCACCTATGATTCTAGTGACTCCTATTTAACTTGACATTTCTTTTGGCTGTATCTAAATAGCTTGATTTTCCCATGATCTATCCTCACAACCATTCTAAGACATTTCAAATAAAGACATAGTCTCCTGGCCTTATTTATTAGATGGAGCATCAGATTTCCTGGGTAAATGAGGTGCATGGTTTCTGCAAGGCAAGCCACATGTGATATTTTTCATGCAACAATGTACACACGTTGAGTATAGCTCAGGAGTTTAGAGGTTCGTCAGGTATTTATGCATATTGGAGACACCCTGCTTTTCTCATGCATTTTGAAGGCTGGGGATGCTACAGGCGAATTGTCAATGGTTTGTGGCTGATTGGCACGTGAGGTGAGGATTAATAATCTAGCTAAGGACCACCCCACTATACATGCCTATGCACACATACTCAAGCACATATACCGCTGCCTTGAACTACACCTCAGGCTGACACTTGGGCCTATAAAATATTATTACTGGAAAAGATTCTGATGTCATCTAAGTCAAACCCCTCATGTTTATGATAAGGTGACTCACTAGAGCACACAGGGGAAGGGAGTGGCCTACAGTTACTCAGCAAAGGGGAGGGTATGGATAGACTTGAATCCACCAGCAGCTAAATCCTGTTTCAGTACACAGTTTCAGAATTCCCATGCCTTTAAGGAGAGTTGGGTAGTATGATGGTTACTCTTGGTTGTAAGCTTTACTGACTGTGGAAACTAATAGCTACTGGGCATATCTGCGAGGGATTTTCTTGATCAGGTTATTTGAGGTGGGAAGCCCCACCCTAAATGTGGGCAGCGGCCTCCAGTGACAGCCCGAATAAAAGGAGGTTTGAGGAAGAAGCTCTGCTTTTGGCCTTGTTACCTACAAGTCTGGCTGGCAAGCTCATCCAGCCCATTTCTGCTGCTGTGGTACGTTTACTCATGGATATCACATCCCAGCTTCTTTGGGTGTCCAACAGGGACTGAAGACCAGGCCTTCAGTGCCAGATTGGAGCTGCTGAGGCAGTCCAGATTCATGAACTGAGCAGTTACCAGTTTCTTAGCCTCTCCAGTGTGATGACAGCCATTGTTGGACTACCAGATGGTATGGGGTAAGCCAGCCTAATAAATCCCCCTTTAATGACATTATTCTCTTGGTCCTGCTCCTCTAGAGAGCCCTGACTAGTACGGGTGTTCTGCTGCAGGGGCCCATTCTTCCCTGAGAATTTCCACTCTTGGCAATGTTAGCTATGATACAATGCAGATTTCAAAAAGGAGCAGGACACAGCCTCAGAACTGGCTTTTTATATGCTGATTCTATTCTACTCAGTTGTTCCTCAGAGTTAGCAAAACATGTGGGTTAAAAGAAGCCCCTGGGATGTGTCATCCAGAACGTGGGGCTGTGCTGGTTTAGCATCCCTGTTGGTCAGCGGCGGTGATTTCCCTGAGCCTTTTGAAGTCTGTTCTCCTCATAATCTTAATGGCTTCCCCTCTTTTCCCTTCAGTCTTTGTCTTGGTTCCCCATCAGTGCTTTACCTACAGGCCTTCACAGAGCACCCGCTATGCACAGACCCACTGCGGGTGGACCCCAGCAAAGATGTCAAAGAGGATGGAGAGGCTCAGTATTGGGCCAGCACTCATTGCAAATGCCATCACTCACTGGGAATGGTGTGTGTTGGGGGTGTTCACCCGTCATCCCCCATTCATCTCTCCATTGACTCTTTTACTAAACTACCAACAGCTCTGCTGGTGACATCTCAGCTGATGAAACACCACATGTTGTTGCTTATTTCTTTAACAATCATGTCAGCATTTTAATATGTTCTTGAGACTTTCATACATGTATACAATGAAATGACCATATCCACCTCCAACTACCTCCCCACAACTTCTCACAAATCCTCTCAGCGTGGCCCCCTCTCAACTTCATGGTCTCTTTCATTATTTTTTATTTTTTATAACCCACTGAGTTTTGTGATGCCCATAGATGTGTGGGTATGGGGCCATCCATTGGAGTATGGGAAATCTACCAGTGGCCACACATTTAACAAAAAAGAGTGATTTTCCTTCTCCCAGCAGCTATCAACTGTCATTAGCTCCTCAGGAACGGTAGGACCTGGAGGTCACCTACCCCATCTATGCGGGGATTTTGGCTGGTTTAATCTTGTGCAAGTTACCTCAAGTGGTGTTAGTTAGTGAGTGAGATAGCCGTGTCGAGTCCAGAAGTTTGTACTTCACAGCATACCTCCCCACCGTCCAGCTCTTACATCTTTTTGCCTCCTCTTCTGTAATGCTCCCTGGGCATTGGTGGTAGCAGGGGAGCCGTTGAGAAAGATGTTCCATTTAGGACTGAGCACTCAGTCTCTTGTTCTAGGCTCTTGGACCGGTTATAACTTCATTGACTACTGCCCACTGCGAGAACAAGTTTCTCTGACCAGTGTTGAGAGCAGCCCAGGTCTACGGGTATAAACACAAATATTTAGAAGGCAATTTGGCAAGATGACCATTTAGCAAAATATTTGCCTACTTTCTTCATAAGACCATGCTTTAACACCTTGGTGTGAGTTACTTTAGAAGATTTTTTTACCTAAGCGTCTATTGAATTCTCATCACCTCACAGACAAATGAGCCCACAGATGCCTTTCCTGTGTCAGATCATTTTCTTGCTACTATGGCCCTAGGATAAGGTTGTTATTACTAGGGCCATTTTCCCAATGACATTCTTACATGAGTTTTGCTCCAGGTCACACAGGCCAGCAATGATGAAGGTGATACACTGCCAGAGTCACTGCTGCATGGTCAGAGGAAAGAGTGCCTGTGTGTGCAGAGGTAGCGCCTCTCTCCCTCCCTTCCTCCCTCCCTCCCTTCCTATTTGTGCATACTTGTACATTATTTCTTTCTTTCTAAATTAGGAGCCAGCAGGAGAGAGAGAGAGAGAGAGAGAGAGAGAGAGAGAGAGAAAGAGAAAGGGGGGGTTTAGGTCTCTAGTTATGGGTTTGCTGCATTGGAGGAATAATGCCAGGTAGGCAGATGCACCATGGGACATTAGAAAGCTTTGGCTGAGAGGCTGGAGAGGAAGGGGGCCCTCAGATGTTGGAATCCCCAGTAGAGCATATATGGGGTTTTCAATGGGGGCAGTTTGGTCCCCAGAGGACATTTTGGAAAATGTCAATTTTTTTCTCAGTGCTGGGGATGGAACCCAGGGCCTCACATATGCTAGGCAAGCACTCTACCACTGAGCTACATCCCCAGCTCTCTCTCTATTTTTTTGAGACAGGGTCTCCCTGTAGCTCCAGCTGGCCTGGAACTTGCTATGTAGACCAGGCTGGCTTCAATCTCACAGAGATCCACCTGCCTCTGCCTCTTGAGTGCTGGGATTAAAGGTGTGCACCACCAGTCAAGATTTTTTGGGCGGTCATGATTGGTGATTGCTATCAGTATCTAGCATGAAGAGGTTAG
This sequence comes from Nannospalax galili, assembly GCF_000622305.1. Taxonomy (NCBI): domain Eukaryota; kingdom Metazoa; phylum Chordata; class Mammalia; order Rodentia; family Spalacidae; genus Nannospalax; species Nannospalax galili. The sequence continues at coordinate 2,383,967 of NW_008352659.1, read as the reverse complement.
TCATATAAGAGGTTATTTACAACCATACATTAGACAGGTTTTCTTCAAAGAACCTACCAGCCCCAAATGTCCATAGTCCTTGCTCAGGAGGTCAGAGGCAAGCCTTAAAGGGGCAGCCAGAGAAACATTTTACGGAGGAGGAAGTTTATTATTCTCTATCCCAGGGAGCTTTTCTGACATCCTGGGGAGGGTCATTGTCCCTTGGCTGTGATGATTACAGGCAGCAGTATGTGGCATGATGTCTGCCACTCTTCACACAGGACTAGGTATCCAAGTGTGTCCCCTAGACACAGAGGAGGATCATGGAGTCACGATGGTGCCTTGCATGAACATGCACCAGTTAATTCGCTGGGTTTGACTGCACCATCTGAATACTTCAGTCACCATCAGCCTTAACCCTGCCGTTGTCCTCCTCCTACTTCTCTTGGCCTTGCCTCTCTGTCTCCTCCAGGCTGCCTGGGCATTCCCCATTTTTGTGACCTTTGGTGCCTTTTCTCTGAACACACCCCAATTTACTGCCTATCTCATAAAAAGCCAAACTTGGGAGAGAGAAGATTGAGTTTGCTTCTCACAGCAGAATTTGATTTAGGGCCAAGAAGGTGGCAATTGCTGCAAAGCGGAGATCGGCTATTTTGGGAGTGCTGTGAATGATTTTTTTCCATTTCCAAATGACCTTACATACATTCTGTCTCCCGCCCGCCTCCCTGTGGAATTGATGGGGCTGCAGAGCCCGGCTCTGCTGGGCTCCTGCTGCTGCTGCTCTTAATAAATCTGCTGATGGACAGAGGAGGAGGAGGATACCTTGATGGTGTCTGGCTTGTGAGACTTGGGTGGATTTCCAGTCCCCTAGTAGCCTCTGTGGGGGGATGCTAACCCAGTCAGATGGGGGCTGTCTACTGTCACCCAAGGCTCTGCTTGCTAGAGCAGGGGGTATGGGTACATTTGTTTGAGTGTGTCAAAGGGTGCTTTCTCTGTCTTTATGCATTCTTTGTCTCCACAGATGTCAACACCTCAGCTTTTTTCCCAGGCCACTGTCATTTCTCACCTGGTACCCCAGAAGGTGCCCTGCTGGAGTTGCCCAACTACTCTAGATTAGCAGTCCAGGCACTTAGGTTTGGGTCTTGCAGAGCAGGCATCCTGAGCAGACGCCTTCTCCTGTCTGAGTCTCAGCTTCTCTAATCTGTAAAATAGCTAACAGTAGCAAAGACCATTTTCTCAACTTTCTGCCTGGGTTATTGAGCAGCAGCTGCAACCTGGATCAGCCATCCTTCTGATAAGGGAACATTTTACTTGGCCACTCCAAATCCATGGGTCAAATGAAAGTTGTTGATCTTTATTTCCAGGAAATGTGCCCAACGGATGTCCCTACACCCCACCCTGACTCTCACCTACGTCTGAGCAGTCTCTTATTATTATCCAATTCAATTTGAATAGAAACCCAATATTTGATTTTTAGACAGAGTCAAATGTCTCAGCATCCATGTAGCTCTGTTACAACAGAATCAAAAGCAGTCACAGTGACAGACCTACAGGGCACATGGGGACAGAAATGCCACTGTGTCACAGATTACTCCACCTGAACTTTTAGAAAAGGATTCCAAGTGAGCCCAGTGGGTCCCAGAGTCTGGGAGACCAGTCCCTGCTGCCATACCAGGTCACAAGGGAAGAGGAAGGCTGTGAGCAGGAGTTGGCTGGGGACCTATCAAGTCCTGCTTTGCTAACAGCTCATCTCCCTCTGGTGGGTACATTTCATACCACTAGCAGGATGGGATTGAAATTCCGATCCTAAGCACAGGGACTGGCTAAGGGGCATTTCCCTAGGGCAAATGGGTAGAAGACAGCAGGAAGGCTGCCTATCTCCCTCTCACCCTTGGGCAGGAACTGAGTAGAGACACTGAGGGATATTGGAGCTACTGGACCAGGCGGTGGGACTTGGGCCCCAGCTTCTTACTATAGCACTCTTTTACTGGTTGGGGACAATTCTCCCTCTTATTAAACTGTTTCAGTGTTCACATTAAAACAACCTTTCTGTGCTGGGAGTCTATGTATTGTCAGGACAAAGGGGGGCCCGGCATGTGAAGAAAGGGAGGAAATAGCACAGATGGTGCGCCTGCTACATGCCAGGGGTTTATGATGCCACCCCCATTGGCAAACACTAGTGCCTGCTGACTGATGAAGAACTAAGGTTCACAGAACACTAGCTACTTGCCCATAGTCACCAAGAAAATGTTGACAAGCCTGTGCTTCTGCGGCTGGACTGAAGTTGCTGTCCTCTGGAGTGATTGTGCTGGGGGAGGGAAACTGAGCAGGAGCCCCTTCTTCCTGCTCCTTCCTTCCTTCCTTCCTTCCTTCCTTCCTTCCTTCCTTCCTTCCTTCCTTCCTTCCCTCCCTCCATCCAGTAAATACTTGCTGAGCTGGTACACCAGGCTGGGGATCCAGCAATGAGCAAAACTTGACTGCAGTGCTTCTCCTCAGGGAGCTCCGTTCTCTTATGGAGGGTGAGGAAGAGATATATTAGCAATATACACTAAACAAGTGTGCAGATATCCCATCAATGCGACATCTAAAAATGTCCATTTCATACAAGTCAATCTAGCAAGTGAGGTATCCAGGTGTTGAATCAGCGCTATGGAGAAAACCAAAGCCATGGTGTGTGTGTGTGTGTGTGTGTGTGCCTGTTTAGGAGCCCAGGGTTACAAGGATCTCTGTTGCAAGCTCATTATACCACAGTACAACCTCATCAACATCAGAAGCTCCATTCTAGAAGCTTCAAACCGTTCAGACATTGGCCAACTCAGCTCTGTCCTTCAGGCAGACCCAGAGCTCTTGGAACAGCCTGCTCTGTGTGCCAGGCAGCAGACTGTGATATGACCCTCCTGCCATTGTCTGTGGCCCTTCAGGACCAGCTGGAGTGTCAGCGCCTAGCCCTCTTGCCGGCAGTTTTAATTGCTCCCTCCTCTGCACTCACACGCCACTTTATTACAGCACTCAGAACTGCTCTTCTCTTCAGAGGGCGTCGTGATTTATTCATGTGCCTTATTAATGGGTCTATTCCCAGTGGCTGGTGCAGCGCCTGGCACACAACAAGGCTCAGGGCAGATCTCATGAGTGAGTAAAGGAGAAGAAATGTTGAATGGGAGACACACGGAGTCACAGGAGTGGGGGCACAAGAGGTGAGGACTTTAGGGAGAGGGTGAATGGAGGAGACCCCCCCTCATCAAGGGACACAGGAAGGGTGGTCCATGTCCAGCCTGTCCACACCTGCTTCTGCCTATCCAGGCCTGTTTATGCTTGTCTTAACTTTTCCACGGCTACTCACATGTGTCCATGTCTGCCTGTGCCTGACCTGTGTCTTCTCATGGCCACACCTGCCCACACCTGCCTATGCCTGCACTCATCTGCCATGCCTCCCTCACCTGTCCATGCCTCCATGCCCACACAACCCTGCCTGTTCATACCTGCTCTCACCTATCCATGCCCACATCTGCCCACACCTGCCCTTACTTGCCCACATCTGCCCAACCTATCTTCACCTGTCCGTGTCCGTACCTGCTTATGCCTGCTCACACTTGCTCACACCTGTTCTCACTGGTTCACACCCACAGTTGCTTATGCTCTACCTTCTCCCACATCATCTGGGACTACTTCCTAGTCACCGTTCCTTCTGCCTCGAAGGAGGGACAGTGTTTGTCCTCCCCTCTCCTGGCCTCCTTCCAGAGCTACCCCCAGCCTCCTCTGGGGATACTTATCCTGTGCACTGGAGTGAGGAGCTGCCCTAGAATGAGTACTCCCTTCCGTGCCCAGGTGTTCTAATGTGATGCAGTGACTGAGCTGATGGGAAGACTGCCTGGGTCTGAGTACTGGCTGTGATGGGGGCAGCAGGCTGTCTTTCTTGTTTTCATCATTCCTACCATCAACACTGTAAAATAAGATGCCAATTATCCTGACCACATCTGGTACTGGGATCCTTGCAGGAACCATCACACGTGGCATGCCAGCCCAGAGCTGGGCATGTAGGAACAGCTCAGACAGCACTGGCTTCCACTGCCAGGTTGTCTCTTTTTCTTATGGGACCAGGAGCTGAGGGACCTCTTGGAGGCACTGGGCGGAAGCTGGATGGTGGCTGTGATGCATGGTTCTAGGAGGAGGCAGAGTGGAGCAGGTAGATGGCAGGTGGGCCAAGCAGAGAGAAGGTCAATGAGTTGGGAGTTTGGGGTGTCGCAGGCCACTTAAGGCTCCAGTGCAGGGGGCACCGAGCTCTCTTCTATGAGATGAAGCCTGATCTCCACCCTACAAATGTGACAGTGACCCATCATGAGTGAATAAGGCTGTCAGAGAACCCGGAGTGACCCTGAGCCTACACTGGGCCTCTTGCCCAGTGCCTCTCCTTGCAAGATTATTTATCCTGGCCCCGTCCTCACTGCTGCAGTTCTCACTCACATGACCCCTTTCTTCACTCATCCATCGTAAAAGTCTCCAGAAACAGGTTTGGCGCAAAGTGAATAAGGCAATAAATTCTGGATTTCTGACGGGTCAGCACGAGAGAAAAATTCTACACTGGGGCTGCATCCCTGCTCTTGTGCCCTGTGGAGCTCTGGCTGGTGTTGAGGTCTGTCTACAGAATCAGGGACTGTGTAGGGAAGAGGAGAAGGGGAAAAGGAAGGCTGCTGAGCCCATCTGACTGCCACGTCCAGGGCATCTCACTGAGGACAGGCCTTCTGGTTTGGCCTGTCTATCACTGCGTAACTGAGAAGATGGGCTGGACATGCCTCATCCATCCATCCATCCATCATCCATCCATTATCCATCCAGCAGTCACCTGGCACAGAGGACAGACACCTAATTTCTTCAAGGGTCACCTTCTTTAAGAAGCCTTTACACAAAAGACCAAGAGAGTACTTGCAATTCTAGTCATAAGAGAAGATTGATTTCCTTGGTAAATAAAGAGCTCCTACAAATCATTAAGGAAAATAAACAACCTAATAGGAATCAGGCCCAGACTAGGAACAAATAGCTCACAGGAGGGACTATAAATGGCTCCAATACCAATAAAGCATGAAAGCAGCCTCATACTCACTCATGTTAATAGCGGCTACTGTGAAACATCACCAGCATGCTATGAACCATATCCCCAAGCTGGTCACCCAACACTGGGTGGTGAGGGCTGCACATACACATGTATTGCTGAGGGTGTGCACAGTCATATAGACTCTTGGGAGCGAAGAGTTCAGGTTGTCAAAGTTCTTTTGAGGATGATCTGGCAGGATCTCGGCACCCGGTATGTACTTGGCCTCTGCCTGGCAGATCACCTCTAGGAATTGTCTCACCTCTATAGATGCAAGATGGTGGTTTTATGAACAAGATTATACAGCAGTATGTTTTTTTCTATCAGCAAAGATTGGAGCTAGCCTAAATGTCTATCACTAGGGGATCAACTAAATAGTGGGTAGTGGATTAATACAATTGAATGCTATGTAGTCTTCTCTCTGTCTCTCTGTCTCTGTCTCTCTCTCTCTCACACACACACACAGAGGGAGAGAGAGAGAGAGACTCAATCAGAATAACAGGAATGGTCTCATTTTGCACTGATATGTCTGAGCTCCAGGATCCACTTTGTTGAAAAAGGGCAAAGCATTCAATGGACTGCACACCAACTACTCTGCTTTGTGTATGTTACCTACTTAAAAAAATATTCACACACATACACATATGCCTAAATGCTTCTAGACATTTCTGTCTGGAAGGACAAAGATCTGTAGACAATGGCTGCTTCAGGAGGCCATTGTCCAAGATTCAGGAGGCCAGAGGAATGAGTAGGAGAGACTTTTGCTCTAAACCATTTCGTGCCTTTTGGATTTTGAATTGTCTGAATATGATACCTACTTAAAAAATGTATCATTTACACTTAAAAAAGGATCAAAGGAGAGAGGCCTAGAGCTGGGAACTGAGCAGCTAAGGAATGAAGGAAGGGCTTGCAAAGAAGGACTAGAGGGACACAGTGCTTGGAAAGATGCAGGGTGGCAGGACAGGGGACAGAATCTGGAAACCAAGGATGAACCAGTTGGAGCATACTTTGGGGCTGTTAGGAAGAAGATATTTAGTGAGAAACATGAGGGATGGATCCTCATCCATGGGAAAGACTTCGGATTTCATGGCAGTGAGGGGCCATCAGCACAGACAGACAGTTTGACTACAGGAGGAACCTCCTGAGGGCTATGAGGGGAATGGTGTTGGGGAGCTAGGGTGCTTGATTCTCCACCCAGTCTTTCCTACCACTGGTTCCTTCATCTTCAGTAGTTCTAATGGCTAGTTGGAACTAACTCTAACCTAGGAGAAAATGCAGGTGTCAGAAAGAGAGACACCCATCTTAAACTCTTAGAGCTGGGAATCAGGACTCACACTCAAGTCTGTGTGTCTGCAAGCCAGAGGGTTTTTTTTTTAAAAAAAAGTACATATATGTGTGTGTGTGTGTGTGTGTGTGTGTGTGTGTGTGTGTGTAGTGTGGAGGTCAGAGGACAACTTGTGAGAGTCAGTTCTTTCCTTCCACCATGTGGTCCTGGGGATTGAACTCAGGTCATCAAGCTCAGTGGCAAGTCCCTTTATCCGTAGAGTCATCTCTCTGGCCCAACTCTGAATTCCGAAGACAGCCTCATGATGGATGATCTCTTAGATGCTGGGCTCTATGTGCCCCATGATGCTCACAGGTAGAGAGTTGTGGTTCTCGTGGCCCAGCGCTCTACCCTTCAACTGTAGGCATACAACCAGTTCTGTCAGGTATGTGTGTGAGAACACAACTTGTCTCAGCTGCTCCCATCCTCTTTGGGAACTTTACTGTTTCTCCCTCTCCCCGCAGGCAGGCATCATGGCTACTCAAGTTCCATTCAGCCACTAGGAGAAAGGTAATAAAAGTCTTGAGGACTAGCTTTCCTCTCAGGACATCATAAGCCAGAAGCAGACTTCTCCCAGGCAGCAACAGGAAGGTTGGCAGGTTTCCTCAGGGGTGGAGTCAGGGAGACACATTTGGCTCCAGTTATACCCAGCCATCTAAGTTTCCTGGTCATTTGGTTTGCATTTTCCCCTGCATTTCTTCACATGCCTGTTCCTCTAACTCCCATTCTAAAACTATGACAAACACTAAACCATCAGACAACAATTCACTGAAGGTTGACTGGTTTGTCAGAGGTGAAATTGGGGCTCAACTGGGACCCTTGTCTTGAACACCAGATCTTTCTACCATGGCCTTTGTGACTGTGTGTGTGGTCACACTTGATTTCTATGAAACAAATCTATAAACACCTTGCGATTTCCTTTATAACATTAATAAGAAGAGACTGGGCTGCACCTGGGACTATATAGGTTTTTGTGATGCTTGTGACCAGGCTTTGGGCTTTTAGGTGCTGGCCCTGGATTCTGGTAGCCAGGATGGGACAATAGGCAGCTCAAAGGCCTGGGCCTCCAGATATGAAGGGCAACCATTGACTAATTAAGAGGTGGGGTGGGTGTGCCAGGAGAAGAAGGGTGCATTGTGTTGCAGAGAGCTGCTGAAGTCAGCTCAGGGATCTGGGAACCTAAGGCTACCCTGTCTCCTGGAGAAGACCTACCATCCCATTGCAAGGAGGTCTGTGGATGACGCTGGCTGGGTCCAGAACTGACTCCTAGGCTGACCGCATTCCTCTAGTTCCTGGTTTTCCTGATCTAAGAGGTGGAAGGTCTTGAGGTTTCTTCTAGGCTTCCTCCTGACTCCATAACCTTGGAAAAGTCATATATGTGAACTTTACAAGCCTTAATTTTTCACATGCAAATGAGAACAAATTATACATGTGTTTCTTACACCCCTAGAATTTGGGGAGGACCAACTGGTTGAATGGATGTGTGAAGCTGTAGAGCACCGAGCACGCTGTTCTCTGACATGGGTAAGAATGGCTGCCCCCCATTAACATCACCTTCAGTACCAAGCTCTACCCCAAATGGGTACCTCCTTTCTTAGGGAAACCGTAGGGTCAGCTCCCATTTTCAACTTTTAAATTTTTACTTTTATTTTATATGTATGAATGTTATGCCTGCATGTATGCAAGTGCACCTGTGTCATGTAATGTCCACAAAGGACCAAAAAGGGCATCAGATCCCCTGGAACTGGAGTTACTGATGGTTGTTAGCTACCATGTGGGTGCTGGGATTCGAACCTGGGTCTTCTAAAAGAACAGCCAGTGCTCTTAACCACTGAGCCATCTCTCTGGACCCCATTTTTCAACTTTTCAACTAAAAATACTTTATTGCTTTTCTAATTCCAGTTAATTAATTTTACAGTGTTGGGAATTGAACCCAGGGTCTTGTCCACACCAGGCAAACCTTCTACCATTGAGCTACACACTTGGCTATTTTTTAATTCTAAAAGCAATACAGGTTTAGTGGAACATATTCAAAAAGTATTCTGATTAAAAAGAAAAGGGCTAGGAGACAGCTCAGTCATAAAGTACTTACCTTACATACATGAGGACCTGAGTTTGGTTCCTAGAACCCATGTAAACAAATCTGTACATGATGGCATGTGTTTGTAATTGCAGTGCAAGGAGTAAGGAGTAAGACATGTGCATCTTTGGAACTGGCCTGCTGGTTAGCCAGTCCAGCCTACTTGGTGAGCTCCAGACCAGCGAGTGATCCTGTCTCAAGGGAAAGGTGGATGGTGCTTGAGGAACAACACCTGAGGTTTTCTGGTCTCTATATGCACAGGGGTACGCGTACACACACATATACTAAAAAAAAAGATTATTGTAGCTGATTGTGTCACCATTAGATTTTAGGGACTCCATTTTTCTTGTCTGGTTTGGTTCCCTCCCTCCCCCTCATACCCACTAAATCTGGACTGACAACATCTGACAGCTACACTGTTTCTATTCCATCCAGTGGCAGTCCTACAGATGGCAAAGTCCTCCCTGCCATGCCTGGGGTCTGCTTCAGAATTCTGAACACAGTCCCAGGCAGGCCCTGCTGATCATCTCTGAGCCTGGAGGACAGGGAGATGCCGTGTTCCCCAGGTCCTGGTGTAGATATGCTAGGACCCAAGGCTGTGGAGGACAGTCCCTGAACCCTACCCTGTGCCACAGGGAGTTTCCTTTTATCTGAACCAGGCATCTCAAGTGGGTGGCAGATAGTGGCTTCCATGGGAGAGTTCCCAGAAAATTTCAACCAATTAAAAAAAAAAATAGAAGAAAATAGATTGAAACCTGCGAAGTCTCTGGAATGGAGAGTGACCTCATGAATTCACACCCACACTCAAGCTAAGATCCTGTGGCTCAACAAGAAACTGGGTGGAGCTTGCTATCACTGATGCTCTGACCTCTAAAGTGAATGGAAGCCACGGAGGCTGGTTCCTCTGTGCAGTGTCTCCATGGTTTTCTCACATCCCTGGCATGCAAATTAGCTTGGGCTTCCATTTTACAGATGAGAAAACTGAGCAGGGCAGCGGTCCGTAGCCTCAGACAATCAGCCAGTAGTTTGTTGATGATTAAGTCAGGCCTTCAGATTTTGGGGTTTCCGCCTTCTTGAGCAGGCCACACAGTCTATCTGATGTCACTGCAATTTGGAACATTTCTGTATGTCTATAGGTGTTGGGAGAAACACACTGTCGGTGTTATGCCACCACCCTTGGCATCCATCCCTGGATCAGATGGGAGTCCTGGATGGCTGACTTATCTTGAAGTGCAGAGGCAGAACCAGGCAGGCAGCCAGCCCATTGGATTCTGCTCTGGCTAGAAGCTTCTGTGGCCCATAGCACTTGAGTTCCTTCATGAGTTGAGGATGGCTGCCTGGCCTAGGGTTGTAGCTCAGTGATAGAGCATGTTCCAGGCCGTGGACTTCAGCTCCAGCACAGGAGGAAAAATAAAGGCTTCCAGAGCCAACCTGCCAGGTTCTTTCTCCACCTACTTACTAATGGCACAACCTTTAACCAGTCTGTTTCTCAGTTTCCTCACCAGATAAATGCAATAATACTTCTTTCACAAGGTTGCTTCAGACTTGAATGGGTTAATCACACTGGACGAACGGGGGCAGTTCCAGTTATGATGAGGGCTCAGGGAACCTCAGTGGTAACAGGAAGGACCCTGAACCTCAGGCCCCCCTCCAGATTTCACCGTGGCGCCCCCCACAGGTGCTTCACTGCGGCCCCGCTCAAAGAAGCTTTCTTTCAGTATCCTATTCCACTTGAGCGACATCCATCCTCTTCCAGGAAGTCTTCCTAGATCGGTAGACCTGGGGCTCGGCCTCCTGCTGTAGGCTCCCCGCCCCCACTGCCAATGCCACCCTTTGGCCTCAGACAAAGCGGGCACCAGCAGCAGGAGCAGCAGCCGGGCTGGCTCGGGTGGCTTTCATGAAGCTGGGGCTCCGGGGAGCCCATGCCGGGCTGGTCTGCTTTGAATGCTATTTGCATTGCAATAGGCGAGCCTGGCCTTCAATACAGGCCCCTTCTCTTTTGACAGAGGAGCTTCACAATCGCCTATTGACCGGGCACCTGTTCCTGCCCCAGACGCTATGCAAATGCCGACCAGGAGCGAAGCCGCCAGCCCCTCGGGCCATTGTGCATTGAACCCTGATGGCGCCCTGCCAGCTCCCAGCCGGCCTTTGTTCCCCGGCTGCGCTGCGCCACCCCCGCCACCGCCTCCGCCCGCCCGAGGTGCCCTGCCGAGGAGCCGCCCGCTGACAGCCACTTGGGTCCTTGCACCTGAAGAAAGGCCTGGCAAGCTGGAGGCCTGGCCCACGCTGAGGCTGGGCCAGGGGCCCGGAGAGAGGAGACGGGCAGCTCGCGGCCTGGGCCCATCGCATCCTGTCCCCAGGGACCCCGGAGAAGGGGCCTGGCAGGCGGTGGAGGGGGCAACCCGGACCATGCCATCTGGGGGCGGAGAGATTATAATAATCGCTCTCACATCTGCTGAGGGCTTTCCCGCCGCAAAGCCCTCTCAGGGCTGGTCTCCCTGCAGGCACACCTGCCCCTGGAGGAGGCCTGGCTACGATTGTGCCTTTCATGCAGGAGGGATTGCGGTCCCCAGCGGGGAGCTGGCTGAGGTCGCAGAGTGGGGAGGAGGCTCAAATCCAGGGCTGCGGATGTCTCTGCCTCCCAGACTTTAGGCACAGGGCTTGGCTTCTCTCCTTCATCTCATCCACCTATCCTTCAGCTTGGCAGTGACGCCTCTGCTCCAGGATGCAATGCCCTGCAATACCCTGCAGAGCACGGCCATCAGCCTTTCATCTCTTCTGGACTCTGGTTTTACCATTGTAACTGGATTTTTTAGGCTGCTCTGGCAGCTCCAACAGGCTAGGCTTGGTCACCCATCCCAGGACACCAATTAAAGAGACAAATAATGAAAAACGGAGAGAGGAGATTTAATCAACGCGGCCACACTAGGAAGAACAGATAAAGGGGTCCAGTGATGCCATGTTCCATCTCTGGGGTACTGATGAGCTTTAGGTATACACAGAAGAAGACCCTGGGCTGTGACAGGAAGTATATACGTAATTAAGCAGTACTGGTCAAGGTGTGGTCCTGCCTGTCGGTCATTGCCTTAGGTCTGATGTCCTTATTTCAGGAGTAGAGAAGCTGGTTCTCAGAAGATGCTATTTCTCCTCCAGGGTGCAGCCTCACTCTCATGGATAATTGCCCTCATCTGGGGGATGTCTAGGTTCTGCCGTTCTTGAAATCCAAGGACACCCCCAACTTCAGACTTTCAGGGATCTGGAATAGAACACTGTAAAAAGCTGACAGTAAGATACCTTCAGCCTGGAGCGTGGAGGAGGTAGATTAAGTGGCCCTGGTTTCTAGATCAGTGGCTAACACGTCTGTATGCAAAGGCATGCAGCCGATCCAGAGCATAGGAGCACAGAAGGAGAGCAGAGGTGCTAGGCTTTCACCCCACTTTTACTTGCCTTGTAGGCCCAAGAGAGGAACGAATGCTTTTTTATTTTTATTTTTTGCACAGGCAGCTTCCTAGTGCCTGCAAATGCCATCCTTTACCCTGGGCAGGTTTTCAAAGACCCAGCAGCATCACCTGGTACGTGCTGAAATGCCGGTCCCTGGTCTCCAGTGCGGACCTGCTGAACCAAAGGCTGGGTGAGCCTGTTCTCCAAGTTTGTCTGAGTGTCCATGTGATCTGATGCACAGACAAGTTTGAAGACCACCCACCCCAGCAATATTCCCATTTCCCTTCTCCACCCAAGTCTTAGCTGACATCATTTCCTCCTCCATAGCTTGACTTCTCTCTCTGGGCCACCATTGCCACTCTACTCTGAGCATTACTGACTCACCACTGGTCCCATGTTTTAGGGGACCCAAATGAATGAGGCCTGCCTTAAAGCAAGAGTGTAGTGACTGCGTCCAGCATTTCTATTCCATCTTCTCAAAGCAGAGAACTGGTGCTTTGATAGAAGGAAGCCAGAGTGGTGCTGGGGAGGACACATGGTGAAGGGGCAGGGAACAGGGGGCAGTGCTGGGTCTTAAAGGGTAAGGAACAATTAACAATTTCAGAAGGAAAAGCTACAGCCTCCCTGGCTCAAGACCTCAGAGGAAGCCTCTGCCATAAGTGTGTGTTATAAGCAAGTCCAGCTAGGATGGGGAGGAGAGGCCACGCCGAGCGGTCCAGATGTCTTGTCATACTTTCTACATACTTGTAGTTAAGTGGAGAATCTCACAAAAGGGGCATCCCTCTGCTGGGGGCCACGAACCTGCAGCAGCAGCAGCAGCAATGGGCTTTGGTAGGATGATATTCTGGTCCCATCCTGCTTCTGACACCCAGCCCTATCTATCTCTACCTCTTGTCTTTGCCTCACCAAGGGGAGACGTCAGGGCAGAAGTGGCACAAAGCCACAGCATGACCCCATGGACTGTCCAAGGTGTCCCTCTCTCCCCAGCTCTTTGGCCCTGATAATCTTTTAGTCGATGCCAATGGCTTTAACGAGTTTGGCCCAAAGCAGGGAAATGTGATCTCTGAGAGGCTGGTGCAAGGTTTGCAGAGCCAAGGGCTGCTCTATCTCACAATTTGTCTTCCTCAAGCACTGTCTCAGCACTCTCTGCCTAAAAGACAAATGGGGAAGAAACAGAAGTACAGTCATTCCTGTCTAGCCATGCTCCTTGTTATGGCATTCAAGGCCCCGTCTGGTCCCAATGGTCTCTCCAGTGCTCCCTGCCCTGGTCTCACTGCTTTGATATTCTCTTGCACCTTCCAGGCTCTGCAGGTATCCTTTCAACACTCCTTCCCTCTGAGTCTGTGGGACTAACTTTTCAAGCTTACAGACTCTCATGATTGTGAGGACTCTAATCCATTTTGGTCAAGAAAGATTTAGTATCTATCTACTGGGCACTAAAAGAGGCCAAGAGTGAAATTGCCCATCCTCCAAAGAATCCCCATTGTGGGGATGAGCTGGAGCAATGTGTGATGTGGTTGAATTAGGTTCAAGTGGGCAAGGAGAAAGGAGGGATAAAGAGACCCAAAGGTCTCCACTGGAAACCAGCTTAGCTGGTCAAAGGGGCATAAATGAGGGGGGAACTAGGAGTGCTGGCTGGATTTCCAGATGTGCAGACAGTAGTGTTGCTCTTCAAATGGGACCAGAGAGGCACATGTGTCAGATGGTAGAGGAAGAGTGGAATGTCAGCTAAGCTGAGGGGGAGCTGTCCGTGGCACTGATGGAAAGTGCCCCCTGGGAGGTTGGGGTGAACTCTGGTTGTCTGGGAGGGTCTGTGCTGGCACTGACCCCTGGACTCCAGTGTCCTGAGGTGGTCGTGGGGTTTGGGTAGGCTCTCCTGAGCCCTCTGGCAGGCTTCACAGGTAGTTGCTCTGCCTCTGCTGTCCTGGTTATACATTCTCCCCATCCTCAGAGCACTGGACTGCCAGCTTTGCTGGTATCAGGAAGGCAGGGGTGGGTGTAGGCTGGGGCACTGCTATGGCTTCTGGGTCACTGGGTCTGGTGACTTGAGGATGCCTTGGTTCCTTTGCAGCCTCACCTTGAGTGACTTACTTTTCTGCTGGGATCTTTGAGGAAATGTTTAAGAACATTTGGAAGGAAAGGGACACATTCACAGAGGAGCAGTGATGTGAGTCCTGATCTACCATGATGTCAGAGCAACCATGACACTTTAAGAGCGTGAGGACAACAAACAAATGAACAAAACCCAACAAAAAGATATGATTTTATAGAGCGGGAGAGAGGGGGGCTCCAGAGAGGAACAGGAACTCACTTAGGCACACATAGAGAAACCTAGATTCATGCCTCTTGGAGGTCACATCTCTGGCATACATGGGCATTTGACTATGAGGAGAAAGAGCCCAGTCAGGCCCTTGTAGATACTAGGTCCAAATACCCCACCTTGGCCCAGCACTCAGTAGAATGTTCTAGACTCCCTAAGGCATTGTTACATGATCTGTTGTTCTCCCCAAGAACAGGCTGAGAGCCACTGGGGGCCAGTATGGAATGCATTCTTATACAAATTATCCAGCTCTTTAAGAAACAAAAAGGCCTCCCTCTTTGAGCTGAATCTTATGGCCCAGGCCTGTAAGAGAGGCTGAGATAGGAGGATTGCAAGTTCAAGACCTGCCTGAGCTGCAGAGTGAGTTCAAGGCTAGCCTGGGCAACTTAATGAGACCCTGACTCAAAGAAGTAAAAAGAGGGCTGGGGATGCAGCTCAGTTCTAGGATGTCTAGCATGTGTGAGGTCCTAGGTTCAATTCCCTCTCTCCTTTGTTGGCTGTGGAAACAGTAGTTGAAAGGATTAGGCTCCTGATTCATCCCTGTCTGTGCTGGGGTAGAAGCAACATTTGAACCAGGAGGACTGGCTCCCACTTTCTTTGCCACTGCTAAACACAGTTGACTAACACCTAGTAAACCTGAGGGTGACCCTGCTATCAGCTCCTTGGGAGCTGGCTTCAGGAAGTGCCTAGCTTAGGGAAGGGGCTCCTAGGGTTCCCTGCACTCATCAACCTACTTCACCTCATCCTTGGTAGGGTTCTCCCCACAACCCAGTTAGAGTGGGAGACCCCACTGAAGACTCACTTCTGCCATAGTGTTACCTGGAGATCCTTCTTGGTCTTGTAAGGGAGGGGAGCATGATTCTGTCATTTTATACTCTTGACAGTCGCCATCAGCTCTGGATACCCCCACCTGGAGGCCTCCATCCTTGGCTACAAGAAAACCTCTTGCTCTTTGTGGCTTTGTGTAGGGCTCCTTAGGAATTGTGATCCAAGTTTCCTGCCCTCCCTGGTCCCCAGCCCCTGATTTACAATTTGCAGAAATTGTGTTTTCTTTGTGAACCCTGAGTTGGGGAGGATAATGGAGCAAGAGCTCTTCCCTCAGCTGTCAGGTAAAAGCATGGGAATAGCTCCTCTCAGATGCTTTGCTTTAGACGTGTTTCCATCAAGAGCAACCTGAGGGCTCCCAGTCCTTCTGGCCTTTGTCCCTCAAGAAGGCTGTCCCCTCCCTCCCATGCTCATGCGTTTTCCTATGGGTTTCGGCCTCAATCCATCCTCTGGTCTGTTCTGAAGTCCCATGCTATGCCAGAAGCTCTGTTGCTGTGGGCCTACTGTGTGCCAGGCTCTGGGCCAAGACCTTTTATGCCTTCTCCCACTCTTAAAAAAGAAATCTTTGGCTCCTCTTGAGTTCTCTTTTTTTCCCATTATAAGATTGAATTTACCATCCCATTTCACGAAGGGACAAATGGAAGCTCAGGGAGTAACAGGGTCAACCCAGGACTGTGAGGTGGTGTGAGATGGAGCTGGAGCCTGGACAGCACCGCTGCTTCCTTACCTGTCCACTCTCTAATTTCCCACAATCCTTTTGGCAGTTCTACTGTCTTACAAAATAAGGGCCCCAGGCGGGGGTTGCCAGGACTTCTGATGCGTTCTCAACCTCTTCTTGACCACTCAGGCCTGAAATAGTCCTTCTCTGCTCTCTCACCTGGGAGGGAGACAACCTCATAGTGGGAATGTGGAGAAAGTTGTTCCTGGTGGAACAAATGCAGTGACTGTCCAGTCTGAAGGACTCAGAGCTGAGTGGGCCTTCACATCTGGCCAATGTATTCAGGGACTATTCTAGAATTGGTATGGTTCAACTACAGCATTTAGATTCTGTTCCTACAGAATGTAGCTAGGGGTCCTGGGCAAGCTTCTCAGTCTCTGTGTCTCACTTCTATTTTGACATCTATCAAACCACAATAATACCAGTCATGCCTGCGTGGGACCCATGATACTCTGGTGTAAGAGGCACTGGCCCAGTTGGGTGCCTGGGGGCAGTAATTAGCCTCAGAGCAGTGAGGTGCTCTGGGTACACTGGCTCTGAGGCAGAACATGCTGATCCTCCTGGCTTTCATTTGCTTGTTCCTACTACAAAGTTCAGAGCCTGGGACCCATATTGGCAGCTGTGGCCTGGGGCTTCCCACTGTTCTACCCCATCCTGCCTCCTAGCCCTGAACAGCTGCCCTTGATGGGTTCAAGGAAAACAAGGAAGACCCCTTCTGTGTCCTTGATTCCCAGGAACTAGCAGAGAGTCTGTGCCAGGCTGTGGAAATTGTGAGCTAATGTTAGCCAGGCCTGGTGCTCAAGGCAGCCTTGACTGTGATGAATTCCAAATGGGGCACAGAAGCCTTGAAGCTTGGGGACAGTAGGGACATATGGCCTTGTTACTCCAGCGAGGAGGAAACGCCCAGGAAGCAGGGATGGCCTGCTGGACCCTGCTCCTGTCACTCCCTTGGCCTGACCCTGGCACATAGTGAGATGGTGTTCGCTGGGCCAAAGAGCAGCACACATTGCATTCTGGAAGATCCCACCCAGTCTGCTAAAATCTCTCACTATGCTCAGAACTGAGCTCCTAGGGAGGCTGGCAGCCTCCACCCAAGTCGAATCTCGCCTCCAGAGCCGACTTTGCTTTTCTGCCCTGCCTTTAACAGGTCTTTCCCAGACAGAGTGGAGTGCTGGTGTGGGTGGGGCCTGTGAGATGATGCCCGCACCCTCCTTGACCTCCATCCAGCTCTTGTTCCTGGGAGGAGAACATGAGCCATGCCCCATGCAGCAGGCTCTGGGCTGTGAGGAGGAGTTGCAGCACCCCCTGTGCCTGACTCCCCCAAATCTGGTACTAGGGAGGCAGGATCACTGAGAGCCAGGTGGAAACTTGAGCATGCTGGACAGGTGGGAGTCAGCCAGGCACACATGGCAGGAAGATGGAGAATATGCCTGGGAAGAGAGAGAGAGAGGTCTGCAAGTTGGAGGGCAGGGAGGAGGAAGAAGGAGAAGGAAAAGGGGAAGAGAGAAGAGGGTGGAGAAAGAAGTGAAAGAGGGGTGTGCGGGGGAGAAAAAGAGGGGAAGGAGAAGGAGAAGAAGGTGGGAGGAGCAGTGTATGAGGATTCTTCCATCTGGCTGAACAGTGAGTGCAGGTATGGGTGGTGAAGGTACTGGAAGGGTTGTTATACTAGGGAGTCTACCCTGGCCTTAGTCCTGTTTCTGGAAGCTCATTCTAGATGCTCCATGGGAAACAAAGAGGGACAGGAGGCAAGGGAGTGGAGGGGAGTACCTTGGAGTTGCTGTTATCACCCAGGCAGGAGAGGACAGTGATTGCGTAGATGGAGGGGGCTAGACAAATAAGTCAATTAGCGAGGAGTTATAGCACAGGCCTGTAATCCTAGAAGCTGAGGCAGGAAGATCACAAATTTCAGGCTAGTCTGTGCTACATAGTGAAGCATGTTTCTACTATATCCGGAAGAAAAGTAAGTCGTTTAGTGTTTTGTTATTGAATGAATGCTTTAGTAATGGGAAGGAAGACAGACGACCCAAGAAAAGTCCTTGAGCAAGATTCTTGTCAAAGTTTGCATAGATTTTCTTGCATACTTCCACTAGTTATTAAGATAGTGTAGATCGAACATCTCTTTTTTAAAAATCTCAAATTCGAGATGCTCCAAAATCCAAAGCTTTTTGAATGCCACATGGTGCTGTAAGAGGAAAATTCTACTTGATCTCCTTTACCAGGTCACAGTCAATCTCCCTCACCAGGTCACAGTCAGAATGCAGGAACACAAAAATACTGGGTACAATTACCTTCAGGCTGTGTGTGTGTGTGTGAGATACGTAGGAAATATAAATAAATTCCACATTTAGATCTGGGTCTCATCCCCAAGGCTTTTCATTATGTATATGCAACCAGTCCAAAATCAGAAGCGCTTCTGGTACCAAGAATTTCTCCCTGGGTCAGTATACCCTTCATTAGGCAACTTGGTGATCTCCATCTGACAAGGTCACCATATTGATGCTGAACTTAGTGCAGACTCCCTATAGGCATAGTGCACTAAAGCCCAGAACTCTAACTCAGTGATCCTCCTGCCTCAGCCTCTGAGTAGCTTAGACTACAGGTATGTGCTACGGTATCTGGCTGGTCCCAAGGATTTTGGAGACTCTGTTTGTACTTGTTTCATTTTAGAACGTGTGAGTCTGCCATGAAAAGGCCTTCTGGGAGTAGAGGCAGTCTGTGCAGACACACACTTCTTTTCTCCCTCCATGCTTGCTGTTCCTTCTGGTATTATTTGGATGGCCTTGGATTTTTCTCTCTCTAGTTTGAACATCCTCTCCAGCTTTGTTTTTGTTAACAAGAACAACAAATAGCACATTTGCAAAGAGATGCAAAGAAAGCTACAGTAGTCATGGGTCCCACTGAGTAGAGCCACTTCTTTACCCTGCTCAGTGGGGCAGCATCAGGGATCCTGTTCTAGGAAGAAGTGGAGTCTCTGGGCATGAGAACAGTTGGGAGAGGACTCTAGACCACGTCGGGATGCTCAGGAAGTATGTTATTGGTCCAAAGTCACACATTCTTGAAACAAGGAGAATTCAGGATGGGTCTACCTACCCAGAGAATTCAGGGGGGGGCCAAGCTGTATGTCTGTTTTCTCTTACTAGTTAGATTGGCAATGGTGGATGGGGATGAAAGGCATGAGCTGTGTGGGAGGCAAGCTCATGGACCTGAGTGGGAGATGAGTCAGGTAGGAACCTGGGGGAGGTGGGCTCTCCTGGGACTTTGTCAGAGCCTGGCTCGGAGGCATCACTGAGGTCTCGGGTGTTGGTGGATTGTGTTTTTCTTCATTCCCTGAGGAGTGTCCAGGAGGGAGAATTGGTCAGAAGTGAATGGCAGGAAGAGCTAAACTCAGGTGAGACTTTAGGTGTTAAAAGTGCCTGTGAGACCCCTGAAGAGCCCCCAACAGGCAGCGGATCCTCACTCAAAAGCATTACCTCCCAATTAACTTTGGAGTTTTCCAGGTCCAAGACAAAAGACCTGCAGTATCCTGGAGCACTCTGGGAGGAGGAGTGGAAGCACAGATCAATACAACCAAGGGCTGCAACCCTTACAGGGACCTGCTGCCCCATGCCAGACTACAGGGCCAGGTGTGGCCCCCTGAAGACTTACTTCCCAGAAGCAATTGGATCTTGCTTTCTGGCACATTCTGGGACTGTGGTGCTGTCCAACTGGGGCTAGGCTGGCCAATTTGGAAGAATATGAGTTCAAGGAACCCTGAGAAGTTCAGGACTGAGCCAGCTCACTGAAAGTGAGTCAGGAGGTTGTCAAACAGCCCTGGTACTATGGGAGAAAGGAGCACGTGGTAGGTACAGTCATCATTTGGATGCTTTCAAAGGAGCACATGGTAGCACATGGCCCAGTCATCATTTGTTGAAGCTTCTGGAGGGAAGAGGACCCAAGAGTTGGATGACATAGGTGATCTGTTGAGCTACCTGAGGCTACCTCCTGGAGAAGTCCCATGGAATCCCAGTCTCTCTGTCTATTGTGGCTGCTGCAGCTGCTGTGGCCACACCACATTCTGCTCCCCTGGAGCCAGTTTTGAAGGCATTGGTAGGCTCTACTCAGGGCTGGGGCTGAGAGCATTCTGTCTGGGTGTTGTCATCTTTGATGACTCCTGAGGGCGAGTTCCAGATAAGGAGCTGGACTCCAGACCCCAGTGAGGTGGTTATTGTGTGGGCCCCGAAATTCTAGAGACAGTTCTTTTCATTTAAAGAGGAGGCCCTGGCCTAGCGAAGAGCTTCATCAAGTGGCAGTGGCAGGTGTGCCGGGCAAAGGCCAGGGAGTGGACTAGATGAATGTGGCAGGGTCTTCCTCTCCAGCAGAAGTCCCCTCCCATCAGGATGGTGACAGATTTCTAGGGCAGGGCTGGAGAGACAGGGAACTTTCATGCCCACTGTGCCTGGGCTTGGTTCCCCCTACATGTGGCCCCAGAAACACTTCTGCCTGGAGGGAGATAGAATCCTGCTTCTTTTAGAGTTCTGGAGAGGAAGAATGTCCTACCTTCTTTAACAGAGTGTAGGGGTCTCAATCTCCCTTTCCTACCCCAAAGCCATGCTATAAGGTACTGTCATCTACAGCTGGGACAGGGATGTAGGTCTCTGAGTTGAGAGTGTTGGGGACAGAGACCTGCTTCAAGGGTCTGCTCCTACAAGAAGGGGTCCTTTTCTGAGCAGAGGTGCTTGAGCACTGTTGAAGAGCTGGGAGCCAGTGACACCAGAGATCAGCTTCTACTTTTGTTAGGAAAGGCAGGATGAAGCTGAGCAGCTGAGCAAACCCAAACACTCAGCAGAGCCAGGATGCCGTGGAGGAGTGGATGGGTTCATCTCTGTTCTGAGTCTGGACATGGCAGAAAAGTAGGGCCCTCAGGCTGTGAGATTATCACCATGGCTTTGACTCCCAGGGTGGAAACTTCCTACGGCATCTTCTTCCATGGCCGGACCTGGAAAGTCAGCTCAGGGAAGGATTTGAGGAAGAGCCAGGGAGAGGAAAACTCTTCTTGAATGGGATTTTCCCATCCTCTGGGGTCTGGCATTAGGGGGTGGTTGATGGGGACAAGATCTGATCTGGACAAAGGATGCTGGGCCTTCTTGACAGAGTGAAGGAAGAATTCCTTTCTCAGTTCTGCTGCTTCCATTCTTGCCGACTCCCTTTCCCATTCCCATCACATTCTCCTCAGGCTCCTACTCTATATGAGGCCAGCACTGGATAGGATGGTGGCAAGACTGACATCAAGGAGAGGAATGTAGTCCTGGGCCAGAGTTTACCATCGAATGCAGGAGTCATAGAGGCCAGTGGACCATCAGGAGCTGTGGCCATGACTGGACACTTAGAGGGAGGAATTTTGGAAAGGCTTAGGAGCTCATGGGGGGACTGGAAGCTGGTGCTTTCTTCTTGGAGGCAGGACTGTGGATGTGGGCCTGGGGAGCTTTTGGGATACAGGCTGGAGCTTCGTAGGATGTGGGGCTGGAACACTAGGCTGGAGTCAGGTTGTAAATGGTTAAATCGCAGGAAGCCTTTAGTGTTTTGTGCTGAAGGCAGTGTGGTTATAAGCTATGATGCTCATGACCATATTTCTGACTTAAGAATGTCTGTGCCAGGTAGAGAATTGGCCATCAAGGGCATGCATAGAAATTGGGAGACCCTGGAAGGGGAAAGAACGATGATAAAATTGATGATGACAATGAAGGTGATGGTGATATTGATGAGCTTGCTGATTGTAGAATAATGGTGAGGATGGTAGTGATGGTGATGATGGCAATGGTAGGGATAATGGTGGTGTTGGTGGTGGTGATGATGGTGAGGATGGCAATTGTGGTGATAATGGTGGTGGTGGTGGTGGTGATTGTAATGATGGTGATAGTGGTGGTGTTGGTTGCGATGGTGGTGTTGACAATGATGGTGTTGGTGATGGTATTAATGATGATGGTGATGATGGTGGTGGTATTGGTGGTGGTGATGTTTATGGTGTTGGTAGTGATGATAGTGATGGTATTGATGGCGATGATGGTGATTGTGGTGATGGCAGTTACATTGTGGTATTGATTATGGTAGTGATGCTGGTGCTGGTGATGATGATGGTGATGTTTGTGGTGTTGGTGATGGTGGTGGTTATGATGGTGTCACTTTTGATAGTGATGAGTCTTGACAAGAATAGGGTAGTACAGGTGAAATGCAGAAGTGCTGATTTAATGGTATTTGATAACAGGACAGAGTTGGAAGCAGGAAGATGTGAGGGATAGGGATAGCCAAAGCTTCTGTTTAAGATTTTACATTTACCACCATTGCCATCATCATCATCATTACCATCACCATCATCCTTACCATCCTTACCATTATCCTACAATCAGCAAACTCATCAATATTACCATCACCTTCATTGTTGTCATTGCCATCGTCAATTTTATTGCATGTTTGAAAGGATGCCTGGGGTGGTGTCCGTGAGACAGTGAGTGAGTACTGGGGTATGAAACTCAGCCAGACAAACAAGGGAAAGCTACTGAGGAAGTAGAGCATCTGCATAGCTTCGGACAGAGAAGCAGAGCAGGAGTCAGGGTCCTTGTGAATTTCTGGCTTCAGAAGGAGGCAGAACCAGGGATTCTAAGGAAAGCCAGGACTCCAAGGTTCTAACGTGGTGTCTAGGGGTTGGCAGACCTGGGGCTAGGCAGGCCTGGACCTCGGCTTTGGCTTCCATCTCTCCTCCCCAGAGCACTCAGTGTGCGTTTTTGTTCTCCTGACAGAGTCTCAGTAGGCTACCATTTGAAAAGAGGGTTCTGTTCTCAAAAACCTCTTTCTAATACAGATGAAGAAGCTGAATTTCAGGGAGGACAAGACCTGCCTAAGTGGCATTGTGGTGGCAGTTTCAGAACCTGGAACCCTGTGATCGGCAAGAGTATTATGCTATGTCCCTTACTCTTGGGGAGGGGTGGACTGGAGATTGGGAAGCATGGAGCTCCCTTCTCTTTTCTCCCCCACAAACACCCAGTCTGTAGTGGGTCTGGTATAGGGGAACCCTAGGAGAGAGTAAGGGACATGTGGAGAGACTCCTAACAGAATAGTGCCAAAATCTTGGCTGTGGTCTCTACCAGATGTAGCCCCAGTGAACACGTGGCAATGTGGTGGCCTGTGCTTGGCTGCAAATGGCAGCCAGACCTTTCCTGCGCTCTCCTGCCACAGGCCCTCACACCAGGCCGGAATGTCCTTAGGAAGCCTTACCTCTCTCAGGGGGAGCTTTACTTCTGGATTCCCAGCTGCAGCTCCAGCCAGGATGTTTTGCAATGAGCCCAGAGAAAGCATTCATTCCGGGAAGAACTGGGAGTGGGGCTCTGCTTGCCAGCGGGGTTCTGGGTGAGAGGGCGCAGGCTGCCTGCTGGGCCTGGATGAGAATAGAGTAGCTCCAGGGCCTCTGGCCCATTCCTCAGCCCCTTGGGGACTCTGGCCTCTAAGCTGTTTATCTGTCTGTCTGCCTGTCCATCTGGATTAGAGGGCCTGGCTGGCTTGCACCAGTTCCCCAAATGGCTCCCAACTGCAGGGCAGCTTGAGCTTTGTTTTGCTTTATTTCATCTTTGAATATTTTTGAATATGAGTCAAAAGCGATTACTAAATGAAAAGGTACACTAGCTTCCAGGCCCACTGCTGCTGCCCAGACTCCTGGGCCCCAGGAGTAAACTCCCTTCAGTCCTGTTTTGTTTGTACCTCTGGTGTTCTGTTTGCCAATAGAAGTAAGTGACTGTGTGTCTGCCTTTCCATGTCCTTTCTCACCTCCCAAAAAGAATCACTGTGTGCGCTGCTTTGCGCTTTGTCTTTTATAGGGGCCACTTGACAGTGTGTCTGCATGGGGCCCCGGTGTCGGGGGCCGTGTGCCACTTAGGCACCTACAAACATTGTGTGTGTCCCCCAGTCAGGGCTGGCTCTGTATTTGCTTTGGAGGAACACAGCTACTGAATGTGTAAGGTTCTTTCTTTAGTGTAACCTTCTATGAGCCAGTTCCCTCCTCAGTCTAACGTGCTCCTTCCTACCTTCCCATGTGGCCATGCTGACAGGGAGAAGACACCGAGGAACTGAGGTACCAGTTTTCCCCAGGGAAAAATGCAAGTAATGAAATCACGGACTTCAACCCAAGTGGACTGGGTCTCAACTTTTTCCTCCTCACCTGTCATACTGCTGGAGAATTTAGAGTTGATAGAGTCCTATATTTTTAGGAGCCAGATGAAGCTTCTAAACCCAGTAGGTCATGATTCCATGGTTGCCCCACAGCACCTCCCTGAAGGCCTGACACCTGAGCTCTCCTCAGATGCAAAGGGGACTTCCCTTCTTCCCACAGGAGAGCTTCAAGCTCCCCGAAGAGCGTCACTGAACCATGGAACAGATGTGCTTTACAGAAGGATATGTCCAGATAGCAAAGAGAAAAGGAGCAGAGATTTAAGGCATTGTGACTGAAGGTTGGGCTGCATTCCAGATCCCAGGCCCTAGCACATCCCCACCCAGCACCCTCCTCTGGTCAGTTTTCCTCACATGCTCACTTTGTGCCCCACCCATGCAGGTTTCTTCTGGTATTCAGCTCCTGCCAGCCTTGCTTACCTGCTGGCCGCTTTCCACAGTGTCCATTGGCTACTACTAGACTCGTGTGTGTGTGTGTGTGTGTGTGTGTGTGTGTGTGTGTGTGTGTGTGTGTGTGTGTGTGTCCAAAGTAGGGCTTTTGTTCCATGAGCTTGTTGATGATTCTTCCACATTCCTCTGGAGTTACATGTCTAAATTCCTTATGCCCTGGTGAGCTCTCAGTTTTCTTGGAGAATAAAAGTGGGGAATGATTTGAGGTAGCCTAGCCACCTCTAGGTCCCAGGGGACTATGAAATCCACACCTTACCTATGCTGGGTCACCTTTGGTGAGCATAAGCTTTTGAGCAAATTGCTTTGTCTCTGTGGTCTGTTTGCCCTCTCATAAAGTGGAGAGAAGATTCTGCTGGTTTACTCCCAGGAGCATCCAGAGGAGAAAATGAATTGTCTGTTGGAAATCACAGGGTGCAGGTCCCAGTTCTGAGCTCTCCAAATTTTGCAGCAAATCAAATCTGGCTATATGTGACTATGGAAATATCTACTTCATACATGTGTAAACCTGAATTTAATTTTTCCTGAGAGTGTTTGGAGACTAGGGTCATATATTTGAGTATGTGAGTGCTTGTGTGTGTTAATTAGTATTTAATTATAATCATGCCCTTCAACATCCCTCAAGGGGCACAGCAGGACCTGATTGGTCTGCCTGTGTATGAATCCAGCTCCATGACTTGAGCCTTTGGGTCAACCTGAACAAGCTTTGCCACATTGGTGGCCCAAATCCTCATGTGTTGAACGGACTCCTGCCTCCAGGCTGTTGTGGAAACTCAGCACATAAGCCCTTTCGCAGAAGACTCACACTGAAACACCTCCTAGCTCCTGTTTTTACCCTTAGAGAAGCAAAGGAGGACTGGCATGATGTGCCACCGCTAGTGGAAATTCCCATTAGAAAGCCAGGGGCACCTCCAGCCTCCCACCCCCCCATCCTTCTCCCAGTTGCTCAGGTTTGATGGTATTGGTTAGGGATTTGGTGCTTGAGTGGGCAACACTGGTGGAGGAAAGTGACAGGAGGTTTTTCAGTTGTTTGGGATGTACCTTTGCTGCAGAAGGAACTCGTCTACAGGCCGGAACGCCAGAACTGCATTCATCACATACAACTTCCTCTGTGTGTCAGCGCTTTCTAAACTGCTACTTCTGGAGTTTCTGGGAGTCTGTGATGTTCCGAACTTACCAGGAGTGGCTCCCCCATCAAGCCAGTTTGGAAAACATCTCTGACAGTTCCTTCCTCATGGCTTGTTAGAATTACTGTAGAACCTACAGTAAACAAATACTTCTAACTTGATTTAACCCAGAGTTCCCCAAGTACTCTCTTCTTTTGCATAATCCATGCTACAAGGCTATGCAGAATCCCTGTGGCAGGCACAGAGCAGCCGAATCAACAATATGGAAATCAACAAAGCCCTGTGTTTCTCCTGTCACCCTTGGGGACAGAAAAGTGATATGTCACCAAGCAGTGCAGCTCAGCCACAGTGGAAGCTCACAGATCACCTGGGAGATTGGGAAAAAGCAGGTTCGGAATCAGCAGGTCTAAGTGGGCCTGGGATCCTACATTTGTGACAAGCTCCTGGGGCTGTCATTACAGGTCCAGGGACCACATTTTGCATAGTGAGATCTAAAGAACCCTTTGTGAGAACAAAATTTCACCTGTGTTCATCTCTGAAGCAGCATTTGGAGAAAGGTGACCACCTACAGTCACCAAACCTATCAGCAGGGAGGCGATCTGGTCTCTGCATGCTGTGCGAGAAGTCCTGGCAGAGGAGACACTAGCTAAAATGGTTAGGGGCTGTAGAGGAAGCAGTAACCATGATTGGGGATGGCAAGGTCCTTCAGGGCTATGCAATGTTGGTGGGGTCTGCGTGAAAAGATGACAGCTCTCATACTTCTGTTACCGCCTCTGTCTCTGCAAATAAGGTCTGAGGTTGTTAGTGTTGTAATTTATTTATTTATTAATTTTTAAAGAGACATTTCCCCTTTCTTTCTTTGGGTCTGGAGTCATTAAACAGGGATTAGCTGGATAAATAGAGGAAGTGATTTTTAAACTGTTTGCAAACTTAATGTGAAGAGCCCAGCCTTGCAAATTATCACGTCTAATCAGAGGCCCTCGCTTCACTGCTCCAGTAATTGTACTGGTATTAGTCAAATTCTTGTTGTCTCCTCATTAGCCATGAAAAGGAGACTCAAGACGTACTTCATTAAGTGTCCTGGAACTATGTCGCTAATGGGGAGATGGAGGTGGAGGCCACGAGGGCAGGAGGTCTGTGTGTGGATGGGCAGAAGGCATCATACCCACATCTGACTCTGAGGGCCCCTCACCTTTTGCTTGGTCTCACAGGAGCCTGTTCAGCTTATCTGAGGAGAGGCAGGTGGGGTGGCAGAGCCCAGAGACTCAATGTTCTGAAGCTCGCATCCTGTGTGGCTTCTCTGTCTGGGCTCAGTTTCCTCTGTGGGGCAGGAAGGGTGGCTGAGTGATGACCCTTTTCTGATGTACTGTCTTGGTTCTGTGTTTGGAGGTCTTAGAGGGCGATGGATGCTTGTTGTTCTCTTGCTTCCTTGAGTTCCCTGGAGGTCATGCTTGAAGGACAGCCAGACTTGCTGTCATTGCTGTTGTCTGAGAGAAAGATGAGTACTACACGAGATTGCTCAGAAGTGGAGTCTGAAAAAGTTGATCTAGTAGAAATTGAGAGCAGACTGGGGCTCTGGAATACGGGGTGGGCAAAAGTTGTACAAAAAGTGCACTGTAATGGCTGGACAGGAGAACTAAGTTCTAGTGTTCCGTGTACAACAGGGTGAAGAGAGGCAGCGGTGATGACAGATGGCAAAGGTGAGGAGGCATGAACGTTATCCTGATTTGATGAACATCAAAGTATCACATCATATCCCACAAATAATGAGCAATTCCTGTGAAACAATCACAAAGAGAAAAAAGGAGCCATTTTATCAACTCATTTTCCTCCCTCCCTGCCTCCCTGCCTCCCTCCTTCCCCTCCCTCCCAGGGCCCAGTATTGTTCCTAGCTGATCTGACCTCTCTCCCTCCCTTCCTTCTTTCCCTCCTACTTATGGAACATCTAGTCTGGCAATTATTTAAGTTTAAATTAATTGAAAAAAACTAAGCCAGACCTGGTGACTCAGGCCTGTAATCTCAGTTACTCAGGAGGCTGAGACAGGAGGATCTCAGGTTCAAGGCCTTCTTGAGAAACTTAATGAGACTCTGTTTTGAAAATAAAAAGTAAATAAACATCTGAGATTTTAGCTCACTGGTGAGGTACTTGTCTAGCATGTTCAAGGCCCTAGGATTAGACCCTACTACTGTAAACTAAACAAAACAAACCAACTAAAATGTCTCCAATTGACCAGTCACATTTAGGTGGCTCAACAGCCACCTGCAGCTGATGGGTACCAAAGGGAAAGCATAGAATGTTCTATTGAATAGCTAGTGCCTTGCAGTTTGATCTGTACTAATCACTACAGGACTGAGGGGGACTCTGATCTAAGAAAGAGAAGCCTTACCTCATGTTGCTCTCACTCAGGTGAGAGAGACTGTAAGACCATGGATGGCCCTAGCTGACAGGTGCACCCTTTTCCTAGCTGGAGAGTAAGCCTCTGAGCCAACCTGGTGGCTGGAGAAAGCCATCGCAGCATCCTAGTGAGCAGCGAGGCCTGTCTACACCTTGCTTGTCTGAGGATGAGACTGGCCCTCAGTATATAGTCCCACTGCTGAGCTTCAGATGAAGACACTGCTTTTGGGGGTAGCCACTCTCACAGCCACAGAGACCCTTTAGAGGCATAGCCCTGTCCACTTCTAGAAGACTACAGTGTCATTCCACTCCTCAGCCTACATACTGGGTCCCCATCCACATCTGCATCTTTTCTCCCCTCTCACCTCACAGAGCTCTATATACCTTGGCTGCCTTTAATTTATTATTATTTAAAAATTTTAAGACAAGGTCTTATTCTGTAGTCCAGGCCGGCTTCAAACCTAAGACAATTCTACCTCAGCCTCTTGAGGGCTGAGATTATGGGCATGAACCACCATGCCCAGGTGTCCTGACTGCTTTTAGCTTTTGGAGCTGTGCTGTCTTCTGTCTCTGGCCTCCTCATATTCTAGTTTTCCCCACCATGTACCCTTCAACTAGGGAAGTCTTCCTATCCTCCTTATCTTCCTTGACCTCCAGAAGTCAGACCAGGCTTCCATCCCAGCTCTTCTTCTAAGCGTTGGCAGCAGTTTATGGTGATCT
Organism: Nannospalax galili; assembly: GCF_000622305.1. Taxonomy (NCBI): domain Eukaryota; kingdom Metazoa; phylum Chordata; class Mammalia; order Rodentia; family Spalacidae; genus Nannospalax; species Nannospalax galili. The sequence continues at coordinate 2,355,312 of NW_008352659.1, read as the reverse complement.
GTTTAGTCTCAGCCTTCCTGTCTAGGTTGTGAGCATCAGAAGCCCAGGATCCTGGGCTCTGGGTGCAGAGTCTACGAGGAGGAATCTAGGGGCCATGCTCTGGGCCAGAGGGCTAAATCTACAGGGGAGAGAGGTCAACAGACGAGTGGATGGGGAAACCCAGGACCTGTTCTGTATTGGCCCACCACCCCCGAGGGTAGGGGTGGCATAGCCCTAAAGAGATCAACCATCAGGAGCAGCTCCAGAGGGACAGTAGAAATGTTGACAGTAATGTTGCTCCAGGGGAGACTTGAGATTGTAAAGGGCAAGGAGACAGACTTAGACCTGGCGGAGTGGAGCTTGAAAGCCCATCTGTATCACTTTCTAGTGGTGTGAGCTTCGGCTGACCTTGGTTTGTAGGGATTATACCTATTTCAAAGACACTGAGAATAAAGGAGATGGGGTATGTAAACTGCATAGCAGTGGCCAAGGCACAGTAAACCTGGCCATGTGGAGCCACATAGCACAGCTGTGCTGGCCTCAGGAGATGATGAGCTCCGTCTGCAGAGGGCTCGGCAGGTGAGAGGCAGCTCCTGGAACCATTGCTTCCATCCTTCCTGACCACGTCAAACCCAAAGATGGTATCTTAGACTGACAGTCGGGTACCGGGGAGAGTGGATGAGCTGTTTCTTTCACACAGAGTGCTCTCCCAGCCTCACAGGTGTGCAAGCAGGTCTTCTAGTCCCACTCTTCTTTGTGTCACTCAGTTTTCTCTTTGGTTGAACTACACCATGTTTACGGCTTGGAAATTTGCATACAGACAATTGGCCACCAATAAAAATTGCCTCACTTGTTTGTCCCCCACACCTGTCTCTTGTTCACATTTCCCAGGTGCTCCTGGGCTTTGGGTTTGGTGAGTTTTATCTGGATGCATGAGATCCAACCCCAGTCACAGCGTTGCCCAGGTGGGATCAGGCAATGGTCCATGGTGATCACCACACTGTTTTTTTCTCCTTATAGATCTTTCTAGGTAGTGACCCTGAGGTACCACATATGGCAGTGGGAGGGCTTAGCCTGAAGGTTAGGGAGATCTGAATCCAAATTTAGGCCCAAGTCCACCTAGCTATGTAGTAAGCCACTTCACCATCTGAGCCATAGTTATGACAACTGACCAGTGGGGAATCTAATAAAGTCAAGCTTGAGAGCTTGTTGTTGGGATTAATGATATATTTGTACAGCACCTGCCTCAGAGTTGAGGGCAACAAATCCAGTCCCCCTCGCTCCCTCCCTGCCTTCTTTCCTTTGCTGTCTCCCAATAGGCCGCTCTGGTCTGTCTGTCCCTGTGAGGCAGCCTTTTGTCTCTCAGGCCTTGAATGTGCTTGCCATCCCCTGAGCCTTGAAGTCCAATTTCCCTTCCTCAGTGAGGACAAAAGGCTGAGTCAGCTCTCTGGGGATTTGCTCTTGAGGTTCCAAGGAGTCTGGGTGCCTCTGCGCCAGCACTCAGGCTGCTAATGGCCTCAGAATGGATTCGGACCTGATGGCATTCCCCGCAATGCACAGTTCACTGGAGAAGCCACGCTGGGTCTTTTTTTTTTTTTTTTTTTATGACTTCCACACAATAGGTTTCCTTTTAATCAGGAACTGGTTGTCTGCCTTTCTGGCTTCTGGTAACTTCCTCTCTGGCCCTATAAAGGCCACAAGAGGATCAATTAGATGTCCCTGGTGCTGAGAGATGGAAAGGGGCCAGAGATGGCTGTGTGCCTCCTCCCTGCTGCCCTGGGTAGTGTGGAGGCTAGGAAAGCCAGCTTCTCCGGGCTCTCAAATGCTCTGCCTAGGAGAGGCCCAGCTCTCTGGATGTGCCTGCTCAGGAATCAGAGGTGGATGTCAGGAAGCAAGAGTTTGGGGCAGATAACCTTGGAACCCCAGAGCCCTGCCTAGGGTCATAAGGCTGATCATGTGGTCTGGGTCAGCAGCCTCTGCCTCTGAGTCCTTTCCACATTTGACCTTAAGTGCATCAGTTCACCCAGCAGGGCCTGCCCTCCTTCACCACCACTTCTGGTTTATTTTTCCCTTTCAACCGAGATGTACTGAGCCTTATTCATTGGGGGGTGTTTAACTATGCTCTTCAGGTACAGAGATGAGACAACCAGAGATATCAGCTTGTATGCTTAGACATTTGAGTGACTGAAAATCTAAATCAAACAACTTTCTAGCAAACAACTTCCCATCACTGCCTAAAACCCTCAGATCAAATATTTTTGGGTATAATGGAATAGGAGCAATATCTAATTTTAAGGCCTCATTCCATCTTTGAGATATATGAATAAATGTGTTCAGAGTAGAACTTCAGCCAGGGGAGAGGCTCACAAGTAGCTGAACTAATTTGTTTTAGGTCACCCAACCTCCCGCCTCTCTTTCTTATCCATTTTCTGATTTAATTCTGAAAATAATACTGTGAAGTCTGAGGAAATTCAGGCTCAGAATTTAAATTACTTGCCCCTAGGTACAAAGGACATGAACTACAGAGCCACTAGAACCTGAATCTGGCTGTGGTCAGCCATGCTGACTTCTATTCACAATGGTGGATTGTTGGACACACTATGATATGAGTTCTATTTTGGTCAAGGTGAAGCCACTCTGGGATGTCCAGGCTGTCCATACCCTTCATGTAAAGTGGTGATTGTGAAGCTGTACCCAGCTCAGAAAGCAACTCTGGAAACCCAAGATCCATTTCCAAAGAGAAATTGCCATGTCCCGCGCTAGAGGGAACAGGGAAATACTGACCTCTCTGCCAAGAGTTGATATTCTCATAACAGAATGAGAACCCCCGAACCTCCTAACATCTGGTGGCCCCCATGAATTTAACACCTCACCCATGCTGGTAGGTCACTGTGAAAAAGAATCAAAACATATACTGGTAGTCAAAACGTGGTTCTTTGAACAATATTAAAACACTTCAGCAACCCTTCATATAGAATTAATTAACATGAAACCCAGCATCCTGGTCGCTGCAGAGCCCTAAAGTGGTTGCCAGAATTTAATTAGACTTAACCTTTTTTCCTACACCAGCACCACTTTATAATAACTGCAAATCATTATTAATTCCTTTGGTGTTCGCTGTAATAACATTAATCATGATGAACTCCTTTCTGTAGTAATGTGTATGTAATATGTAATTCCATAGCAATTTAGTATTAGTTAAGGCTAAATTGAAATTAATTTCACAAAAAGATACTATTTGTTATTAGATACTGTATATTCATAAAATAACATTTTAGAGCAATTTATATTAAGGTAGTCAGATTAGGAGGCATTTGGTAAACTGCACAAAGTTCACAGAACTATTTGCTGCTGATTACCAGCACATATCCAATTGCTAGTACCTCATGTCCCAAGGCACTTGAAATATAAAACCAGAAAATGGGGAGGCTATTATGGGATGGTCCTTAGAGAAATGGCCCCTTATCAGTCTCATAGGATTAGATGAACAGTGACTATAGCTGTTTCCAGAGCCCATGCCTCCGACTAACTGTAGTACACACGTCTCAGGGTTCAAGTACATTTACCTGCCTCTCCCAGGTTCAGTCTTCTCTTCTCTAAAATGGTTCCATAATCCCCTCATGGTGATCTTCAGGAGCAGCTTTGAAAAATAGGAATAATATGCCCAAGATTGAGTCCATCAACATTCCAGCGTGAATGGGGAGGCACTCATAGGGCCCCACCCCTCTCTGAGGAGTCAATGGCTTCTGGGTGAGGGGAGTCATTCTTCCTCATTTGTGTACCCACTAATAAGTTGCCTGTTCTCCAGTTAATAGCCCCACAGCCTCACTCATGCAGGCAACCCTAACCAAACCCAGTGGGTCTCAAAAAAAGAATGTTGGAGAGGAATTTCTTGGGAAGAAGAAGTTCAGAGGGAGCAGGAGGGGGATGAGAGAGGGTGACGAGGGTGACTATAATCAAAATACATTATACACATGTATGAAATTGTCAAAGAGTAATTTTTAAAATATACAACAAACAAACTCATGAAAAATGAGGGCAGCTGTAAACGTGCCGGAGAAAAGAGTGAAACAATCTGCCCGGCTCTTCTTTTGTTATTGACTTATTTAGTTCTGGGATGAATGGTTGGAAGTAGAGGTGCTGGGAAAATTGAGTGAGACAGGGTCTCCCTGTAGCCCAGAACTCATTATGTAGACCAGACTGGCCTTGAATTCACAGAGATCCGCCTGCCTCTGCCTCCTGAGTGCTGAGATGAAAGGTGTGCGCCACCATGCCCAGCTAAAACTCTGATTTCTACAGTTCCTTTCATAGTGGAGGAATCAGAACACAAGAAGACAAACTCTGCCTTCAGGAAGCTGCTGATCTTGGGGGATGATCGCTATAAGTGGATAATTAAAGCATTCTAATAAAAGTAGATGGGATGGTATTAAAAATAGGTAAATAGCTGCCATGTGGGTGCTGGGAACTGAATCCAGGTCCTCTGCGAGAGCAGTCAGTGCTCTTAACCACTGAGCCATCTTTCCAGCCTCTGGAGTCCATTCTTCTCTGGAACATCCTTCCTCTGAAAAGGTAATACTTTAGGAGATGTTCCATTTTGTAGGAATATCTAGAGATCCAGATGTTCACCAGAGGGATTAACAACTGCACTGGAGTTGTAGACCCCACCTTCAAGCACAGGCTCTAGATAGGATTCTCACTTAGGAGACAAGAAACCAGAGTTCCCTTTTGGCATTTCCCACCAGAGAACCAAAGACATTTCTAGAACAGTTGCTCTTAGGGTCCTTCCCTGAGCTGCCTGTCTGGTTTCTATCCCTGTTCTCATCAGTTCTCTGTATGAGTAGAACATGAGGTTCATGTTTGTAAACTGCAGAAGAGAACAGACAGCAGTTAGTCTGAACCTCGTGGGCATTTCCAGGAGGGGTCACTGAAGTGCAGGGTCAGGGCCTCCTTGCTTTCTCTAACGCTCTCTTCCCTACCACGTGGTTGCTTGTTTACCATGTTGCTCACCTCCATGCCAGTTAACTTACATGTATGCTTGTTTGTTCCCTTATTTTCTCCATTCTCCTCACTCAGGCAGCTGCTGAAATTTATAGCCTACCTGCCCTGGTTTTTTTCTTTTAAATTAATAAAATTTTCTTTGAGCTTAAAAAAAAAAAGAAAAGGGCAAATAGGGCTGAGAATGCGGTACAGTGCTTACCTAGCTTGCATACAGTCCAGCATTTGATCCCTAGCACCACTCAAACCAGATGTGGTGGCACATACCTGTAATCCCAGCATTTCAGAGATAGAAGAAGGAGGATCAGAAGTTCAAGGTCATCCTTAACTACTTAGTGACTTTAAGGTTAGACTGGGGGCCGGGTGTGGTGGCACATGCCTTTAATCCCAGAATTTATGAGGCAAAGGCAGGCAAATCTCTGTGAGTTTGAGGCCAGCCTGGTCTACATAGTGACTTTCAGGACAGCTAGGGCTACAGGGAGACCCTGTCTCAAAAAAAAAAAAAAAAAAAAAAAAAAAAAAAAAAAAAAAGATTAGACTAGGGTACATGAAACCCTGTCTCAAAACAAACAAAACAAAAACAACATGTATTGACAGACCTGACCAGACAGCACAGTAGGAGGGCCTCATGAGCCCTCATAGGATTCCCAAGAGAGTCCTCTAACCTAGTAAGAGAAAGAGGGAGTCTTGGGCGAAGATGGACCTTGGCCAAGAGTAGCCTATAGCTGTGGTAAGACTCAGAGGTCTCAGGTAAATTGATACGGTAAGACAGTAACTATGAGCAGTTTGCCATTGGACAGGCTGCAGCATGCTGAGGAGGAGGGGCCAGCCTCCTGCATCAGTGTGAAGGCCATCTTGGAGGGCTTCCATACTGTGCTGGGGATCTTGGACTTGAAGGGCTGAGATTTGCGATGGGGCTGATGCAATAGAGCATGTTGTCTTTTGTATGACCCCTTCTTTCTCTTTGGATTATCTTAGTGTTAGGGACAGGATGATATGTGCCAGATAAAAATTAAGTGTTTATGTGTGGAAATACATACCACAAATAAAGGCAAAAGATGTATGATAGACATTGAAAGAAAAGATTTAGATTTAGAACACGAGGCTGGAATGATGGCTCAGTGGTTAAGAGCACTGGCTACTCTTACAGAGAACCCTTGTTTGATTCCCAGCACCCACATGGCAGCTAACAACCATCCATAACTCCAGTTCCAGGGGATCCAATGCCCTCTTCTGACCTCCTTGGGTATTGCATGACATAGGTGCACCTACCTACACGTAAGTAATATACACATAAAATAAAAATAAAAAATAAAATATTAAAAAAGATTAAGAACACTTATTAAAAATGATAGCTCTTATCTAAATGAAGCTTTTAACAAATTGATAAGAAAAAGACAAATAGCCTAAGAAATAAATGGACAGGGAAAACCTCACTGAGCAGTAAGTTAGGGAAAAAGCCGATCCTAAGAACCAAGGAAAGGAAATTAAAGGTAGAATATCAGGTTTTTAAACAAAATTGGTCCAAATCTAAAAATTTAGTCAGGCTTCATTACTGGCCTGGTAAGAAGGAGTGGGATAGCTAATCCTAGTTGCCAGTTTGACACGGCTGGGAAAACAGAACCTAAACTAAAGAACTGTTTCCGTCAGATTGGCCTGTGGGCATGTCTGTGGGGGCATTTTTTTTCCATTGCTAATTGATGTAGGAGGGTCCAGTCTACTGTGGTGGTGTATCACCGTGTATGTGGGCCTGGGCTGTATAAGAAAGGTAGCTGGACACGAGCCTGCTAGCAAGCCAGTGAGCAGTGTCGCTCCACGGGTTCTGCTCCTGCCTTGAGTTCCTGCCTTCACTTCTCTTGGTAAAGGACTGTGTAAGATGAAATAAAGCTTCTCCTCTCCAAGTTGCTTTTGATCATGATGGTTATCACAGCAACAGAAAGCAAACTAGGACAGGCACAATCGTTTATTAAGGGTTAATAAGTTCATCTGATTTTAACCCTATTTGGGAGAAATCAAGGTTACCCACACAACAGTGACATAGGAAGGCGAGGTGAGCTATTTGAAATCCTTCTGTGTTTACATAGGAGGGTTCTTAGACAGATTAAAATGCACCCATGCTGCAGCATATCAGTAATTTAGAGGGATATCCTTGGGGGAGGCATGAGCAAATGCAGCAAAGTGAACACAGTGAACACGGTAAGCCCTTGATTTTTTTTTTTTAATGTGCTTATTATAAAGAATTTGACAAATTGGTAATGCATGACAATGCTTGCCTGAATCGTAACACTTGGGAGGTCGAGGCAGGAGGAACAGGAGTATCGTTATCCTTGACTATGTAGTGAGTTTCAGACCAGCCTGGGATACAGGAGAACTTGTTTCACAAAATACAAGCAAGTAAACAAACAAACAACCCCCCCCTCAAATCCCAAACAAAACAACTCCCCCAAAGAATTCAAGAAGTAAAGTTACCAATTAAACGATAATTTCCATAAAATGTAACCCCCAGAAATCACCATACACAGATATTTCATATCCACATAGAAATACAGAGTTATAGGACACAAGCCACATATTGTTGAAGAAGTGTTAACATACATGCAGTTGAGTTTAAATGAAGAAAAAGAAACTAGTAAAGGAGGAGGAAGAGCGTTAGCTGGATGAACACGTCTTTCGCACAAGGACATGTTAATTTCCTAGGAGATTCCCTCTAAGGGATTGCAGAAGTAGGAGGTGGGAGCCAGTTTTAAAGGACATGTTTTAAATTTACACAGTACTGACTGAGCTCCCGTTCTGGAGAATGAGGACCCCAGCACTCTTAGAATTTCCCCACGGCCCTCTCTTCACTGCCTGATGTGCTATTATTTTCAGTTTTAAACTATGTAACATCTGTCTATTCTGTAGGCACGAGGTCAGTTTTAAGTCTCAGGGAGAAATATAATGGATTCTATGTAAAATAAATACTTTCACCTACAGCTTTGCCAGACTGAAGTTTATTTATTTATTTGGTTCTAAGAATGGGATCCCAGGTCTTGCTCAGGTTAGACAAGTGTCAAATGCTCTCTTTTGACAGATCCTCTGAATAATTAATGCATTGGCCATCTCTGGTCTGCTGCAAAGAACAGTGGCTTACGCAAAGTAAAAGTTTGTCCTTTAAAAAAATATTTACAGCTGGGCGTGGTGGTGCACGCCTTTAATCTCAGCACTCAGGAGGCAGAGGCAGGCATATCTCTGTGAGTTCGAGGCTAGGCTGATCTACATAATTAGTTCCAGGCCAGCTTGGGCTACAGGGAGACCCTGTCTCAAAAAGACCAAAAAAAAATTTCATTTATTTTTATGTGTATGTATATTTGTTTGAATATATGCACATGTGTGTGTGAGCACATGTGGAGGCCAGAAGAAGGTGTTGGATTCCCTGGAGCTGGAGCTGGTTGTGAGTGCTGGGAACTGAACTGGAGTCCTCTGCAAAAGCGGTACTTTTAAACATTGAGCTATCTCTTCTGCCCCTGCAAATTAATTACTTTCTCAAATGAAGTAAGTCTGGTTAGTAGCAGGCTAGAGGAGGTTTAGAAGACCCAGATACATCATTTAGGGACCCTCCATTGTCATCAGAATCACTATCTGAGTTGGCTTTTGTCCCCCAAGGTTTAAAATGGGCAAAGTTAACTCTCCAGCTGTCACATCTACCTTCTAGTTGGTATGGATAAAGGTTGAAAATGGACCATTTTTTGCCTTTGCTTAGACTTGTGGGAAGTTGTACGCACCACTTCTTTTCAGTACCATAGGCTTAAGTGCTGCAACTTACCTAGCCACAGAGAGGAATAGGAAGGTACTGTAATGGGGGAGTGTGACACAGCCAAAGAAGGGAGTGTCTGGGTTCTCTCTACCTTTGAGATGGTCTTTGTAAGCCAGGCTTGCCTGGAACTTGGGAGCCTCTTGTCTCTGCTCCCCCAAACAAGGTTGGCAGGCCTGTGCCACCACACTGGGCCGTGGCTGGCTTTTCTACCTTGCCTCCTGAAGAATTCTGTCTCCTTGTTTAACATTGCCATGTTATGCCTTGATGTTGTTTTTCTGCGTCCCTCTACTTCTGTACCCTGAATCTTAGGGAAACAGCATTTTTTTTTTTTTTTTTTTTTAAATCAGCAAGCTCCTTCATTTTCTTCTTTTACATTATTTTAATTTTATTTATTATACTTTCTTTTTTCATTTATTGTTCTTTCTTCTACAAAGGCATAAGTGCTTCTAGTATAAGGTCAACTGCGTTCTCTAATCCATTAAAGTCTCACTAGATTTCTTGATCTGCATGCTTTCCTTTGGAATGATCTCTAGGGTAGTGTCCTATATGTCATGTGGGCCACAGGTGCAGAAGTCCACTATGTCCCTCACACACTGCACACTGAGATGTGAATGCTGGCTTTGGGGGATAGTGTTTTTACTTCATATCACAAGTTTTTTTGTTTTGTTTTGTTTTTTAAATATGTATTCTGTTCTTGTTTTTATGAGTTCTTTACTATTCTGGGGATAGGACGCTACGCTGGCTCTCATTCTGTTCCACTGGCTCTGCAACTCCATTTTCATATTGCTGCATTGCTTTCTCCTGAGATGGGATTTCTCTATGCAGCCCAGACTGGCTGTGACCAGGAAATCTTTCTGCTTCAGACCCCTGGATGCTGGAATTACAGGCAGGTGTCACCATGCACGGTTCCTTTGATTTTTAAAATTGCTGTATAGAAATACAATGGACATGCAACGAGCTACACATAAATTGACAGGTGATTTTCAACACATGAACACAGATCCAAGAAGACAACTGTTACCAACTTAGTATCCCACGTAGTCTCCTTATACCTCTGAATAGCCTGCCTTCTTGTTACTGACTACCCTCAGGCAACCAGTGATCTGATTTCTTATTGGACTCAAAGTCAAAGAAAAGGAAGCAAAGTCTCCCTCTTTCTCTCTCTCCTTTCCTTTCCTTTCCTTTCCTTTCCTTTCCTTTCCTGGAAGGGTCCCATGAACTTTTATAGCCACAGAACAAAAAGACTTATGCCAGGGTCTTTGTACCCCTACACACACACACACACACACACACACACACACACACACACAATACATACACATATGCAAATATATAGAATTATACTGTACATATAAAATTCAGGAATCCTACAGTATATGGGCAGTTGGAGATCTGACTTCTTTCACTGAACATACTTATTTTCAGATCCACCTGTTTCTTTTTTTCTGTTTAAAAATTAAAAAAATGTATATGTGTGTGTATATTTGTATGACACATGTATGCAGGTCAGAAAAGGGCATTGGAGATCCTGGAGTTGGAATTACAGGCAACTGTGAGATGTTGGTGCTGGGACTTTAACGTAGGTTCTCTGGAAAAGCAGCAAGAATTCTTAACCACTGAGCCATCTCTCCAGCCCCTATCTTTAACTTTGTAAAGAAACAACCAAACTCTTTCTCAGAGCGGATGAACTGTTTTATTTCTCTGTCATCAGTTCTGAGAGTCCCAGTTACTGCGGCTTTGTTAGATTTTCCTCCAAGTATTTAAAACTTTTTATTGTTGTAAATGATGTTTTACATTAAATTAAAATTAAATTGAATTAGAATAAAATGAAAATTAAATTTCAATTTCTTGTTGGTAATTAGAAGTATAATTGGATTTTGATCATTGCTTTTATATCCTATAACTTAGCTAAATCTACTTTTTAGTTCTAGTGTCCTTTTGTGGTAGATTCCATCAGATTTTCAACAGACTATTATGTGTTCTGTAAATAAAGTTGGTCTCACTTCTTCTTTTCCAATCAGATGTCTTCTGTTTCTTTTTTCCTTACCTTATTATATTGGCCATAATCTTCAGGGTGATGTGGAAAAGAAGAGAGACAGAAGAAATCTTTGGCTTATTTCTTAATTTTGGGAAAAGTATCACGTCTTTACCCGTAAGTACGATGTTAGCAGTAAGTTTTGGCTTGGTGCCCTTATCAGGTAGTCATAATGTGTTGAATTTTTGATCAAATGTAGATATTATATTTGGTTTAATTCTTTTTCTGCACCTCTTGAGGCAACAGTATGCCTTTTTCTTTTCAGTTTGTGAAATTGGTGATTGATCTTTGTTAAGCCGACTTTGCATTCCCGGCATTAACCCCATTAGTTTTGATGTAGTATCTCTTTTGTATATTGTAGGATTCAATTTGCAATTTTTTGTTACACGTTTTTATATTTATGCACATAAATTGAAAATTTGATAGCTTCATGTGGTGTTTTCAAATGTCGAGGATAACGTGTCGTTTCCTTTCCTACTCATTTATGGTCTTGCTTCTGGTATCAGGATAATTCTGGCTTCATAGAATGAACTAAGAAGGACTGCCTCTTACTTTCTGGAAAAGTTATGTAGAATTGTCAATGATTTTTTTTTCTTTAAATATTTGATTGAATTCACCCGTGGGAAGCTATCCGGATTTGGAGTTTTTCATGGGGGAGGATTTTAAACAAGAGATACAACTTTGAAAATCAATAGAGGACTATTAAAGTTATTGATTTCCTCTTGAGTGGGGTTTGGTGGTACCTGCTTTTCAATGACTTTGTCCAGATCATCTAAGTGGTTGAAATTATTGGCATAACTGGCTTCACAGCCCTTTTTATATCTGTTGAATCTATAATGTTATCACGTCTTAATCACAATATTGGTGACGTGCTTTCTCTTTCTTTCTGATTAGTTTGGAGAGAAGTTCACTTTTAATCTTTAGGTTACAGTTTCTGAATTTGTTGATTTTTTACTTTCCTCTCTCTGGTCTGTGTTTTCTTTTCTACTTATTCCTTCCTTATATTTTGGCTTTCACTTGTTCTTTCTTTCTTGATTTCTTAATTTGAAAGTTGTACTTCCTGAGGATTCCAGATCCCCTCCTTTTATGTAGGGTTGGTGTTCAGTGATGTAAATGACCCTGTAAGTGCAGTGACAGTGGTGATCCACACATTTTCATGTCTGTTTTATTCTCATCTCACTCAAAATATTTTCTAATTTTCTTTTTGATTTGTTCTTCAATCAACTGATTATTTAATAGTGCCTTATTTAATGTCCACATATTGTGGAATTTTAAGGTCTTTCTTATTTACTGCTTCTTAATTTCACTGCTGTCAGAAACATACTTTAAGTCTTTTAAAATATAAATTTATGCTTTTTGTTTTGGTCCAGATGTTATATTCATTCTATGTTTGAAATTTCTATCATCATAGATTTGTTTTTCCTTGAAGTTCTATCGATCTGTGCTTCATATGTTTGGAAGCTCTGTTACAATGTGGATAAACTTCCATGAACTGATGCCATCATCTATTATACAAACCTTTTTCTCTAGTAGCACTTTTTCTTCTAAAATTTATCTTGTCTGACATCAACAGACTGAGTTTTAAAATCAGTGTTTGTGTGCTGTGCTGGCTTTTGTTCTCATACTTTTAACCTAGTTGTGTCTTTATATTTGAAATGAGTTTCTTCTACATAGCAGCAGGTGGTCAGATGTTGCACTTGCCCCTGTTCAAGTCCAATCATCTCTGTCTTTACTGACAGAGTCTGGAGGCATGTTCAATCTTTTGACATTGCAACATGATGGTGTCATCTACAAGGTTCATGCTCAATTGAGTTACAAAAGAAACCATTTCAAAAAAATCTCATGCTGCTTTAAGTAAGTTTACAATTTCCTGTTGGGTGCATTCACAGCTGTCCTGGCGTACATGAGACCTGTGGGCTGTGCATTAGACAGTTCTGGTGGCTCATTTGCACACAGTATGATTATGGACACAGTTAGCTTTGCATTACCCATCTTGCTGTTTGTACTTTGTTCCATCTGTTCCATGTCCCAACTTTCTTCTCATTCGTCCCTTTACTTAAAACAAAAACAAAAACAAAAAAAACCCGGAAATCATTATATACCCCCAGGAAGTTGCAAAGAAGTATACCAGGGGGTTTCCTGCACTCTACACATTGCCTCTCTGTGTTAACACACTGAATCATCAATGGGATAAAAACCAGAAAACTGATACTGTCTACAGAGTTGATCCCAATTTTTCTGTTTATACCTGCACACCTTTGTGCTTTGTGGGGCTCTGTGTAATTTTATCATAGGTGCTGCTCTGTGTAGCTGCTACCAAAATGAGCAATCAAGGTTCATCAGTGCACGGTGAGCCACAAGGCTCCATGCCTCCTCCTCTACAGCCTTGGCTCCTTCTCCCTACATCAACACCTCGCAGCTATTAGTCTGCCTTCGATTTCCAGAACTGTGTTTTATGAATGTTGTATATTATTTTATGAGTGTTAAAAGTAGGCTTGTATAGTGTATGTCCTGAGATTAGCTTTTTCACCAATATGATTGTGATTAAGTTCATGCAAGTCATATGGATTGAGGTTTGTCCTTTAAGAGTTTTGTAAAAAAAAAAAAATTTACTTAATTTTAATTAATTAATTTTTCACTGAATAATATTCCAATATGGACACACATAGTAATCCATCCATTGGTAGCCATTTGACTTTTCCCTTTTCAATGTTATGATTAAAGCTGCTATGAACATTTATGCTAGCTTTTTGGCTAGTCATAAGTTCTCATTTCTCTGGGATGAAATTGCTCAAAAATGTACTTGCTAAACTGTATAGCAAGCATCTATTTAGTTTTAAAATAAACTACTAATTTTTTTCCAGAGATGCTGGATTATTTTGTAGCTCTGTTGGGCATGTGTCAGTGGCTTAGTTTTACTACATTCTCATCAGCATTTGGCATCATTACTAACTTTATTTTAGCTTTGAATGGATGATATTCTGTAAAGGGTATTTACCACTTCTGTAATAGCTAATAATGGTGACCAGTTTTCCCTGTGTCTAATTACCATCTGAATTTGCTCTTCATTGGAATGTATGATTATTGATTTTTCCAAATTGGATTTTTTTAAAAATGCTGGGTTTTGGGAGTTCTTTATATATTATAGCTATAGATCCTTTGTTATTGTAACTTGTAATTTCTCATATTTCCTCTGTCTTTAATTGGTACTTTTATCTTTTATGGTGTTTTTCACAGACAAAATACTTTAAATTTTGATAAAGTCTAATTTGCCATTGGTTTCTTTGTATGGATTATTGTTACCTTCTGAGAATTTCCCTCAACACTGTGTTTTTTCCTCCTGAAGTTTTACATTTTACATTGAAATCCAGCATCCATGTGTACTATTTTTTTGCATTATGTGTTAGATCTAGTGCTGATTTGTTTTTCTTTGTCTTGTGTGCCCAAATGGATCTTGCAGCATCAATTACTTTTACTTTATTAAAAAAGAAATAATGGGTAAACAAGATGGCTCAATGGATAAAGGTGCTTGCCACAAAATCCTGGCAAACTGAATTTGATTTCCAGAACCCCTGTAAAAGTGGAGGAAGGAGGACCGACTCCACAAAGTTGTCCTCTGACCTCCACATGTGCACTGTGGCATGCACAGGTACACACACACTAATTATAAAATAAAAATTAAAAAGTAATTTAAAAAGTATTAATAATATTTAATAATAATTACTTAAAATATAGGGATATATAAAAATAATAAGAATAAATATTTTAAGTGCCACCACACCCAGTGTTTTAAAACTATTTTTATGCATATGAATGTATTGCCTGTATGTATGTAAATGCACCCATATTGTGTAATGCCTATGGAACTCAGAAGAAGGGGTCAGATTCTTCTGAAACTAGACAGTTGTTAGCCACCATGTAGGTGCTGGGAATTGAACCTGTGTCCTCTGCAAGAGCAGCCACTGCTCTTAACTGCTGAGCTATCTCTCCAACTTCTCTTGCAATATTTATTGAAATTTTTTTCTTCTCTTTTAAAATGTCTTTATCTTTATCAAAACTTAATTGGATGTATTTGTGTGGGTCAACTTCTGCGATGTCTCTGCATCTGTATGCTAATATCTCTGTCAGCACCGCACTGCCTTAATTAGTGTAATTACAGAAGCAGCCACCTGATCCAATGAGTCATTCCTTCTACTTTGCCTCTCTGTCTCAAAGTTCTTTTTATCTGTAGTCTTTCAAATTGGATACTCCATGATACTATTTTCTCCCTTGATTGACTGATTTTTATTGTGTTATTTCAGCCTCCCTTTATTTGTGCTGTTGGGGTTTGTAGCATCTCCTGTGACTTATCGTAGTATATCTTCACTTGGTATGCTATCAGTTCACCAGTGGCATAGGATCCGTATAGCAATTCACATCTTTTCTCCTTTCCTAACCTTCAAGCTCTTCTGATTATATATTTTACTTCCACTTATGTTATGAGCTCAACAGTTATGAGTAGTTATTTTAAGAGATTGTCTTTTAATCAGGCTTATTATTTTTTAAACAATTTTAAAATGTTATCTCCCTTTCTTTCTTTCTTTCTTTCTTTCTTTCTTTCTTTCTTTCTTTCTTTCTTCTTTCTTCTTTCTTCTTTCTTTCTTTCTGTGTGGTTGGCATGTATCCAGAGCTCAGAAGACAACTTGCAGGGGGCTGTTTTCTCCTTCCACCATGTGGGTCCTAGGGACTGAACTCAGGTTTTCAGGCTTGGAAGCAAGTGCCTTTACCTGCTGACTCATCTCTCCAGCCCATATAGATTTGAATAACAACAACAAGAACAACAAGAACAACAACAACACTTGGGTGTTTATAGAGGTTGAAATGCCCCAGTTTCTCCATGATATGATTACCCTTCTGCCTGAATGGTTTTCTTTTTCCATTTCCTATAGGATAAGTCAATTTGTGATCAATTTCTTCTACATGTGCTTGTCTGAAAACATCTTTACTTTGCCAGCACTTTTAAAGGATATTTTTGCTGGGTATAAAAAGATAGGTTTGCTGTTCTTTTCTTTCAGGACTCAAAAAATGTTGCAGTATCACTTTTGGCTCACATTGTTTCTGATAAGAAATCTGTTGCTTTCCTTCTTCTTTTCAAATGTGTTCTTGTCCTCTGGATGGCTGCCTCTGGAATTTATTTTTATAACTGATTTTCAGTAATTTTATTATGATGTCATTTGGAGTATTTGCCTTCTGATTTCTATGCTTGAGAATCAATGAGCTCCTTGTATCTTTGGATTTACAGCATTTAACGGATTTAACAGATTCACAAACATTTCAGCAACTATTCATTTTTTAGGTGTTTCCCCCATTTCCTTGTCAGACTCCAGCTACATATCTATTAGATTGTATCAGTTTTCTCCACAGCCTAGTCATACTTTCTTCCATTTAAAGTTTTACTTAAAAAAAAATTGAATTTATTTTTAACTATGTGTATGTGCATGTGAATGCAATGTCTGAAGAGAGGCCAGAAAAGAGTCTTTGGGATATATAAAAAATTTATTACTTATTAAATATAAAAGAAAGTTTGCATACTAATGAGATGGATATGCTTGTTAATTTTTACATAAAGAATTAAATCCTGGATGAATACTTGAAACCTCAGGATCCTGAGCATCTTCAACATTTTTCAGAGCCAATTGATATTTTGATTTTACAGTTGTCAATATCGTCAGATGTGATGGCACATACTGGTAATTCTACTACTTGAGATGGAGGCAGGAGGATCAAGAGTTTAAGGCCAACTTCAGATATGTGCAAGTTCTATGCTAGCCTAGGCTACATGAGATCCTGTCTCAAAAAAAAAAAAAAAAGAAAAGAAAGAAAACTAAACAATTGTTGGTGCTGAGAACACCACTTCACATAAATCCTAAATACTTAGTACAATATGGCAAATGTGTATTTTTGACCATTTCAGAAATTATTGGAAATTCCTAATCTCAAGCCAAAATTTATTGTGATTTTTTTAGTGAAAAACAAGTAAGAGACTCAAATAGCAATTTTTAAAATCAAACATTGTAACCCAATGTGATTTGAAGACAAGCTGATTTGATACATGCTGAGGAACTATGGTAGGAAAATATGAAAAGCCTTTGTTTCCTGTAATTAAGTCATGCTGTTTCTATATGAGCAGAAAAATTCATAGTGTGTACAGAGAAGACACGGAGATTCATTGTACAAGTGTCTGGAATCTGAGCCCAGCTGTTTCAGGTAACATTTATCGGTGGTGTTGCATGGCATGTTGGCAGGTGCAGTGCAATTGCACGTGTGTGTTCAGAACTGAGACTGTAGCATAGCTGAACATGGAAAGACAGAATCATGACATATTTAAATATTTTATTTATTACTTTTTATGTGTATGAATGCATTGCCTGCATGTGTTCAAGTGCACCTGTGTCCTGTAGTGCCCTTGGCGGTCAGAAGAGGGCATCTTGCAACTGGAGTTAGGAGCTATGGATGGTTGTTAGCTGCCATGTGGGTGCTGGGAATCAAACCCTGGACTTTAAGAGCAGCCAATGCTCTTAATTGCTGAGCCACCTCTCCAGCCCCAGAATCACAACATAATTGGTTTTGAATTCACTGTTGGTTGTGTGTGTTCAAAACATTTCATTGCTTCTCAGCTTTTTTCACCTTCCTCATTGGGTTACAGGACGCTTGTGGGGTGTGAACTGCATTGTGAGGAGCTAGGCTCTATTTAATGCATTGTGAATTCTATAGGCTTCTAAGATCTCCTACGATGTCTCCTGGGCAGGGCTGGGCCCACAGTAAGGCTCACCTACTTTTCTTCTTTCTTCAGAAATCACTGTCCTCAGTTGCCTGTCCCATGTCTTAAAAGCTCTTGTAACCAGAGGTAGTATGACACATGACCTTTAATCCCAGCACTCAGGAGGCAGAGGGAGGCAGATCTCTGTGAGTTTGAGGTCAGCCTGGACTATGAGTTCCAGGTGAGCTGGAATAATGGGGAGACCTTGTCTAAAAAACAAAACAAAACAAAAAAACCCTTTCAAAACTCCCCCCAAACTCCAACCCATATCACAAAAACCATCTTTTTTTTTTTAATTTACAAAAACTTTATTGAGAATTTCATATATGTATATAAGGTGTTTTGATCAAATCCATGCCCACTCCCTCCCCTCCAACATTCCCCTCTCTGAAGAGGTGACCCTAAAATCTTTTAAGGATTAGATAAGAGCTCCCAAATACTTTAGACATTTTTGGCCTTTGGAATGGAGAATGTTGCTAACAGGCCCAAGGACATTGTGACTTTTAGCCAAGAAACTGGCTGCTTTTTGGGGGGGGGGGTCTTTTTACTCTAACTGCCTAGCCAATTCCTACCTCATATTCTTATCACAGCATGAATAGGAGATGTGAAGGAGAAGTAAAGGTAAGAGTAATTAGCATTACAAGTTCTAGACAGGGAACTAGAAAAAAGTCAGAACAGGGCAATTTTCAAATGTTCATATGAGAGTCCATTGGAGTTTCTTGACAAGGACTTCCAAAAGCATCCCTCTATTGGATTCTTCCTCATTTTTCTTTTGCCTTCCAAGGCTGGACTAGTTGGCTGGGATGAGTGGTTGGATACTCGGGTGAGGGTCCAGTGACCCTGCTTGGCACTCCTTTAAAGAATGAGCACAACCATCAACAAGCCCAGTTGTGACTATGTTCAGGGATCAGGCTCAGCTGAAGTTGTGATGATGGTAGTTATTTCATGCAGAAGGGACTGCTGTATATCATCTTATTAATAGGATCTGGAATTTAAAAGGATTTGGTGCTAGGAGCCACATAA
>NW_008352659.1:2329810-2336504 GCF_000622305.1 Nannospalax galili | reverse complement strand
AGGTTGCTTCCATCTCTTAGCTATTGTGAAAAGAGCAGCAACAAACATGGATGTACAAGTGTCTCTGCAACAGGACAAGTTCTTTGGGTATATGCCAAGGAGTGGTATAACTGGGTCAAATGGTAGGTTCATTTTTAGTTTTCTAAGAGTTCTCCACACTGTTTTCCATACAGGTTGCACGAGTTTGCAAACCCACCAGCAGTGAATGAGTGTTCCCCTTTCTCCACATTCTCACCAGCATTTGGTATCATTTATTCTCTTGATCCTAGCCAGTCTGATTGGGGTAAGGGTGATACCTTAGGGTGGTTTTAATTTGCATTTCCCTAATTACTAATGATGTTGAACACTACAAAAAAATCTTACAAAAAAACCCCACAAAAAACAAAAAACAAAACAAAACTTGGCTCTTGTTTTATGGGATCTGGGGTGTTCAGAGGGAAGGTAAATTTGGACCCTCTTGGTTTTGGGCTGAAAGATGAACTTGTTTCAATTGCTTTCTTATCTGTTCTTTGAGCTTTTGTATAAGTTAATTTTTTTTACTGTTTTATTATGATTCATTATTTGGATTTTGGTTTTGTGCACCGAGTTTTCTATCTGCTTCGTTTCTCACTTTTTTCCTGAGTAATATTTGTCTAGTTGCTATGCCAATTATTTTAATCTTGTTTCTACCCAACACAGGGCCTGCATTCAGTTCTTGACTGAAATAGCGAGTGAATTGCCATAACAATGCTCCCACTTTATCAGAAACATATTTATCTTTCCCTCTGAACTACCTTACAAGGGTCAGGTGTTTTATTTTGTCAGATCTACAGTTAGGAATGCAAGTAGAAGTGAGCATATTGAAGGGAAAAAAAATCCTTCTTTTGGGGACATCTGATTCTTTGAAAATATTCAGGAGCTAGAGTATAAACACTAGGAAGTCAGGGAGTTTGGGGCTCTGTTTCATTCTCTGCTCTATTGCAGGCCTGTGCACTAGTACACACTAGAGATGGGCACATGTTCAATTCTCTGCAAGATTGCTTTGCGGGAATAAGTGAATTGCACACACTGAGTCCCTCTTCTAGGGCTCGTGCTCTAAGGTAACAAGGGGCAGGTGTAATGTCTAAGCATCAAGCCAGTCCAGGAGCTGTGGAGCTCAGCTGAATAGTGCTGATCCCCTTGGGCCAAGGTCTTCAGTGTGGGAGTCAGGTAGGTCTTATGTAGTGATTTCCTCCTAAGCTCGTTAAGACTCAGTAAATTCTAAAGATGTAGGGAATTGAGATAGGTTCCCTGACACTCAGGAATTAAACAACTAAAAAATATCAGGGAGTCCATGAAACTGACCCAGAATACTGGGTCCCTCACACCCATGGTTATATAAGCCCTAGGGACTGCTGAAGAGATTGAGAGCAGCCCAGCTGGTTTCAAGAGACACACTCCAGCCTGTCAAGATGCCTGCAAGTTGTACAGTGTGTTCCTGGGTTCCAGCCTTCATTCATTTGCGCCCATGCTGGTGGAGTGGGCTTTTGGTGATGTGGCTGTCCTGAGTCTTTTCTGCTCCTGTAAGTAACCCCTTACCCATACTCCTGTAAGTAACCCCTTACCCATACTCCTGTAAGTAACCCCTTACCCATACTCCTGTAAGTAACCCCTTCCCCATACTCCTGTAAGTAACCCCTTCCCCATACTCCTGTAAGTAACCCCTTCCCCATACTCCTGTAAGTAACCCCTTACCCATACTCCTGTAAGTAACCCCTTACCCATACTCCTGTAAACAACTCCAGTAAACTCGTTGGTTCAAAAGATGGATTTTGGTGGTATCCTTAGTATGGCCTGTTGTTGATTCCCTGTTTGGGGTGAGTAGATGTTCGTTCAGGCTTCCCCAGGAATAGTGTCACACAACAGCGGGCTGGTGTGTATGTGTGACCACATAATTGAGAGTCCAGGAAGGGTTGATGCCGGATTGTGGGAGAAGTCATAAACTCTTGGGTGCAAAGATACTGCTTGAGTTGAGCATAGCTCTGGACTGTGTCCATCCTTTCTCCAATTCTCCCTGGAGCTTTATCTGAGGCATAATTAATGAGATCATGGGTTACACCACAGCCAAATTCTAATAGCTGCATTTGTGAGCACTTGTTCTCATCTGATAGGCCATTACACTGGGGAAATGGGAGGGGCCCATGCTCAGAGCAGCCTCTATGGGACCCCTTGCCCCCTAAATGTGATGCTTAGTGTTGTCAACTTGACAGAATCTAGACTCTCCTGAGAGAAGGTTCTTCCTGTGGGGGATATTGATTACCTTAACTGAGGAGGGAAGACTCTCCCACTGTGATTGGCACTGTTGCCTGGCTGGGATCTTGGACTGTGTAAATGGAGAGGGGAGCTGAGAACAGCAAACATTCTTTGGTTTATGTGATGTGACCAGCAGCTTCAAGCTCCTGCTGCCTTGACATCCCTGCCACTATAGACTGTACCTTGAACTAGGAGCCAAAATAAATCCTATCCCCCCTAAGTTGCTTTTGTCAGGGTATTTAGCATAGTAACAGGAAAAGAAATGAAGACATTAAGGTTTTTGGCTCACTGAAGATGACCAGGATGACTGGGAACAATACCCCTCTTGCTTTGTTTGAAGATCCTCAGGGTTCTGGTGACTTGTTGGTTTTCTGTAGAGTTAAGGGACTTCAGGCAGCCTGAGTGTTAACGATCCTTATGTGTCACCCCTCTTCCCTCTTCATTCTCTTTTGATCACCGTTGCCCATTGACTGGCTCCAGTGCAGCATCCCTTGGCCTCCTTCTGGGCTGAGTGACCAGAGTAGCCTTCAGTACCAGGTTCCTATCATGGTCCTTTACCTCCTGGAGCTTGATTGGCAACAGCAGTGAGAGAGACCAAAGGACTGGAGCAGAGGGCTCCTAGGGGACTCCCACTTAATAATGTAGATTCCACCCTAACTGCTTTCTTGGGGTCTTTGCTAAAAGTCATGATGGGGTCAAGATAATTGTCTGGGGAGGCCTGAGTATGAAGGCAGATAGCATCTAGCAGCTCTCTAATGAGATGGATCAGGGAAAGGCGCTGTGAGTTCCAGGCTTGCCAATATCCAAAACCTGAAGAGGAGTGACAGGATGTCAGTGGAGAGCAAGAAGGGGCCTGATTTATGATGAAGGGCTGAGTTTGTCTGGGGCTTGCAGCTTGAGTGAAGGCAGGGGAGGGTTGGGTGCTCTGTCTGAGACTGGTCAGGGAGAATGGCCAGAGAGAGATGGACTCTGCAGGGTGGGAAAGGAACCAGGAACTGTGGAGAGGGAAGGTAAAGGGAAGGGAGAAGGCAGAGAAGAGTGAGATTGTGGGTGGGGGAGATCTACCAGGGCCCTGTGCAGCTCAAGGATCATAGGAAAAGGGTGGCTCCTGGAGAAGGCTTAGTGTGTTCCTCAGTGTTCATCACATCAGGCCTGGGGGCGCTGCCAGAGCACATGCTAGGGGTGGCGGCATTTTTTGTCATTGCTGGAACCGCAGTTAGCAGGATGCACAACTGATTCAGATTCATTGTCCCCTCTCCCCCAAGCAACACATGCTTTGCACAGAGTGGGATATACCGGGAAGACTACTTCTTCAAATCACTATGCTTGGGCTAGGCTCAAAAGGGTCATTCTAGAGTCAGGCCATTTAGATATGGTTAAATGCTCTTCAGGAAGCTGCTGCCTCAGTACCTGCCTTTAAAAGGCCTCTGGCTGTAGAAACCGCTTTATGCTGGATTTAATAGAAGCAATAGGCCCCTGGGAAATGAGTCTCTGAGATCCCAGACTGAGCCTTCGAGGAGTTCCAGGAGGTCGAACTGTTGGAGAGGTGCCTCCAATTCTACTTCCAAAATTACAGTGTAAAGCTCTTCAAAGAGGAGATGAAATGAGGATAATCATAATAGTCACGGGGAGGTCCCTCGTTTCTGTACCACTTAGAGGTCACAGACGCTTTCACAGCCATTAACCGCTTGCCCTCAGAGCATCCTCGCCCATCTCAGTGGGTTGTCAAGAAAATCAAAGGTTTCCCCCAGGAACTGAGACTACAGGCATGCCTCACTTTAAGTCAAACCTGCTGGGAGCATTTAGGTAAAGAAAGCTTGCCCCACAGAGGAATTTAACAGGGCTATTTGGAATGGTGGGTGTGGGGGGATTCCCCCCAGCATGCAAAGCAATAAGAGGCAATTTACTAGAATGCTTGATTGATTGGCATGTATCTTGTTTGGGACCAGCTGTATGCCTGCAGCATCTCATGGGTGCTGGTTGTGGCTATTTCTATGAAGAGAAGTGGTGATGACTCTGATGGGTGGCCTGAGAGAGGAGAATTCTGTGTGGGTTCAGTTTTTGATCTTTCCCTTGGATATACAGTTATGTCAGAAACTGCCTGGTAGTGGCTGGGAAAATGGTCCTGCCCATAAAGTGCTTGCTATGGAAGTATAAAGACCGGATTCCAGAATCCAGGTTAAAAAGCTGGACATGGTGGCAATGCATGCTTGTAATCCCAGTTCCGGGAAGGTTCAGACAGGATGATCCCTGAGGCTTGCTGGTCAGCTAGCCTAGCCAAATCAGTGAGTGTTCTGGTTAGTGAGAGACCTTGCCTCAAAAAACAAGTTAGACAGGGTCCTGAGGAATGAAACCCAGGGTGAACTCTGGCCTCCACATGCACATGTGCATGCATACCTGCACACACGTACACATACACACTCACTCACAAATAGGCCTAAGATGATTGGGACTGCATACTGAGATGGAAACCTTTTCTGATACCTCAGTCTTAGAACTGGAAGAAGAGTTCTCTGACAGGTCCCGAGTTACAGTGTTTACACTCAAGCCCTAGCTGGTAGCCACACTTGTGCCCTGTGGAGAAAGCTGTCTTCATGGAGGGAGAAAGACACAGACACAAATCAGAGAGACCAGTGAGGGGGAAGATTCCTCATGCCTTCTGGGGCCCCAGTCCTGGGTCTCCTGGTACCACCTGGCCTGTGGGCTCCCTTTCTAATTGCTCAGTCTCTGATCTAGTCCCTTCCTCCTTTTACCTGAAGCTGACTCAAGTTGGGTGTCTTCGCTGAGGCCAAGAGAATTGCTGGTGCGTTCTGCTCAAGGGAAACAAGACACATGCACATTTGCAGAGGTAGTTCAGTATGTATATTTGGAGCTGGGATGCAAGCATCAGAAACAGCCAAGATCAGAAATATACAAGGGCTAACCCAAAGATCAGTTAAATCAGTATTGGGCTGTGGCCCGAATTTGAAATGTCTCCACAGGCTGATGCTTTGAGTCCTGGTTTCCCACCTGTTGGCACTATTCTGAGGAGCCGTGGAACCTTTAGGAGGTGGGGTGTGGCTGGCAGAAGTCAATAAGGGTGGGTTTTCAAAGGTGATACCTACCACTCTGCTTGCTGGTCAACTACAATGTGACCAGTATCTACCACACGCTCCTACCACCATGTCTCCCCGCCACAATGGTCTGAAGTCTCCTGAAACTGAGCCAAGATAAATCTTTCCTCCCTTGAGTTGTTTCTATCATATATTCGGCTGTAGTGACACAAGAGTAACTCATACAAGTATCCATCCAAGGAGATATGATGCAGCTGTGGGAAGAAAATGTGTAGCTTTCTCTTCTAATAAGTAGCTCTAGGTTTTCTGAGTTGTACTTGAAGTGTGGGTGAGAATGCAGAGCATCAGGACCAGTCAGGCTTCTCTGGTGTGAACGGAGCATGAGGTGGCGTTTTAGTTACTTTTTCTTGCTGTGACAAGATACCTGATAAAAGCAGTTTAAGGAAGGAAGGGTTTGTTTTGGCTCACAGCTGGAGGGTTCAGTCCATGGTGGTGGGGAAGGCTTGGTGTTGCGTGGTCACACTGTATCTAAGCCAGGAAACAGGGTGATGGGTGTAAGTGCTCAGCTGGCTTTTTCCTTTTATTCAGTCCAGAGTCTCAGTTGACGGAATGGTGTTACCCACATTTAAAGTGGGTCTTCCCACCCCAATTAACATAATCTAGAAACTTCCTCACAAGCATGCCAGGACACTTGTCTTTTAGGTGAGTCTGGATCCTATCAAGATGACAGTCAAGAGTAGCCATCACATGAGGCCACTCAGGAACAAAATCTGGTGGTTTCTTACAAAGGTAAGCATGCATATCTTATATGATCTGATGATTCTGCTCCTGGGTCATTCAAGGTAAATGAAAGTTTAACCTCACATAAAACTCTCCTAACACTTTCATTTTCATAGCTTGGACAAGACATAGAAACAACCCAAAGGTCTTCCAGAGGTAGATGGACAGACTATGATGCATTCTTTCAATGGAATACCACTCCCAAATAAAAAAGAATGAATTACTGATCCAGGCAGTATGCTCAGTGGACCTGAAGACTACCACGTAGATGAAGAAAAGGCATTCTTAAATGCCTCACCATCAAGACATAGAAACAACCCAAAGGTCTTCCAGAGGTAGATGGACAGACTATGATGCATTCTTTCAATGGAATACCACTCCCAAATAAAAAAGAATGAATTACTGATCCAGGCAGTATGCTCAGTGGACCTGAAGACTACCACGTAGATGAAGAAAAGGCATTCTTAAATGCCTCACCATATGATTCCATTTCTGGAGTCCCTGCCTCCCTCCCTCCCTCCCTGCCTCCCTAACTAGGGAGGGAGCTGGAGCTTGATGTGGCTGGTCAAAAACGCTCAGTGCAGGAACCC
>NW_008352659.1:2294155-2328620 GCF_000622305.1 Nannospalax galili | reverse complement strand
TCACCCAAATGTCTCTTCTTCCCGTCTATGTGCTACCCTTCTCTGTCTCACTCAGCACGCTCCCTCCTCCCTCCCTCCCTCCCTCCCTCCCTGCCTCCCTCTCTCACTATTCCTCCTTTCTCTTATTCTGAGACAAGGTCTGGCTCTGTAGCCTGGGCTGACCTGGACCTTCTGACCCTCTTGTGTCTGCCTCTGGCCAGGGTTTAGAGTTGACAAGAAGGGATGACTACAGACAGGCAGCAAGTGCAGTGAAGACAGGACGGTTCTGAATCCTGATTGGGGTGGTGGCTACGGCAGTCTGAACATGTGACAAATCTTCATAGAGCTGGTCACCTAGCCCCATCTCCCAGTTAGCGTAAATCAAGTCTGATAAAATCCGAGTAAGGTCTATAGCGAAGTGACTTGTGCCATTGTCAGTCTCCTGGCTTTGGTCATAGTGCTGTTGAAGAGACAGTGTTGTGGAATTCCCAAGGGTACATGGGAATACGCTGTACTGTTTGTGTAACTTCTTAGACTAAACTCATTAAAATTCTTAAAAAGGTGAACAATGTATATAATATGTACATACAAGACTTTCTTTCTTTCTTTCTTTCTTTCTTTCTTTCTTTCTTTCTTTCTTTCTTTCTCTCTCTCTCTCTTTTTCTTTCTTTCTTTCTTTTTCTTTCTCTGTTTAGACAGGGTCTCCTTATATAGTTATGACTGGCCTGAAACTCACTATGCAGACCAGGCTAGCCTCAAACCTGTAACCCTTCTGCCTCTGCCTCCTTAGTGCTGGGATTACAATTGTGTACTATCACATTCAGCTAGTACCTTTAGTGTTAAAAAGCAGGGAGATAGGAATTTGAACTCATGTTTGCTTAGACACGTCTGAAGAAACTCTGGAAGTTGAGATGAGAGATGTAAAACAGTAGCTACTGAGCGAGGAGAGTGGCTATGTAGAGAGGCATAGAGGAGGATGGCTGGGAAGGTGCCTTTGCTCTGTGTGCTTTCTGGGTTTTGAATCACATTTGTGGTTGCTTAGCTTTTTTCACGAACTAAGAAAAGACGAACATGGGCCTGTTCGAACTGAGGATTAGTGTTCCCTGGCTTCTTCACTTTGTGAAAGCCAATTCACCTGCCTGGGTCTCACCTTCCACGCCTGAAAAGGAAGCTTGCATGGAGCCTGCATCCCACAGGGCTGACTGGAAGATCTAACAGGCAAAGCTCTCAATTCTCTCTACCTGGAAATAGAGTGGTTTGTGTTCTTTCTATATTTTTCCATTTTATGGGTTGGAATTTGAACTGAAATCTACACTTATTTTGCTCTGAAGCTTGTGTTGGTGTCTTCTACTGTCCTCTGCCTCAATTTCCCTCTTGGTTCTTTCTCTGGCTTTCTAGCTGGGAGAAGGAAAGAGGTCAGTCAATATTCAACCCAAATATATTTCCCCCTTTTGTGCAGACAGCAGCCTGAATGTCACTGTTGTTTTACGCTGTCCTAGGAGGAGGAGGCCGTGGCTACAATGTGGGTCAGGCACTGGGCTGAGGATCAGTGTGCTTCACCACCAGGACTCAGAAACAGACACAGCCACTGTGAGGTCTTCTGCCAGAGCATGTTTTAATATGGTAAATTAATTTCACATTTGGAATGGTAATTTGTTTCCTATTAAATGAATAGGCTTCTCAGGGTATCTTGGATAGTGTATATCAGGTTGTAGGGGCTCCCAGACCTTGTGGAGGAGTGGGATGGCCACAGTTCTCTCCTAGGAAGGAGGCTATGGTGAGATAGAGTCCCAGCGTGTGGGTCTTACTCTGAGAGGGAGGGAGGGAGGGAGGGAGGGATGGGCAGAGCTGGGTGAGTTTGGGCCCTGGTGGAAAGGTAAGGGGCATCTACCTCATATAGTCCTGCCTTCAGGCTCAGCTCACTTGGGCCTCAGGGTTTGACCTTGTGATTTTCTCTCTAGTTTTTAGGGTTTCTCTGGTCAGCGGCCACCACAGACTGTAGGTCTCTCTTTCTTCTCTCTTTGACTTAGAATTCCCTTTCAGTTCCTGGAAACATGGTGAAGGGACCAAAGGGGATATTGGATGCTTTTTGCTGTTTGGCTTTTTTTTTTTTAATTGAATTTTTGTGATTTTCATACGGTATAATTTGATAGTATTTAGATCCTCTCCTCTATCCTTACCTCCCCTTATTATCTCCAGTCAATTTAATGTACACACACACACACATCCTATAGAGTCTAATTTGTGTTCCCAAATGTCCTTCAGTATGGGTCCATCCACTAGAGCCTGGTTAACTTACCAAGAGTCCCATGCTTGAAAGAGACTGTATTTGCCCCTCCCAGCAGCTGTCTGTTGACACGATTTCCTTAGGTGGGGTTGGGTGTTGTTGTTTTTTATTTATTTAATTTAAAATTTTTAAATTTTATTTTGTGTGTATGAATGTTATGCCTGCATGTATGTAAGTGCACTCCTGTGCAATGCCCATGGAGATCAGAAGAGTTCATCAGATCCCCTGGAACTGGAGTCACATATGGTTGTTAGCCAACTTGTGGGTTCTGGGATTCGAACTCGGGTCCTCTGCAAGAGCAGCCAGTGCTCACTGATTCATCTCTCTAGCTCCCCCTGAGGGAGGTTTGGTTTGGTTTCTGGTATAGAGGTTTCAAAAATATCCTATATGGATGTGTTTTATTTGGCCACATAAACTATGTAAAAATTTATCAGCTTTCAACTACAAGAATGAGAGATTTTTTTTTCCACAACTACCTGGGTTTCTGCTCCTGAAGATGCAATAGCAAGGCCACATTCCCACTCATGGTGACTAGAGCGAATGGTGGTGGTACTGCTGGCCCAAGCTCCGCAGCTCTGCACTCTGACGCTCTTGATTGTGACCCTTGCCTGAGAAGTCACTGAGCCTAGCTGCTGTTCTCTTGTCCTTTTAGAGGAGCACCGGCATGGTCAGAGGGCTCTACCCTGATCTAGGTGAGGGGGGCCTACCACAATCTCCATTCTAGGGAGCCATGGTGTTTTCCAGTTTCAGGGACACAGAGGTGGGGAGTGTCCTACCCAGCCAAAGGTGCCCCTTGGCAGGCATGGTCTCCAGTTCAAATACTTTTCCTTTTTCTATTTGCTCATTTGAGAAGTCCCTCAGATCCATCTTCCTGCTTATTAACAAGCTGCACACCACGCTGTGCTTAAAGTTCAGTGCACCATAGGATACGGAGCCATAATTAATCTCAGTCCCGAGTTCTAGAACACAGAGAGCAATTATAATTTACTGTCGGAAAACCAATTTGGGGAAGCGGTGGTGTTTGCGCCCCTGATCAGAGTGCCACCAAATGCCACTTCCCGTCCCTGTGCCTCCTGCCAGGAGAGCAAGACCTTTAGTAGCTACAACTCTGGGGGTAGTGTCAGGTGGCAGAAGGTGGAGGAGGCTGGGGAAGGCATGGGGCCCACGACACCCTTTGTCTCCCATTTAATCCAGGCTCACAGCTCCCTCTGGTCTTTTCCTCTTCTCAGCACCACAGGGTTTGCCTCCAGGTCAGATATCGAGGCCATTTCTGGTCATCTGCCCCACCTGTTTCCTGATCACTGTCCCTGCATCTCAGGCCACTCTTGAATGTCCAGGTTCCCAGAAGTGCCTCTTTATCTCCTCACCACGTCTTTGTTCAAGGTCAGATTGCCATCGCATCAAAACGACCCTGAGAAGACAGGGCATTTCCAGTGGTGTCACAGCTGACATCCAGGGCCAGGAGCACATGTGGCAGGGAACAACTGTACCCCAAAGGTTTATAGGCCTGTCTCTCTGTTGCCCTGTGTGTTCCTCCAGCTTGAAGCCCTGTCCTGTTTACCTACTGTCCCTAGGACTCAGAATGAGGCTCTGAACAGAGTGGGTGGTAAGTGCTGGGGGAAGGAAAGAGGCTTATTAACTTCACAGAAACATTCCAGTCTGTGTGCCGGTAGGCACAAGGAAGGTGCTGATGGCGGCATCCATTCGTTCTCTCATTCATTCATTTATTCCTGAGGGGTATCAGAGCTGCTCTAATCTTGGGGGCATTGAAACGAGTATGTCAGGACTGGGATGTAGCTTATAGGCAGAGTGTTGGCCTAGGATGTGTGAGGTCAAATGTTCCATCCCTAACAGTACAAAAAGAAAGAATGAGATAGGCATATCTTTGTTTCTGAAAAGTACCCACCACACAATTGATCAGCTCAGAGCGAGAGGCTGCTTAGGGTGTTGTGGGGGCACCGGGAGTGTTCTGGGGAGGTGACCCTTATGCCAGGCTTGGATTACTCTGTGCTGATCCTCAGTCCTGCACTTCAGGTGATTCTAAGTTTATCTGCTCTCTCTCCTCCCCCCGCCCCCAAAAGAAAAGACCCTGTCCTGACTCCCACTGAAAAGTCATGACCTTGGGTAATTCCTAGGATGTGTGATCCTGTGTTTGGTATCCACACATTTTCTAGGCAAAGAAGGTTTGAGAGGGGCAGGTCAGGTGGGAAGGACAATGTGGATGGGGGTAAGACTGAAGGGCTGGCTATGCTACTGTGACAGAGAAGTGGAAGGAAATCTGTAGAGTACCAGGGGCCTAGGGGCAGACACACAAACAATAGTCCCCAGGGGGTGACAAGCAGGTGTCACAACTCTGCTACCTCCAGGAGTGAGGCAGACAACAGAACTCAGGACAGGAGGAAGGAATACAGCTGTGGAATGAAAAGGCCAGTGGAGAAATGAGTGACAGGACATGGCACTGGGAGGGAATGCTAAATGAATGCTCTTGACCAAATAAAATGCTTGGACCCGCAGGTCCCAGGTTTGCTATCTCTCTGTACCCTGCTGCGTCCTGTGCAGAGGGTTATGTGGTACTGGGGAAAAAGTCTTGCTTTAGTTTCCCAGCTCTGCATTGGTTTGCTATGAGCGTGACCAAGTTGATTTGTCTGTTTGGTTTGATCCCTACCTGCCAAGTTAGGGACTTAGGGGGTATGGGATCATAGGTGCTCAGAGTCCCAAAGTGTAGGCACTTAGGACTATTTGATCCAAGGATGAAGCTGTCTGAGCTTGAACTCCCTGGGAAGGAAGGGGGCTGTGGCAAACGACCTCCCTGTGGTCTCCAGGAATAGCCTGTGGGAGGTGGGGCTCTGGGAGAGTGGAGTACAGAAGCTCTGAGCCTGGCCTCAGAGCATGTGCTGGCCAAGTGAGAGAATGGGCTCCTAGGCAGGGCATGATGGGGGCAGCATGATGAGGGGTCCCACTTTGGTGCTAATATTGAGGGACCAGAGCAGCTGCCTGAAGTAAAATGCTCCAGAAAGCTCCCTGTGTGCTGTTGAGAAACCCCCTGCAGGGGCGCTAGACCAGCCCAGCTAGGCTTCAAGCAAAGCCGAGTGGCAGCTGGGTTTGTGACCTTGGTTCCATATCCACTTCCACAGAGGGAAAGGCAAAGGTCAAGGACAGGGCTTCTCAGGAGTGTGGGTACTGTGGCACTGTCCTCCCCTCTTTTCAATGAGCACTTGATGAAAGTGCCCCAAAGTTTGGGAAACAGTGACTGGAGTCTACTCTGGCCCTAGAAGCCTGAGGCAGGGCACTGGTGGCTACAGCGGTCTCCTCAGCAGAGGGAATGACGAGGGATGAGTGCAGAGCCAGCGAGGGTGCAGGTGAGCATCAGGACAGAGGACTCCCTTGAGAAGCCATGATAACGCCAGCTAAGAAAGCCACTTTATCCAATAACCTGCAGAGGGGGGCACCAGGTCCCTGCCCTGTGGCAGGGCGCTCCTCTCCTGAGTCCAGGTCACACACTTTTAAACAACAGAAGGTGGGAGAGGGGAGCTGGGCCCCTTTGTTCTAGGGTCAGTAGCATCTTGGCACACTGTGGTAGAAGGGAGAGGCTGGAAAGGGGTGACTGTATTGGTGACCACTGGGCATTTCACTGAATGAAATAAAATTTGCTTTGGTTGCTTAAGTGACCTAATGACACTTCATTACACAAAAATCACAGGAACTGTTGAGATGCCGAGATTCAGTTTACCTTAAGGACTGTACCCATCAAGAGAGTTGGAATGCTGATATTTGGGTGGCGTGGGCTTTGCATAAATACTAGTTTTGAGCAATATGACCGTAAGATATTTTTTGGTTACTGGGATTTGTGGTACTTTCTTGAATTTTGTGCCCAATGCAAGAGGCCTCCCTTGCCTCAACCTAGTGCCTATCTTAGTAGGAAGGAGAAGGCAGGTCATTTCCAGTGCCTGTCAGTTGAGTTGAGCAGATTCAACAGGATGTGTACAAAGTACGAGGACCTACAATGCAGGAAGGTCTCAGTGTAGAAATGATGCGGATGGTGACTTCAAGTCCCTACAGAATATTGGGTCCTATTCTAAGTAAAGATATCTAACCCTGAGGACTACCTTATATAGAAGACGACAGTCATCTCCATTTTACAGGAAAGGAGAGTGAGGCTGAGGAAGGCAGTCTACCTGCCCAAGGCCACAGCAGACAAGTGGCAGAGCCAGGACATGAACTTGAGCCACCATGCTCTGGTTCCATGTGCTCTCTTGTCTGCTCTTCACCCTTATCTCCTTGAGAAGCAGACTACAAGAAATTCCCAGATTTGTCTGCATTTAAAGTCTGTGCTGACAGCCCCACAGTGGGTGCCTTGCCAGTGTGTGCCCTGGTCCAACTCCAGTTAGACCCAGACAAGCTTGTTTCAGTACCTTCTCTCTACATGGGTACAGTGAAACTCTGCCGTACACACAGCATCCAGGTCCTGGTTTTACCTCCTGGTCCTCATGGTCCTCAGATCCACCCCCTCCCCCGCCCAGTGGGCGAAGGGTGGCCAGGAGCAGGAGACCCTAATCAGCGCAGACAGTGATGTCCAAGATGCACTGATTGGCAGATGGAAATTTACATACATAATGTAATTTGGGCCAATTGAATTGTGGATGAAGCTGGAGTCACTTGACAAGCGGCAAGCACTCTGGCGGGTGACTGTGGAGCAGAGAGGCCCTTGAGATGCCCGGAGCGAAAACACACTTTTGTTTCTGAAGGAGATGGCCATTTCCAAATTCCTCGTGCTAGCAGCTTCCGCTTTCCCCGTTCCTCTTCCCTCCAGGTCACAGCTGGGAGCTGTTGAGAGGGAAAAAACGTCTGGGCAATTAGCATTTAAATCCCAGCAGTGCAGTGAGCATGCTCAGGGTTCAGCTGGAGCCATCAGGGGGTAGGGTCAGGACACCTCCCAGTGTTAAACAGGTGACTTGGAAGCTATAGGACCCCACATCAACCCCCAGCAAGGCACGTGTGCTTGGGGGCTAGAGGGAGGAGAGTAAGTGGCTCCCATGAAACCACATGGGTCTGGGTTCAAGTCCCATGCTCCTGCTTCCTGGCTGCATTACTTTGAGCACCTGGCTCCATCTCTCTGAGCCTCAGTTTATGGAAGTTTTCTCTTCCATAAAATGGAGAGAGTGTTCTGCCCTTCTTTATGTGTGGTGACTGTGATTGGGAATGTCATAACCTGAGGGCCCTTAAAGTCCTCAGCAGGGGTAACTGACCCTGCCTCCATACCTCTAACAGTCTCTGTCTTAAGATTTTTGGGTCAGTTAAGGTACCAAATTCATCACTGCTCCAGGGCGTTTTCACAGGTCATTGTGACTGAAATTCTGTCCTATCCTTTTACTGCCTCCCCCCACTCCCTTTCCTCAAATTTCAGCCTATGATTGCCATCTTGGAATTCCTGTCTCTAGTCACAGCCCAGCCCAAGTCTCCAGCTCAGTGTTCTCCAAGTCCTGTAATTCAGCATTGCCGTAGTTACACGTGTCCCACCAGCCTCTAGGCCAAGCTCTAAGCTCCATGGTGGCCAGACTGTCTGTCTTCACTACTGAATCCATTGGAAGCAGGTGCAAAGCAGGCATTCAAGATGTGAGTGTTGCAGCTCATGCCTGTGATTCCTGTTAGTCCTTGGGTTTCAGTGTGACCACCACTTCCTCCAGGAAGCTTTCTCAGATGCTCTGATGGGAGTGAGAGTCTTGTCATGTGGAAGCTTCACAGGCCTGAGATGGGGAGTGACTTTCTACTGGATTCTCACTGGACATTTATAGCTGTCTGATAAACACATCCCAGGCCCTGTATGTGGCTTCACACTGCACTGTGGAAAGGAAGGCTGGGCCTGAAAGAAGGGCCCAGGGCCAGGACCATCAAAGTTCTGACAAGACCCTGTAGCAGCCTCTGGGCATAGGAAAGACCATGGCAAGAGGGTCAAGGCTACTTTAGCCCAGGAGCAGGTCCTGGGTGCAGATCTCCCCCCGCCCCCTCCCCCGTCAAGATTCCCAGGTCTTATCTGCAAAGCTGTGGGGTGGTCTTGGCATGCACAAGTTACAGAGGAGCTTTTGTATGGTGCAGCTGTGCATCCCTCACCATCCCAGGACCTCCCTCATCTAGGTGTTCTTTGTGTCTTGGGGCCACAGTGTTGCTTTGCCTTGATGGTGATGGGCAGATGCTGCAGGTGTGGCAGCTCCTGATCATAACTTCTCCCAGGCTCCTGAATTATCCATCGGCAACTGGCATTGGATCTGTGGTGCCTCCACACTGCATGGAACAGTGCCCCCAGGTAAGGGACATAGTCCTTCTTAATGTGCTGTGGGTCCCCTAGGAGTGTCTGTGTAGAGTCCTTGGGGGTATCTCCCAGGCCAGATATCCCTGGAATCTAGCTGCAGCACTCCGCTGGGGCTGGCCTCGCCTCGGTGGCTCTATGTTCTGTTCACTGTGTTTCTCCTGTGGGTGTCTTCAGGTTCTCCCTGGATGTGAATCTTGTACACAGTGAGCATGTAAGGAATTCTTCTGAATCCCTGTTTGGAACTGGAAGCTGCCATCCCTCACACTTGTATCTTTGTGCAGCCTGGATTAACACAGACCCCCCCCCCCCCGCCAACCCTGTGATCAAAGATGGCAGAAGCCAAGGGCAAGGATCAAGGGCACCCCACCAGGTACTTTCTTCTAGGGTACTGTGATCCCACATTGTGTAAACTCTGGCTATTTCAAACGTTATTGGACAGTAAATTGTGCTCAAATACGTGACCTCACAACAACCCATTAACTTGCTGCCATTTCCAGAATAAAGTTTGGGAGAAGCATGTCAGGGAAACTTTGAAGCTTATTAAGTTGTTTTCTCTCTTGAGCCACCTGCTGCCTTCTGCATGTCCCTGTGGGGGGGCTTTCCTGAGGTAGCTCATATGTGCCACCTAGCTCTGTTCAGGCTGGGTATATATGGCTGGGGACAGATACCCTGGTCTGTCCTTAGCAGGTGTGTGTGGGAGGGATACAGGGAAGGAACAGAGGGGAAGGTCCTTGGGTCACTCTGGCCTCCCTGCCTCTCAACTTTCCCAGTGTCCACCTCCTTCTTCCCATTCACCTCCTCTCTTGAGGCTACAGGTCTCTGTCAGGTGGGGCAGCCTGTGGGCCAGGCATGGATTGACTATGCTATACAGCAGAGGCAGCCACATTGCTCATGTGGACCTGGGCACACACAGCCCTTCGGCTTTCTGGGCCTCAGTCCCTCAATGTAAAACAGAGTGGCTATCTCAGGGACTGTGCATCACCTGTTGTCCTCAGCCCAGCTCAGCCACAAACTGTGGTGCCTGAGGAAGGGTCTGTGTTCTCCATTTTGGGTGGGCTGTGGTGCGGGAAGCACTAAGGACTCTTCCTTTGTAAGATTTATGAATTCTAATGCCTATGATTTTTAAAAAATCTACTGAGCCACGCATAGTGGCACAGGCCTTTAGCCCCAACACTTGGAAGACAGAGGCTAGTGAATCTCTGTGAGACCAAGGTCAGCCTGGTTTACATAGTGATCAGGTGGGACTCAGGGAGACCCGGTCTCAAAATAAACAAACATTACTGAAAGAAAACCTGAAAAATCACTGGGTTGTAAGATTTGATTTCTTGGGCTGATCAGGGAAAGAGAAGGTGGCAGTGAGTGTGGGCTCTTCTCCCTCTATTTAAACTCAAGTGAATCTTTCCAGAACTATGAGAATAAAATCTGCCTCCTTGAAAGAAAATTAGAGATGCCATCACTGACCTTAAGAAAAAGAAGGGGAGCCGGGCATGATGGTGCACGCTTTTAATCCCAGCACTGGGGAGGTAGAGACAGGCAAATCTCTCTGAGATCGAGGTCAGCCTGGTCTATATACAGCCTGAGTTCCAGGCCAGTTGTGACTACAGAGAGATACTGTATCCAAAAAAGAAAAAAGAAGAGGAGATGGCTCAGTGGTTCAGATCCCATGTGGAAAGCCAGGTGGGGAGGGCAGCCTCCTGTAATCTCAGCACGTGGGAGGTGAACCCAGGAAATCCCTGGAACAAGAGCAACAAGAGCAATTGAGTGATGGAGGAAGATGTCTGCTATTAGCCTTGGGCCTCCACATGCACCGACACATGCACATGGACCTGCATGTACAAGGGTATCCACGCACATGTGAACATGTATGCACATAGGTAGCATGTGTGTGTGTACCAAAAAAAAAAAAACAAAAAAGGAAAAAAATGCAGAAAATAAATTTAGTGAGCAGACTTGGACATGGTGCTCTGTTGCCTACTGACTTGCTCTGCCAGAGGTTCTGATAGGTGAGGACCCTGCAGATTCCCGTGCCTGCCCCCCATGCTATCATTTTGGTTTTCTTTTTTGGGGGTGACTACTATAGGCAGGGATTGGGTCTCAGCCTTGGTATAGCTAAGGGTATGGAGTAACTGGGGGTGTGGTATAGAAATGGGGTGTGGTGTAGCTGGGGAGTGTTGTAGGCTAGGGTGTGGTGAAGGCTGGTGCTTGGGAGGAATGGCAGAGGGGAGGGGATGAAAGGGAACTGTCTGGTTCCCTTGGGCCTTAGGCCATCCCCATAGTTTCCTCTGTGAGCTTCCTTGGAAAGTAGCCTTCCCTGTCAGGGCCTCAGTTCTCCAGCTGTAAAACCTGGACTTCAGATTAGAGCTGAATTTTCAACTCAGCAGCCCCTGAGATCCAGTCTGCAGAATCCTTTTGCTTGGCCTGAATGATGCTTCCAAAGCAGGACATTTCATTAAAAAAAAAAGATTTTGGCTTCTCTTTTAAAAAACAAAAGATATATAAAAATATTCCCATATTCTTTTTTTTTAACTTTTACAAAAGCTTTGAGAATTTCATACATGCATATAGGTGTTTTGATCAAATCCATGCCCACTCCCTCCCTCCCAGCACCTCCCTTATCTCCCCAGCACTTTTTTCTTTTTCTTTTTTTTTCTTCTTTCATTTATTTATTTTTATGGGGCTTTTGGCTACTCTAACATTCCCCCCTCTGAAGAGGTAACCCTAAAATCTTTTAAGGATTAGATTTAAGCTCCCAAATACTTTTGACATTTTTGGCCTTTGGAACAGAGCAGGTTGCTAACAGACCCAAGGACATTTTGACTTTTAGCCAAGAAACTGGCTACTTTTCTTTGGGGTCTTTTTACCCTGAAGGCCTAGCCAATTCCTATTCTTATCACGCCATCCTCTGAAGGGGTTATCCAAATTGCCAATAGGGAGTAGGAATGCAGACTGCTCTGGCTTCTTCCATGCTGAACAGGGACGCAGGGTGAGGCAACTGGAGTACCCCTTCAGTGGGTCTATCTAAAAGACTCCCAAATTGCATAACTTCTATCTCTAAGGGGAAAAGAAAGTCCTTGAATGGTGAATAGGAGATGTGAAGG
This sequence comes from Nannospalax galili, assembly GCF_000622305.1. Classification (NCBI taxonomy): domain Eukaryota; kingdom Metazoa; phylum Chordata; class Mammalia; order Rodentia; family Spalacidae; genus Nannospalax; species Nannospalax galili. The sequence continues at coordinate 2,316,949 of NW_008352659.1, read as the reverse complement.
AGAAGTAAAGGCAAGAGTAATTAGCATTACGAGTTGTAGACAGGGAACTAGAAAAAAGTCAGAACAGGGCAATTTTCCAAATGTTTATATGAGAGTCCATTGATAAGGGCTTCCTAAAGCATCCCTCTATTGGGTTCTTCCTCATTTTTCTTATGTGGCAAAAGTAACTATATCAGGTGATTGACAAACTGATCCTAAAGACACCAGGGTCTAGACACTGAGTAGGAAAGTGATCTTGGAGCAGAACAGGATCATATAAAATTTACCACAGAGCTCTAGTCGGCAAAACAGCATGGTACTTACAAGGAGAGAGGGCAGTCAATGAACTAGAACAGACTACCAAAATAAACTCACACATAATTTGTCAAGGATGCCATTTTCAACAAGGATACCAGCATAAAAAAATGGGCAAAGAGTAGTTTTTAGAAAAAGTGGTGATGAGTCAAATGGATATTCAAATACAAGTGACTGAATTTGGACCCCTAATTTACACCAGGTGCAAATACTAACAGAAAGTTCATTAAAATGAAAACCTTGGGGTTGGAGATGATGCCATCAAACAAGTAAAATGACAAGCCTGCTAATTCTGTGAATGGAGAACTTTAAATGTGTGTATGCAATAGCTTGGATCTTGAATGTTCCTCACAGACCAATGGATTGCAGGCCTGGTCCCACCCTGTGGTATAACTGGGAGGAGACAGAACCTTTAGGAAGCAGGTCCTGTGGAAGTAAGTTAGGTCACTGGTGGTGCATCCTCTAAGGGGACTGTCCTACTTTCATTTCTGTGCTGTGATAAAATACCCTGACAAAAACAACTTAGGGGAGAAAGGGTTTATTTTGGCTCACAATTCCGGGCTACAGCCCATCATGTTGAGGAGGTCAAGGTGGCAGGAGCTTGAAGCATTTAGTCACACCATATCCACAGTCAAGAGTGGAGAGAGATAAATGCATACATTGTGAGCTTGGTTGTGCTCAGCTCGATTTCCCCAGCCTTGCACAATTCAGGATCCCCTACTTAGGGAACAGTGCTACCCACACTGGGTCTTCCCACACCAATTAACTTAATTATGACAGTCCCCCACAGACATGCCCGTAGACCAACCCAATGTAGACTATCCTTCACTGAGACTCTTTCCAGGAGATTCTAGGTTGTATCAAGTTGACAGTTAGAACTAACAACCACAGGGATCTGAGTTTCCTTCCTGTCAATCTCTCTGCTTCCTGGCCACCATGGGGAGAGCAGCTTCCCTTTGCCACACTCTCTCACCACAATGTACCAGGCCACCACAGGTCCAAAGCAATGTAACAAGCCCCCACAGAGCCCAAACCATCTGAAACTGTAAGTCAACCAAACATTTCCTCTTTTTACATTGATTACCTCAGGAATTTTGTCTCAGTGACAGAGATCTAACACAGGAACCCAAGGAGGCTGGGTCCTGGTTATGGGCCTGGGATCCCCACCTGACACTGAGGACCAAACTGGCTGAACCTGACAAAATGTGGGCAAATTTGCTGGTCTCTTGCTTAGGCTCCATCCTTAATTTGCTGCATGGCTGCAAGTTAGCAGGCATACCAAGCCCAGCCTCAGTTTCCTCATTTGTAGGATCAGATCCTTGTTCTAGAACAATAGTTTTATTAGCACCACGAGGCTTTCTTTTTCTCAAGGAAACTGCTATGGAAAATCCTGATATATATAAGCCAGATAAAAGCTGAGCTGCTTAGCCTGTGGTGGTAGGCAAAGGACTGGGGATCTGCCCTCCCCTCACTTGGCCTGTATCGATGGGGCCCTGGGCTGGATGAGGTGGGGTGGATGGGGTCAAGGTTCCTAGATGCCTTGTGATGCTACAGCTGGAAGGCATCACTGTGTGGGTCTCAGGGCTGAGGATGATGGGACTTCATATCTTGTGTGATGGTTTTTATTGATTATCTACTTGACAGGAGCCAAATATCTGGGCATGTCTGTGAGAGGATTATCTAGATTTGTTTCATTATGGTGGGAAGATCTACCCTACATGTAGACAGAACCATTCCCTGGGCTGGGGTCTCAGATCACATGGAAGGGAGAAAGCAAACCAAGCACCAGCACTCACCATTCTCTGCTTCCAGATTGTGTCAACGTGACCAGCTGCCTTATGCTCCTGCCCCATGTCTTCTCCACTGCAATGCAACTGAAAGAAACTTATGTCCAAAGATGCTTTGTCACCGCAATAAGGAAATTAACTAATACACCCAAGTAGATGGGGAGACCTGGGAAGGAAAGGGCTTGCTGTGGTCCCCATTGTGGCTGCCTCTCCTGCTTTCCACTCAGGACACAATCTGCAGGGCCTGCTAGAAGTCAAGGAAAGGCCACCTCCATGTCTATATCCTTGTGGCTCTGAAGATTGTTCCGATTTTTGTGGGCTCAGTTCTCCTCTCTGGTACTGGGAGAGTCAGGAGGCTTGCCATTAGAGGCACCAAGCTCCTGTCACCCCCCCCCCCAAGTCTGGAAGGAATGCAAGAGGGGAGGGGCAGCAAGAGATCCCAGGGCAGTCCCAGCCTGAGGCAACATGCTGAATTACTTTGCAAACATGTGGGGTCCACCCACGCAGGGCACACATCTTGTCCCCAGCACCAGCACCATCTCCCTGGATGTGGGGGCCCACATGTTCCTAGGCCGGTGTTTTGGCCTGTGTGGGCTGCACGTGCAGCCAGCTCATGGGGATGCTGTTTGCTAATGGCTCTTTGATGTCAATGAGTCTCCTAAGCCTGTGTGTTGCCTACCCTTTGAAGCAGGACACTGTGTTTTGCCAGAAGTCAATGAAACACCCTCGGAGAACAGAACAGTTTAATTCTTGCCATCGATAAAGGCCTGGGAAGGTTCAAACAGGCTTCCACCCATGCCTAAGAGATGTCCCAAATGGCCTGTGAGAGGCCACCTGGGAGGCCTGGGGTCCTGCTTCTGACCTTGGGGTTGGGCTTTGCACAGAAGCCCTGACCTTCATTGGATGACACACCCCACTGCCTAATCCACTGCATGCCTCTGTACCTTGGCCTCCATCCCTGACTCCTGAGCTGGCTGTTACCTTGACCTGCTGTTTCCCCTCACAAGAACTTGACATTGTACTCTGGCCCATCCACAGCTCCCTCTCAGCTTCCATGGCTGACCAGCTGGGTGTATCAAGCTCTGCAGTCTCTGGAGTGCCTGTCTCATCCTTGACTTCTTGTGACAGCTTTCTCCCTTAGATGTTCAAAGTCTCTTCCCAGAGCCACTGGGGCCTTCAGGTCACATCTGGTCCTGCATGGCCACCTCTTCAGGGGCTATCTCTCATGCTAGCCAGAGGCCCCAAAGCTGGCCATTCTGCCACAGCTGTGGCTCCAAAGCATTGGAGGCTGCCTGCTCTTGGGCTGCTGAGTGGGTGTGCGTTTGTGGTACAGCTGTCTCTGTTGTTTCTTAGAGTGGGATGAACCTAAGTTCAATACCACAAGCTGTGCTTGGACTCCCAGCCCACACCCACAACTTGGATTAGAGCTGAGCTGCTTGGGCTGAGCTTTGGTTCCATGGTGGAGTTCCCTATGTATTCCTTGTGAAAAACCTTTTCCTGACACTGAGTCACTTGGGGTGGAGAACCCCTAGCACAACCTTTCAGCTGTCAGTGAGTTACCCATTTGTTGATTCATTCACTCTATGAAACTTTTTTTTGGTCATTTTTTGAGACAGGGTCTCTCTGTATCCCCAGCTGACCTAGAACTTGCTATGTAGACCAGGATGGCCTTGAACTCAGAGAGATCCACCTGTCTCTGCCTCTCAAGTGCTGGGATTAAAGGTGTGTGCCACTATGCCTGGCTTTATGGAACTTTAAAAAAATATTTTATGTGTATGAATGCCTGCATGTATTTAAGTGTACCCATGTTGTGCAATGTCCACGGAGGTCAGAAAAGGGCATCAGATCTCCTGGAACTGGAGTTACAGATGGTTGTTATCCCCTGGAACTCAAGTTACAGATGGTTGTTAGCCACCATGTGCTGGGACTCGAACCTGGGTCCTTTGCAAGAGCAACCAATGCTCTTATCTGCTGAGCCATCTCTCCAGTCCCAACTCCATGGAACTTTTTTGACCTCTTACTGGTGCTGGGCATGAACAAGTCTCACGTCATCTGCTCCATAAGAGCCCCAACCACACCAGACCCTTTCCTGACAGTTAGATCTGCCAATCTAATCCTCAGGTCCAACCTCCACATGGCTGCCCTTCTTCTGGGAATGCTCTCCCTCTAAAGTCTTGCATGACTAACTTCTCCCCAGTGGCAGACTGCAGCTCCTCCAGGTGTCTCGCTGAATTGAAACCCCTGTGGAAGACCCTCAGTTGACATGTTTCCAGTTTCTTCTCTGGAAGAGCCCAGGGCCTGGTAGGTGCTCAGGCTGAATGTTTAAACCAAAGTTCATTTGCTTCTGAATCTGTGGTTCAGGAAAGGCTAAGTCTTTTCAAAAGTGAACAAATCATGCGCAGACATGCACCCGACTGTGGCCCTGGGACAGTCTGGCTTTCACAGTGCCTGGGACACCCACATGTTCACATACTGTACACAGAGGCTAAGAGAGTGGTGAGGCTGTGATGAGGAGATCCACCGAGGTGCCCATGCTGGGATCCCAGCTCTAGCCATTCCTAGCTGTGTGACCTCAAGGCAATTTACTTGAACCCCATCTGAAAAAATGGTATAAAATGAACCTGTGTACTGACACACCTGTGTGCAAGGAAATGGAGAATGCCACAGAGAACTGGTGCGCCTGGGACAGCCAGGGTTAGGGTTAGAAATGGAGCATGCCACAGAGAACTGGTGCTCCTGGGACAGCCAGGGTTAGGGTTAGAAATGGAGCATGCCACAGAGAACTGGTGCGCCTGGGACAGCCAGGGTTAGGGTTAGAAATGGAGATGCCACAGAGAGCTGGTGCGCCTGGGACAGCCAGGGTCATGGGCGGGCTAATATCAGGGTGACTGAATGGAATTACTTGATGTCTTGCTCTTGGTGGCAGGTTAAGTATATATCCTGCTGGGGCTGGTGGGGGCAAGCCGAAGTTGTACCTGCCTGAAGAAGTGTGTGGGAGCCAGCGGCAGCCGCTCATCCTCCTGTCAGGGTTCTCCACAATAGAAACTGGCTGGCTTTTGTCTCTGCTGAGTGCCCTTTTCTACGAAGAGATAACGAAGGACAGTTAATACAGCAATTGGAAGCAACCTTTGATGCCCCGGTAATTTCTTTGCTGTATAATTAGGGGACAATTTGGGTTTTGCAAGCTCCCAATTAAATCAGAGTCAGATCCAGAGACAAACAGAAAGTGGACATTGTAGCCAGAGGCCAAGGGAACCCAAAAAGGGCAGCCAAGGTGGGATAGGGCAAGAGGAGGGGACCCTGACTGGAGATCAGGGTGACAGCAATCAGCTCGGGAAAAGCAGAAGCTGCTATGGGAGGAAGAGGGCCTAGCTAAAGCATCTAGCTTGGCACTGGAATGCTCCTCAGAAGAGCAAGCTCTTGGCAGGCCTGCCTGGTCTGCTTGGCATGCTCTGGACCAGAAGCCTGCCCCAAGCTCCATCTGGGGGAGCATGTCAGCTGAGCTGCTCTCTTGCCTGCTCCATCTCCATGCTACTGAGGGCCGCAGGCCATGCCCAAGTCCTCTGGCCTCTGCCATCCTGAGACAGCAGCCTCTTCTGTTTCTAAGCTGCTTACAAGATCAAGTACATGATGGTTCCTCTTTAAGTAGCACTACAGAAAGCCTAGGGTATCCTTGGTAGGGCAGCCTCTGCTCAGAGCTCCCATCCAGAAGGGACTTGTGGGCCCGGGTCCACTGTGTGCATCAGTGTGGTTGTGCTGGTTCTTCCTAGCCTGTTGCCTCTGGTCTGGGGTCAGCCACCTATTTGGGGGAACTCCCTAGGACAGTCTTCCCCTCCTCCATTCTTTACATTGCCTCCATTGATAGGGCCCTGCAGGTCCCACAACAGCTCTTAAGGGCCCCATACCCTCCCGAGCAGGCAGCTGTGGATGGACAGATGCAGGAGGAGCAAACAGTGGAGTGTGAGGGCATGCCGGTGACCTTACCACAGTTTTGTCCTTCAGCAGCAAGGACAGAGGTCAGACTCGCCTCTGCTTGCTCCACAGCCCCAGCCCTCACCCTGACCACCCTGTCTCCAGCTCTACTGGAAATGATACACAGGAGCTGGCCTCTCAAGGCAGTCAGCTTGGTCTAGGAGACGTGAGCTTGGGTGACTGCCCTAGCCCAGCTGCTGGTCCCCTACTGGACACATACCTGTAGATGCTGGCCAGCTCTGTGATAGCCACCTGTGCAACTCTACTTGGCCATGGCTCAGGCTTTCTCCTCAGGCTCCTGACAGCATGTGTCCCATTGGACAGTTCCAATTTTCTGTCTAAAAACTGGGAGGAGAAATATCTACCCTCTGGATGAGGGGAGAGCTTCAGAATTTTAGCCTACTTTGAGTTTCTCCCACCTGAAGTGTACATGTATGTGGGAACAATAGGAAAAGCCCATATGCCTAGCCCAGATTCTGGTTTGTGTCACACACAGTCTTGCAGGGTAGGTGACAATGCCAGTGTGGCAGTGTCTCTTTGAGCGTCCATCTCATATTTTTCCTTTATAGATGGAGAAATTGAGGCCCAGAGAGGTGACTGTATCTGCAGATCATCATCCAGTGGTAAAGCTGAATTACTAACAAAATTTCAGTCAATGATACAGAGCTTTGACCCTATGGGTAAGGCTAGCAGGGGACAAAGGGACCTGGAGTAGATGGACCATCAGGTGCTGCCTGGCTGTGGGGCTTCCATCCCCACAGTGCCATGTGGCTAATGATTTTAGGTCATCGCAGGGGCGGGTGCCACTCACTGGTCCATGGATGGCAGGTGAAGGGTGCTTTGTTACTATGTCTGACTAGATTCCCAGCTACTTTATCATGTGGCAAGTGCACACAGAAGCTTATGAGTGATTCAGTCTGTTTTCCCCTGAGGGTGTCTCCCAAAGGGGAAGATCATTGATTTTTAAAAGCTGACACATAAACTCTAAGCTATCCTCTGTGCTCTTTGGTCCCCAGCTATGGCCTGGTGGGGAAAACCAGTCATTTCAGTCATCAACAGACAAACTAGACAGTAATAAACTCACCTCTGTGAGGCCAGCGTGTCGTCTGAGCTGTAGAGGGAATTTCCACAATCTGCACTGCTGTTATGCGTCTCCTCATCAATACCGAGTCCTCCAGTTCCCTGTCCACATGTGAGTGAGATGGCAGCTGGGAGGGAGGACCTGTGTGGAAGAGCGGAAGTGAGCACAGACCCAGACTCTGGTTGTGACATGACAACTCCATGGCCAGGTTGTCTCAATCCCTCTCAGCCCAGGACTCCTGTTTATGAACTGAGAGAGCAATGGCACCCTTTAGGAACTTACTGTCATTGACCCAAGGCAACTGAGAAAGGATTGCAGGCCAGCAGTGTGGGAAGAGGCCTGAGACTGAGCATTTCTGAGCAACCAGACTGTACAGGTGCCTCCCAGATGCACTGTAAGAGGTTCATTTCACAGATGGGGATAGAATAGGTGGTCCAGGAAAGGCAGTGTGCCCGTGGGCCTTCTTACTCCAGTCTGCATCAACTACCCTCCCTTGGCTTTCTTCTCTAAAATTCCAGATCAGATGTTCAGGGTATTCTTTCCCTATTGTTTATCTTACCTCTCAAAAATACCCATACACAAAATATGTTCTTGGGTATGGTAGTGGCATAACCATTATAGGGGTAACCAATAACTTTCAAATTGGATTTAAGGCCTTCTCCACAGGAGGAAATGCATGCCTAGTATTGTAAATCTGACTGATAACCCATGGTTGAGGAACTCACAGGCCCCAGGGATAAACCTGCTACTATTATTCTGCTAAATGCACATAGTATCAAACTGTCCTCTACATCGTGTCTCTCTATTCAGAGGTTAGTGCAGCTGTCAGATCTCATCAAAGAAGTTTCTTTGTCCAGTGCATGCTGGTTCAAGTAGAAGCTTACAGCTAATCAAAGTGCAGAGAGTAAGTATCTATAGAGTGCTCAGCCACAAATGGGACATTTATATCACCTGTCCTCCAAGGCTCAGAGACTATCACAGAAGCGAGAGTGGAAAGATAAGAGTCAGATCCCAGGAAGGACCAGAGTGAAACAGTGTAAAAAGAGTGTGTGTGTGTGTGTGTGTGTGTGTTGGGGGGGTAATATATGGGCAAAATATACTGTATCAAATTCTTGAAAAAATTGATAAAAATATTAAAAATGATTTACGTATCAGGGAAAAGGTAAAATAATACAATCATGCAAGTTCATTTCCATCTTCTCTTTTAAAGAATGTACAGAAAAATAAATGTTTCCAAGGACAGGGGAGGAGAACACAAAGTTTAGCAGGTATCAATTACATTACTTATGATCTCTGTGATTGACAAGGAACTGTGTTGAACCTTTCCATTGCCTGCAAGAGACCCCAAAACCCTCAACCCAATGCCCAAGCCTCCCTGTGTTTTTAGCTGCTCATCTCCCCAGGTCCATTTGCCCTCACTCGCCTTCTGTTCCCAGCCTCTCCCCCGCCTCCATAATTTGCCATCTCTTAGTTCCGAACAGCTGCCTCTTTCCTCTTTTAGGTAAAAATGCCTTTGAACCGGATATGGGTAGTGTCTACTGTGATGGTTTGAATGAGAATGTTCCCCATAGGCTCTAAGTATTTGAGCACTTGGTCCCAGTTGGTGGCACTGTTTTGACACCTGGGAGGTATGGCCTTGTTGGAGGAAACAGGTCCCTGGGGGTGGGCTCTGAGTGGTCATAGCCACAACGAATTTCAAGTTTCTTTTCTTCTCTGCTTCCTGTGCCTGCTTGAAGATGTGAGTGCACACCTTTCTGCTCCAGCTTCTTCCTGCCATGCTTTCTGCCATGATGGAACTGTAAGCCAAATAAACTCTCCCTTCTATAAGTGGCCTTGGTCATGGTGTTTTATCACAACAAAAGAAAAGTAACTAAATCACCTGCCATCCCAGCACTTGGGAAGTGAAGACAGGAAGGTCAAGAGTTCAAGGCCATCCTGAGCTATATAGCAAGTTTGAGACCAGCCTGAGCTATGTCAAACCTTGTCTCAAAAATAAATAAATAAATAATAAATAAATAAATAAACAAATAAGTGCCTCTTGAATACAGTTTTTAGCTGTAAGGGCATTTCCTTAACTCATACCAGAACTTGAGGGGGGCAGCTCAAGGATGGTGTCAAGGTCCAGGCCTTTGCTTTGTGCTCTGATAGCCTCATCTAGTTGCCATAGATATCCTCAAAGTTATTTTTTCACAGTCCCCAAAGAGCTGCTGTAGTCCCAAGCATCAGTTCCATGTTCAAGACAAGAAGGAGAGGGTCAGCACTAGGAAATATCTTATCTCCCAACACAAAAGCAAAAGTTCCCCAGAAGCCTAGAGCTGACATTCTGAGTGTTACATTGGCCAGAGAAGATCACATGGCCCCTTGTAGCTGCAAGGCAAGGTGGGAAAGTAACTATCAGTCCAAAATAAGTAAGAGTTCTTCTTGGGCTAGATAAATCATTTCAATCCTAGAGGTAAGAGGTATTGATCTTCTGAAAACAATAACAAAAAACGAAATGAACAAGCAAACACGCAAAGATAGTGAGGGAGGAAAAATGATGTTTAGGGAGGTGCTTTCTGGTAACTTCCTGGATATGCTGTTTAGTGGCAAAAACTCTTTGTATTATTATTATTATTATTCTCACTTTCCCTACACCTTCTTGTGCCCACAATTTCTGCTCTGTTAAGACTCTTGTGGACTCCCAGATCCAGGAGCTCTTCCAGACATGCCTTGCACTTGGGTTACTAGGGCTCTTGCATCTCAAGACCTGTGAGCTCTTCCTGCCTGGCCTGTCAGTCAGCCTAGTCACCTAGCAACTACCCAGCTCACCCTGCTGTTCCAGAACCCCAAGGAGTCAACCTTGGAACCTCAACTCAAAAGTTGTACCTATCCTTAGCATAACTGAGACCACTTCTTTCACCCCATTTGTACATCAACATAAAGTGGCCCCCAAACTGAACACTAAGTATTACTCAACTGGGCCATAACCTGACAAGCTGGGGAAACAACAAACAAAGATACAAATAGCCACTCAACAAAGACAAGATCACCTATCCATACCAAGAAACACCACTAATGACATAAGTTCAGATGCCTAAGTCTTAGCCAAAAAACACAACATGAATAATCAAGATAATTAAGTCTACTATAGAAATTAGCACCACATTTGTAATATTTCTTGAGAATGGCAACCTAGCAGATGCACAAGACAATGATTTCAAATATGTTCAAGGAACTCAAAGACGGTATGAATATTATTATTCTCCTGAAAGGCACCATTTTTTCTTTTTTTTGGTCTTTTTGAGACAAGGTCTCCCTGTAGCACCAGCTGGCCTGGCACTCACTATGTAGACCAGGTTGGCCTTGATCTCACAGAGATCCACCTGCCTCTGCCTCCAGAGTGCTGGGACTAAAGGCATGTGCCACACATCCAGCAGAAAGGCAGCATTTTTAATTTTAATGTTTGTGAATATCATACATGAGTATAGTATTTGCACTATTTCCATCCCTCCCAGTCCTCTACCAACTCCTCGAGCTTCTTCCCACTCCCTCTCAATTTCTTATTCTCTTCTTTAATTATTGTTACATATACATACATATATTTTGGGACTAAAGGCATGTGCCACACATCCAGCAGAAAGGCAGCATTTTTAATTTTAATGTTTGTGAATATCATACATGAGTATAGTATTTGCACTATTTCCATCCCTCCCAGTCCTCTACCAACTCCTCGAGCTTCTTCCCACTCCCTCTCAATTTCTTATTCTCTTCTTTAATTATTGTTACATATACATACATATATTTATAAATATGTAAATATATATGTATATATATATGTATATATATGTATAATGCACTGAGTACATTTAGTGGTGCTTGTGTATATCTGTCTTTAGGACTGCCCACTTGGAATTAGATAACTGCTCAGGGAGCTAGTCCCTGGAGAAAACTGATTCTCCCTCCCTCAGCTTGTAAGTCTTCATCCTGAGGTGAGGTGGGACCCTGTGACATTTCCCTCATTCACCTTGGCATGTCAAGTGCAGATCTTCTTAGACTACCATACTATGGAGATTTACCATACTGTATAGCTTCCCTATCATGTCTAGACTGCATTAAGTAGCAGCAAGTGTCTTGTCCCTCTGTCTCTTATCTTACCACATCCAAATGGCTAATTCTGATGAAATTACCAAAGAGTATTAATCACTTTCCCATTGTTGTGGCAAAATGTCTGTTAGAAGTAAAGGATGAAGGATTTACTTTGGATAATGATTTCAGAGGCATCAGCTCATCATGTCAGGAGGTAGTGGCTGTAGGACTGGGTCAGTCCATGGTAGCAGGGGAATATTGCAGAAGCCCCTCACAACTTGATGGACCAAGAAGCAGGAGCTCCAGAACAGAATCAGAGGTGAATTTAACATTTATAGGCCAATCCCTAGCAGACTATGCCTGCTGACTAGGTCTCCTGTCTTAAAAGATTCCATAACTCCCCCAAACAGAGCCACCAGGTGGGAATCAAGTGCTCAAAACATGCACATGTGTGTGTGTGTGTGTGTGTGTGTGTGTGTGTGTGTGTGTATTTAACATTAAAACCATAAGATTCTGGTCCTGACCTCTATAGGCTCATGATCATCTATCTCATGACATAGAATGCATTCTTCCCAAGGTCCCCATCATCCTAACAGTTCTAACACTGCTCAAAAGTCCAACATGTCTACTGAGACTCTAGCTATGAGTTGCTGTAAAACAAGTTACATACTTCCAATGCACAATGGCAGAGTAAACATTCTCATTACAAAGGGAAGAATGGGAGGAAAACAGGGAAAAACTTGATCAAACCAAATCCAAAATCCAGCAGGGAAAGTACCAAGTCCTATAGCTTATGTGGCATGAAGTAGGCTTCAATTGGCATGGTCATCCCCCGCTATGATTCTGCCATTTGTGGCTCATGGTACCTCTGTCTGAGCCAGTTCCACTTAGTGCCTGCAACTTCCCTCTGTGGATATTTCATGTTCCTGGCATTCTAACATACTTGGGTCTCTGTTGCAACTTAGGCTTCATCTTTACAGCTTCATGCACTACTCTCTTAAAGAGCTCTGCACAGGGAATCCAACCCTACTGCAACTTCTTTACTTCTTTTCACTTTTCTTTGGAGCCTTGATGCAAACCTCAATGACTCTGTAACTAATGCATTCTACATATCAGTAAAATCAGCACCACCAGCTTGAAATGCAGACATGTTCCTTTGGACTACAGGTGCAGTGACCTCTGAGTCCCTCTGTGGCAGAACCAGGGAAAACCTTTCTGTAGGCTGCTGTCTTTGAGGAAGATGCTCTGGCACTCCTTTTTCAAGTAAAAACCTGCAGTTGGATTTTGGTTTCACATCCTGTAACCTTTGCTGAACTGGGGCTTATCCTCATGTCACCAGTTCTCTTATCCTTGTGCAAAGCTTGTGGCTTCTTTTTAATGGCACTAATCTCTTTAACAATTGTAGCCACTTTGTCAGCACACATCTTGTCTATGGCTTTAAATGTGCGCACTCCTTTCTTACCAAACTGCACATTTTTCATATCTTTCTGCTCCACTCTTTGCTTGGGGTTATCACTGTTAATCTGGCTAAATGCAGACAGCAATAACCATGCCACAGCCTGAATGTTACACTGTTTTGAAATTTCTTCACCAAACAAATTAGTTCATCAGTTTTGAGTTTACCTTACTCAAATTTCAGGATGCAGGCAGAATGCAGTCAGATTCTTTACCAGAATAGAGCATGAATGGCCTCAGGCCCAGCTTCTGAGAAGTTTCTGCTCCCCGTGGGAACCCCATGAACACAATTCTTATTGCACACATTTCTTTGGGTATTCTGTTCTGGGATCCCACCAGGATGACCCATTGAGTCCTGCTTACAGAATTCTAGGATTTCTCTAAGTCTTCCACATTCCTTCCATAATGCAGTTCTAAAGACCAAAGCACTACATGGTCAGGTTCATCAAAGTGACAGTCCCACTTCCAGCACCGACTTTCTGTATTAGTTACTTTTCTCATTGCTGTGATAAAAAACCTGACAGAAGCAACTTACAGGAGGGCAGGGTTTCTTTTGACTCATAGCGCCAGGAGATTTCAGTCTCCCGTGGTGGCATATTATCTTCAGCTAGGTCTCATATCCCAACCTTTCTGTAGCCTTCCCAATTGTACCACCAGCTGGAGACCAAGTGCCCCAAACATGAGCTGCTGGGGGACATTTCACATTCAAGTGATAACTCCATGACACCTTTGGTTCCAGCTGCGAGCCCCAGTCTCTGCTATCGCCACCTGTCTTCTGCCAAACTCCAGCCCTCCTCAGCACAGCTCCATCTCTGTGCCCTTCCCTTTCCTCTTATTCTTTCTGATTTCATCCCTCTACCTCCTCAGAGCTGTTCATTCTCTGTTCTTATAATCTTTCACTCCAGCCAGTCTCCTCTCAGAGTCACATACTTCTTAAAAGCCAGATGGCAAATATTTTAGGTTTTGCCAGCCATGCACTCTGGCATGACTATTTCTTTTGAGACAAAACTAGCTACTGGCAATATATTACAATGGGCATGGTTGTGCCTGACAGCATTTTATTTATGAAAGCAGGCAGTAGGCTGTATTTGTCTTTAGCATTTACCTTGATCACATCTGCTTCCCCCAGCCTGTGCTTTCAGTCTCACTAAGTCTGGTGGCATACTGCCACCTCGCAGCCCCAGGCTTCATCCCCTTTGCATCCCAGCCCCCTACTCTTGATTGAGATGTAGGTGTACTGAGGACAATCTGAGGGCCTAGAGTATTCAGGCTCAGAGTACCATCTTTGAGGGAGGCAATCCTATTTTGTAGATGGTCTTTAGAGAAGGCAAATAACTTACTTGGAATTGCACAATAGTGAGTGGACTGGATGTTTCTATGACTCTGAACACATACTGCTAATAACAAGGCTTCCCTGTTCCCTTCTTTCTGAGGTGCTCCTCTTGTTGGGTACAGCTATCCTGCTCACTCCCCTGAGCTTCTGTGACTCATGAACTGATGTGCAGACCAAGTTCTGTTTGAGAACCTGGACCTGCCTCACTCATGGCCCCAGGCTCTGCTGATCCTTCCGCAAAGCCAGTCCTTCCTGACCAACTCAGCCTGCTCCACTGCACTCAAGAATCCCTTTGTGTTTCTCTGGCCTTGTGATCCTATCTCCAACATCAAAGAGAAAATTGAAACTGTAAAGCAAAACATACCCTCTGTGTCTGTGTCCTACCCATTCACTCTCTGGGTTCTATGAGAGACCTTTACCTTTCCTCTGTAGAGGGGTCTCCCAGTCAGGCCTCACCTCCCTGGTGTCATGAAGTCCTTCTCTCCCTGTCTTCCTACAGACTTTACTTCATGAGTTGTCTCCCATTTTCCTAGAGACTCCCTGAGACTGTCAATATTCCAACCCCAATGTCTCTCATCTCAAAGCAACAAAGTAAATGTAAACAATGAAGTCCTTCACTCAGCCTCCCTTCTGGACCCTTCTCTGCTCTTTCACCATTCAGCGTCCAGCTACAACACAAGCTTCTCTCATGGGCTCCACATTCTCACCTCCATTAACCCTCCATGTCCCTCCTGGTCCTCCCCTGGGGTCTCTTCATGGCTCCTAACTGCCAAGTGCAATGAGTTCTCCCGTGTTCCACCTTCCTTAGTCTCTCTATGGCATGCGAGCCTGTAGCCTGTTTCCTGTCTTGTGAAGTAGCCTCCACTCTGGCTCTTCTTCCAGTTCTCCCCCTGCCCCTCCATGTAGCTCAGTGGCCTCTATGGTTCCTCTTCTCTAGCCCTTCACTAAAACCAGAATGCTCTCCAGTGCCTGGCCACACCTCTTGTTGGGTGATGTCTGACCATCCTGCTGGCTTCCACTGTCGCCCAATTCTGGCTAGCTCCCAAATAGTTCTCTCCAGTCCAGCCCTTGCCGTTAACTGTTACACCTAGACATCTGGGAAGCTTCTAGAAGTTTCTACCTGGGTCCACAGGGCCAACACTGAACTTGGGCTCTCCTTTCCCAAACCTTATTTTCTCAGTGGTTCCATTAGCTGTTAGTCACACAGTCAAAGGTGGAGAGCTTCTTGAAGCTTCTTTACAGCGCTCAGTTCCCACCTCAGATTAGTCACTGGATTCTAAAACTCTGCCTTTTTTCATATGTTCAAATTCATTCCCCTCTTAAAGTCCATTTTTAGGTCTTTTGGGAATAAACCTACTGTTGCTACCCCCAGGCTGCTGGTGAAGATCTTTCAGCCGTGTGACTGCGTCTGTCATTTCTGCTGTAGCTGCCATAGGGCGCCTGTTCCCCATGGCTCAAGGCTCCTTGTGTGAGGAGCAGAGCCAGCCTCTCCCTTCCCATACCCCTGACCCAAACACCCAAATCTCTTCTAGGTCCTGATCCATTATGAGCCTATGGAGCTCAGAACATGCTTACCTTCCTCCACTTTCTTTCCCAAACTTTAATTATTTTGATATCAAATGTGCCATTGCACACATGCTAAGCGACCTAAATATTAAAGAAGTGGACAGTGGGCTCTCTTCCCCAGAGTCATCTGACGCCCCAATCTCCTTGGGAGGGACATTGCTATGATTGGCATCTATATTGTTTTCAGAAATGTTGACTGGCTTGTGTGAGCACTTCCTGTTGTTCCATCTCCAACACCATGGCTGCTTGCATTGAAACTGGTGTTAATTAAAACTAAAATTTAGTTCTTCAGTCACACTAGCCACACTTCAAACATCTGGCAGCCATGTGGCTGGTGACTGTATTGGACAGAGAAAATCTAGAACATTTTAGTCACAGACGGTTGTAACAGGCAGCCTAGTTGATAGTGAAGAATTTTAAAAAGCCTATTTTGTATTAAAGGTGTGTCCTCTGCCTCATCAGTTCTCAACACTACTGTCCTTCTGTGTCTAACCTGTATTTGAGTGATGAGTATACAGGTGTGTTCAGCTTTGGCTATTCCCAGGAATGGTACTACAAACATTTATGTACCACCATTTACATCCACACATAAATGGACCTTCAGGATAAATTTCTAGAGGTAGAAATTTTAAAGGTTTGTGAATTATTTTCTGTTTATTGGAATAATTTCCTTATGGGCCAATTGTTTCACTAACAAGGGCATACCAAAGTCTCCACACCTTCAACAACACTGAAAACGGACCTCTCAGTCTTTGTCAAATGGAGAGTAGAAGCATCAGACCACACTGTCGCTGCACTTTAAACTTTTCTTAAGGGGCTGGGATAGGCAGTTAAGAACACTGGCTGCACTTGCAGAGGACATGGGTTTGGTTCCCAGCACCCACATAGTGGCTAACAACCATCTGCAACTTTCTTTATGCTGGATTTTTGCTTTTCTTCTTGCTGGTTTATGAGATTGTCACATGCATGGGCTCACTGGCATCTGGGTTGCAGTCATTCACTCCTGGCTTGTCTCTGCTCCTTTTCTTTACTAGGATGAAATGTTTCATATTAATGTAATCAACTTCCTGCATATTTTGATGACTTCTGAATGCTGTATCTTACTTAAAAGCGCCTTCTCAGTTCCAACATTTTGAAACATACTCTTGCGTTTTCTGCTGGTTCTGTTATTATTTAAGTACTTTCTTTCATATGATCCATGTGGATTTAACTGCAGTGTCTTCCCAGATGGCTAGCTAGCCTCATTTCACTTACTGAGGGATGTTTCTTTCTCCTTGTGAACTCAAATATCAACTTGATTATACATGAATTGCAGAAACCTCCTTTACATTATTTCCAGATCTGCAGAATAAGAATGACTCAGGGTTGTTCTAAAGGCTCTGAGATATTACAAGCCTGCAGAACCATGCCTGGCACATAGTAGGTGTTCAATAGATGTTACTTATCATCCCTCCTGTTCCTTCCAGATGTACATGGCTTGTTTGTGAACTTTACATCCTATGCCTTTAGTAGATGTACTTGTCAGGATTTGAAGTTGTAACCTACTCTGCCGACTGGAACAGAAAAAGAATTGATTAATGACTGTGTCTAGTCAGAGAATAAGTGAGACTTCCTCATTCTTGTTTTAATGTCACATCTACTATTTTTTTCCCTATTTGATTGCATTGGCTAGCAGTATAAACACAGTGTTTAATGTTTAATACAATAATGCCAGGATAATGCTGTATCACAACCAAAGTTCTCAATGTGGTCCGTAGGGTCACCAGGAAGGCTAGAGAGTGGGTGGTTGTGCAGCCAAGGTGGTGGTAGAGCCAGGGTGGCTGCCCTGACCTTCTGAAGGGAAGAGCAGTCACCAGAAGTGCCATCACCAGGAGCCTCAGCCTCACAGAGTTGGAGCGCTTGGAGCGTCTGCTCTTTCTGTTATCTTCTCCAGAGTCTCATCTGGGGCACCTGGTTGGCAGAGGTGCTGTCACATGGCTACCCTAGCTACAAGATTGACAGCTCTGCTTTGGGGAGACAGAGTCATGATGACCAAAATACTCCAAATATGACAAGTGTCCAAAGGACACTAGATGAGCCAAACCACGACAAATATCTATTATAAACTGTTTATTCAGGTGAATGACTTTTAAGTCAGTAAAATGACACAGCTTCAATATCTAGCTACAGTTGGTTTTTTTCCAGTAATTTCTCAGCTCTTCTTAGATATAGGACCAACAGGCTGGGTTAAAAAATCTTGTTGGTATTTTTGGAAAACACTAATATAGATTAATGTAGAGAGAACTGGAATCTGTACAGCACGATTCTTCCCATCCAAGAACAGTGTGTATCTTTTTAGTTATCAAAGTCTTATTTATACCCAGAAGACTTAGAAAAATTTCCCCTGTAGATCAAGTTCATCTTGTATAAAATACATTCCTAGGTACTTTATCTTTTTCCATTTTTGTTGTAAGTGGTATCTTTTCTTTTTCTAGTTGGCTATTTTTTAATGTAGGAAACTTACTGATTTTTGTATAAATTAATTTATGCTAAAGCTCTTTTAGTATTTTTTGTTTGATTGGTTTTGGATTAAAAATGTTAGCTTATTTATTCATTTTTGTCATGATCTGTTCAAGAAGAACTGCACAAACGTCAGTGGTCAGAATAATTCTTTGTCTTTGTTGGTAATTTGTATGGCCCCAGAAGGGTGGCTGATCTAGGTCTGCTTTCACTGGACTTGCCTGCAGGTGGGCTCCAGTCTATTCCTCGTGTTTCTCAGTCCCCCTGGATCGGCGAGCTTGCCCTCATGGTGATGATGGAGGTGATCATGGGTATGAGGAGAAGCTCTGAGTCCTTCTCTCATCATTGCCTCAGAATTGGCCCGTTGTCGCTTCTGCCCACTTTCCACCTATCACAACAAGTCACGTGGCCATGCTCATATCAGTACAGAGATATCCCACCTTTAAGAGAGATGCTGCACTCAGGCAGGGAGTGGTATACCATGGGGAGGGGCCCAGGCTTGCAAACTCCAAGACCTTTTTGCTTATTCCTGACTCTAGTGGGAATGGTTCCATTCAGTTGTCATTAGAAATGATTCTGAGAGCCAGGAGTGATGGTGCTGGCCTGTAATTCCAGTATTCAGGAGGCTGAGGCAGCAAGATCTGGAATTGAGGGCCAGCTTGGGCTACACAGCAAAACCCTGCCCCCAAACAAATGGATGAATAAATAAATAACATGTAAACAAACAAATGATTCTAAGTTTCAGTTTGCATTATGAGATATCTATCTACTAGTATGGTCTTATTTTATTAAGAGTTTTAAATCAAGAAACAAAATTGGATTTTTATCAACTCATCTGTTAGCGTTTGTGGAAAAATGTTATGGTTTTCTTTAGTGTGGTGAATGATACAAATTGACTTGTAAAAAAGCATCTCATATTACTAGAATGAGCCTCATCATGGTGGCACACTGCCCCTTTAAAAATGCCCATTTGTGGGTTCCACTTGTTCATATTTATTATTTTTATTTTATGTGTATGAGTGTATTGCCTGCATGTAAGTACACCTGAGTCATTCAGTGCCTGTGGAGGTCAGAAGAGGATGTCAGATCCCCTGGAACTGGAGTTACAGATGGTTGTTAGCCACCATGTGGGTTCTGGGACTCAAACCCAGGTCCTCTGCCAGAGCAGTCCCTGTTCTTAACCTCAGAGCCATCTCTCTAGTCCCATTTCTGTTGTCTTAAAGACAGTACTTAGTCTTCAGCTGTCTATGGTAGGACTTTGTGACTCCGCAGTGCTGGGGAAGTGATGTGTATTCAGGAGAAACTGAACTTGAATCTTGGACCTGTATCTTTCCCTAGATGATGGATGCATAGTACATGTACTGTCTCTCACACAATGCCCAAGTTGAGGTTTTACCCCATCCCAGCCTTCACCCCAGATAAGCCTCTACCCTGAGTGCTTGTGTGCTTAGTACTCAGCTCGCTTTCTCAGCTCTTAACACAGCCCAGGGTCCCAAACCAGGGGATGGTGCTGTCAGTCTGATCTAGACAACCTCTCCTGGAGACTCTCTTCTCAGGTGATTCTATGTTTGTCAAGCTGACAGTTGAACTAACCATTACAAGGCTACCTGGGGACCTGGCTTCTTGTAAGTCCAAGTGTACCTGTGTTACCATTTCTTCTTGTCCTACCAATTTTGGGGCTTTGTCTCTACCATTTTGCTGGGTTCCACTTTCCCTCAGGGTTTAGTAGTGCCGAGTTCCCTGTTTACTGAGAACTTGGTGGGTTCTTATCTGTGGATTGGTTCTGTAGTGGATAGTGGCTCTTTGATAGCGCTCTTCTTTTTCTTTGAAAATCACCCATTCTGTCCATTCTTTTACACTTATTTTCAAAGAAGTGAGCTGAGTAATCTATTATAATTCGTCCCCCTTTCCCCACATGTGGTTATTTTCCCATTCTCATTTCTAAGTATGTCTATTTGTGCCTTTTCTCTCGTGATTAGCTTGGCGAGTATTCATCTATTCCATTCTTTGAATGTTTGGCCCCACCGTGGAAAGCATTCATCCATCTGAACCTGTCCATCATGCTGCAATGTCCCGGCACACGCACCCTCTTGCCTGCTACAGCGAAGCCAGCCTCTACCTTCAAGTCCTCTGGAATCCTCCTCCAAGTCACCCTCTGCATCCTGTTCTCTTCAACTCTGTCCTCTCTGGTGTCTCTCCTAACAGCTCATAAGCACCTGCCAGCTTCTTATCTCTAGGCGAGGCTTCTAGGTCCAAGACACCCCTTTGACAAGTGCCTGGGCTCTTTCTCTCTGAGGCTTCCAGGAGTCTTCCCCAGCACCACCCACACTGTCATCTCTCAAAGTCCTAGGTAGGACTCTGCTCACAGCTATTCCTGCTGCCACCTGGGCTCTTCCCTGTCGTCAAGCCCTGGCTCCTACTTCTTCCTACCTTTCCCGACTTCTTGTAACCTTGGCCAATGCCAGCCAGTCTTTCCTTCCTTCCTGAAACTTCTTCTACTGCTAGTCCCCAGCCCAGCTTTCCCATGATGCCTCCTGGTTCTTTGCCCACTTCCTCCCAGTTCCTATAAAGGACACAGCTCCTATTCTTCTTAGCCAGGTCATTCTGAGTCTTGGGGTTCCCTGAGCATCTGTGGTGTTCCATGTCCTGGGGTTCCCTGAACATGTGCTGTATTTCATGTCTTGGGGTTCCCTGAGCACTTGCGACGGTCCATGTCTCAGGGTTCCACCAAGCATCTGCCTGTGGTAGTCATGCCTTGGGACTTCCATGTGTCTTCCTTAGAGTTGCCACTACTCCTTCCTCCCTGCCTCTTTATCAGCTAGTTTAACATTTATCCAAGTTGGGAAGTTGTCCATGCCCTCCATCCCAGTATGACTTTGATGTTATCTTGGAGATCCTTCCAGTCCCCCATGGAGCACTTGTCCTTTGCCATGTTGAAAGTCAGCTCCCTTTGCCTTTTAGAAGGAAGTTGCCTCTAAAGCTAAGGAGAGTGGGTTCACACTGGATCTTAATAATCCCTCCATAGCTGAAGGTGTGGTCCTCAGCTGATGAAGCTGCTGGAGGGAGGCGGAACCATTAGGGAGTGGGGCCTAGGAGGAGGAAGGTCATCCAGCACAGTGTGACTGACTTTGAACAGTGTATTAGACTGGCCCCTTCCTCTTTCTTTGTTTTCTGTTTGCTGTGAGGTACATCACTTTCCTCTGCGTCCACTGTGAGGTTCAGGCTCATTGAAGGCCCAAGAGCAATTGGGCCAAGTGCCCAAGGACTGACACCTCGGAAACCATGAGCCCAAACAAACCTTTCTTCTTCTTTATTTTTAATCATTATTTTTTTTCCTTTTAATTTTTAATAAGTACATAATTAGAAGAATCATTTCACTACAGCTTTAACATATTCGGTAACACACTCCAGAGCAGGAGTACATCTCTTTCACAAAGTGGGTGCAAGTCTCTAGGTTCACAGTTGAATTAATATAGTTATACAATATTGAACTCAGTATAAGCCCTGTAAGACATAAAATTGGATGAGTTTTTAACCTTTAAAAAAGATATCCATTTCATTTTAGAATATATTGTTCCTTGCAGAAAGACTCATTGTTTTTGCTACTAACACTGAGATGTTGGGGCATGCATCTCTAATCTGTATGTATCTGATTCTTATTAGTCATAATTGGTTGCACTTGGATCCTTGGCACCTGTGTATGCCTATAAAGTCATCGGGTAGATTTCAGTGGTAATGTTTATCACCTCTACTAATTAGCATGACATAAATTTCCATGCTTCCTCCTCAAATATAATACATTTAAAAAAATTTGTTGATTTTTTTTGTGTGTGTATATCACGCAGAACATCCCAAACCATCTTATTCAACTATACACCCACTTCCCAGATAGCACCCTCCCATAGCCTCCCTCCCCCACTAGAGCCCTTATACTCTGATATCCCTGTTACTGTCTGCTGTGTTGTTGACACCCCCAGCCATTCCCCACTACCAAGATTGGGGTCTGCTGTTCATCTTCCTAGTTCTATGCTAGGTTACTGTCTGGGAGTCTTTTGGGCCACCTTGGCCAATAACTCAAAGGAAGGTATCTTCTGTCTGGCATTGTTTCTTGTTAGCCTTTAGCTATACATATGGACTCTTACAAATTATATTGACCCCATTAATCTTTGGTTATACTTTCCTTTTGGGTATTTAAGACCCCACAGTTGGCCCAGATAAACCAATTTATTTTTACTCTTAGGGTCATTTGAGGATCTGTTCCTCAGGGGTCACATGGGCTTGGGAGAAGCCCCTAGCTCCTTTCTTTTACCAGTTCCGCCTATGGGAAGATAAGTCAAAGGTCCTGTTTGACCATGGTTGGTTTCGCTTGCAAGCATGGAGGAAATGATTCCTCTGTGTTGACCCTCCTCTTTGATGGAGGTCTGTTTGACCCTCCATCTGGTGCAGTCTCCTTGGCCTCCTTGATCCAGAGGACATGTGACCCACCACAGTTATAGGACATTTTGAGAGATGCTCATAGTCCCCTGGAACTAGTCGACCTAGGAGGGCAAAGAGCAAAAACTGTCCTTTATGTTCCTCTGATCAAATTATTATAGGCCTCAAAGTATGTCTGTTAAACATCCAAGAATGTTAGTTCCACCAGTCTGGTACTTTTAATTACTGTGTGTTATGTAGATAAACCTTTGGCAAAGACCAACTGTTCCCAGATATACTTTACCTAGACATATATTTCTTGATCTGCT
>NW_008352659.1:2288977-2291650 GCF_000622305.1 Nannospalax galili | reverse complement strand
CTTTACTGAACATGTTAATAATTTCTAGGAGTTTTCTGGTGGAATTTTTGGCATCTCTTAGATATAATATCATCTGCAAAACAGATAATTTGATCTCTTCTTTTCCAATTATTACTCTTTTAATTTCCTGCTCTTGTCTTATTGCTCTTGCAAGAGTTTCAGGAACTATGTTAAAGTGGAGATAGTGGACAGCCTTGTCTGATTCCTGATTTCAATGGGAATGGTTCCAGTTTTTCTCCATTTAGAATGATGTTGGCTGTGGGTTTGTTATGTATGGCTTTAATTATGTTGAGGTATGTTCCCTCCAGTCCAATTCTCTCTCTCTAGGACTTTGAACATAAATGCATGTTGGATTTTGTCAAAGGCCTTTTCTGTGTCTGCTGAGATGATGATGTGGTTTTTGTCTTTGAGCCCATTTATATGATTTATGACATTTATTGATTTACATATATTGAACCATCTCTGCATCTCTTGGATAAAGCCAACTTGATCATGGTGGATGATCTTTTTGATGTGTGTCTGTACGTGGTTTGCAAGTATCTTGTTGAGAGTTTTTGCGTCTATGTTCATTAAGGCTATTATGGCTGTATAGTTTTCTTTTTTGGTTGTATCTTTACCTGGCTTTGGTATTAGAGTGATACTGACTTCATAGAAGGAATTTGGAAGTTCTCCCTCCATTTCTATCTTTTTGAATAAATTAAGTAGTATTGGATGTAGATCTTCTTTAAATGTCTGATAGAATTCTGCTGTAAATCCATCTGGTCCTGGGCTTTTATTAGTTGGGAGGTTTTGTATTACTGTTTCAATTTCTTTTTGTGATATGGGTCTGTTTAAGCTGTTAATCTCTTCTTGGTTTAGTTTTGGTGGTTCTTACACCTTTAGATATCTGTCCATTTCTTTTAGGTTTTCAAATTTAGTAGCATATAGGTTTTTAAAGTATTCCCTTATAATGTTCTGTATCTTTCTGGTGTCTGTTGTGATGTTTCCCCTTTCATCTCTGATTTTGTTGATTTGGAGGTGCTGTTTCTTTCTTTTGGTTAACTGGGCTAGCAGTCTGTCAATCTTGTTTATCTTTTCAAAGAACCAGCTCTTTGATTCGTTGATTCTTTGTTTTGTTTTCTTTGTTTCAATTTCATTAATTTCTGCCCTGCTTTTTGTTATTTCTTCTTGTCTGCTGGGTTTGGGTTTTGTTTACTGTTGCCTTTCAAGTGTCTTGAGTTGCAACATTAAGTCATTTATTTGTGTTCTTTCCGATTTTTTGATGTAGGCACTTAGAGGTATAAACGTCCCTCTAAGAACCGCTTTTAGCATGTCTCAGAGGTTTTGTTGTGTTGTATTTTCCTTTTCATTTAGTTCCAGGAATACTTTTATTTCTTTCTTAATTTCTCTTTTGATCCTTTTATCGTTCAGTAGTGTGTGGTTTAATCTCCATGTGTTCATGTGGTGATTAGGTTTTCTTCTGGTCTTGATTATATGCTTTATTACATTGTGGTCTGATCGAATGCATGGAATTATTTCAATCTTTTTGTATTTGTTGAGGTTTGTTTTGTGCCCCAGCATATGGTCGATTTTGGAGAAGGTTCCATGGGGTGCTGAGTAGAAAGTATGTACTTTGTTGCTTGGGTGGAATACTCGGTAGATGTCTGTTAAGTCCATTTGATATATGGTATTATTTAATTCAGATGTCTCTCTGTTGACCCTCTGCCCTGTTGACCTATCTAATCGAGACAGTGGGTACTGAAGTCCCCTACTCTTAATGAGTTGGGATTAATCTGGGTCTTAAAGTCCTGTAGTATTGTTTTTATGAAGTTGGGTGCACCAGAGTTTGGTGAATATATGTTCATGATTGTAATATCTTCTTGATTTATTGTTCTCTTGATGAGAATGAATTGCTACACCTGCTTTTTTCTTAGTACCATTTGCTTGATATATTTTTTCCCATCCTTTCACTTTAAGATAGTGTCTCTGTCCTTGAAAGTGAGATGAGTTTCTTGCAGACAACAAAAAGATGGGTTTTGTTTCTTAATTCATTCACCTAGTCTGTGTCTTTTGACTGGGGAGTTCAGTCCGCTAATATTTAAAGTTATTAATGAAAGATGAGTATTGAATCCTGGCATTTTTATTTCTGTTTCCATTTCTGATATATCTATACTTTCCCACAGTTATACCTTCATTGAATTTCTTTCTGCAACCCCTTGAGTATAGTCATTCCTTTCTTCAGCTCTTTGTATTGCTTCTGAAGGGCTCTCTGAAGGGCTGGTTTTTGTGGACATGAATTCTTTCAGCCTATTTATGTCATGGAAGATTTTTCTTTCCCCTTTGACTATAATAGACATTTTGGATGGGTATAGTAATCTGGGTTGGCATCTGTGATCATTTAAAACTGGGAATGCTTTGGTCCAGGCTCTTCTGGCTTTCACAGTTTGCATTGAAAAGTCAGCTGTAATCCTAATGGGTTTTATTTTATATGTGACTTGTTGTTTCTCTTTTGAAGCTTTTAGTATTGTCTCTTCGTTTTGGATGTTTGGTATTTTTACTATGATGTGCCATGGAGAGTTTCTTTTCTGGTCCTTTCTGTTTGGTGTTCTATATGCTTCTTGTATTTTATGGGCATGTCTTTCTTTAATTTTGGGAAATTTTCTTCTACAATCCTGTTGAAGATCTGGTCCATAC
>NW_008352659.1:2277750-2288175 GCF_000622305.1 Nannospalax galili | reverse complement strand
GGAAAGATTTTGGCCTCAGGAATTTGGGGTTGGACTGGCCAGGGAGCCAGGCCCAGGAAAGATGCTGGTCTAGGGCAGCTGGTGGCTGTGCCACCCAGAGATGCAAAGGAAGATGGGGGTGGGAAGTGGCCCTGAGGGCTCCTGAGGACTGCACTGAGGAGCTGGGTTGGTCTGGATCCAAAGGATCAGGAAGAGGAAAGGTTAGCCCTGGTGACCAGGAAAGAGGCTGGTGGGTCTTGCAGGCCCAGGGAAGTAGAAGGAGGTGAGGGTGGGGCCAGGTCTAGAACTAACGCTCCTGGGGACCTGGGAAGGAACTGAGTTGGTCTGGATGAAAAGGATCAGGAAGCAGTGGTGGTTCTCCTGGTGTCTGGGGCGCCAAGACAAGGAATGGCACAGGACCCAGGCTAGGAGGAGAGACTGGAGGGGGAGAAGGGAGGGCGAATGAGGCTGGGGGAGTCAAGGCACAGAAGGCACAATCGACTTACCCCAGAGAGAGAGGCCTGCAGGTCAGAGAGAGCCTTTCTTCTTTTTTAAGTTGTTTTTCTCAGATATTTTGCCACAGTGATGGAAAACTGGCTAACAAAGGTTGATCACAGAATAAGCGACCCATGATATTTTCTGTGCCCCACTGGTAGCTGGGAGTGTCCATATGACCCAAGTCATCGAGAACTAAGCAGATTCGAGTCTGCTGGTGATGTTTCTGAGGTAGTTTAGCTCTCTCAATATAAAGGAGACTTTGTGTAGCTGGGAAAGCGTTTCTTCTCTTCTGATTCTTGCTTGGAATTAGAATATGGCATCTGGAGCTGCAGTAGCCATCTTGTGATCAGAAAAGGCCAAGAAAATGGCGAACAGACTGGCCTTGACTTCAGGGAGTCCTTGAACAGCCATTTCTCTTTGTTGTTCAGGAAAATGACTATTTGTTCAAATGACTATAGTGGGTTTTCCTTTAGTGATAGCTGGATATATCCCTACTGTTAATAACTGCAGTATCACAAACTGCCCTGAAATATATTGCAGGATACTTAGGCATTTTTAAAAAATTCTAATGACCCTTTGAGCCAGGAATTCTGCCAGGGCACAGTAGGGTTGCCTTATCCCTTCCTCCATGCTGTCTGGGGCTTGTTAGGCATAAAGTCAGCTTGTGGAGGCTCTGTGAGGTATGTTGGGCTTGGATGTCCAAGGTGGCTCTTTATGCATAGGGGTTGACACTTGGGTTGTACAACGGACTCTGCCTGGCATTCCTCATTCTCCAGGCAGCCTCACTGTACCACTAGTTTGGGTTCCCTCTCAGTGTGGTGATCTGGGGGTGGAGTGGGTAGAAAGTGTGCTGACGGTTCAACCTCACTCTGCCAACTTTGTTTACACTCACTTCTGTTGGTGTGCTCTGAACTGTGGACCTTTGGTGGGTGAAGGAGCACCACCTCCCCTCAGGACAATGGCAGTGAGTTTGGAGAGGAAAAGAGGGGAGGGGTGCCGTTGTGGAGATAGGTTGAAAAGCAGCTGTGGGGCAGATAGGTAGATGCCAGACCCAGTTCTGGCCTTGACTTTCTCTGTGACCTTGGTGTTCACCACCCATGTGGAATGTGAGTAATGTCCAAAGTTCTGATCTTAGCACATCAGCCCTGCATCTGGCCCTCAGCTCTGGCCCACTGAACTCCCTGTGTTTCCATGACTCCAAGGCTCTTTCCAACCCCTAGTTTTTTAACATGCTTCTCCTGGAATTCAAAATGCCTCCCACTCCATTCTTCAGCTCCTGCTCATCCTTCAGGACTCAGCCCCACTGTCCCTTCTAGTAGCTTCTTTGTCAAGCCCCATCTTAGCTGGATGCCCCAGACTCTGAGTTCTCATGCCAGTCTGGCCAGTCTCTCTGGACTCTCCACCCTTATCTGAGAATGTGAGAACTTTGAGGGGTGAGACCTTTAGTTTTCATTTTAGTGCCCCATTACCAGCATGGCACCTCCACACAGGTGGCAGGCAGTGTCTGCAGAAGACAGGCGGGAAGGCTGCAGATCTGTACAAACTACAGGATACACATCAGGGAAACTTCAAGGGATCTCCCTGCCAGTACTCTCCTCTGAGCCCTCCTGGGAGGAGCTGGGATGGGGCCTGCAAGTCTCACAATAGAGTTCTCCTGAAGCAAAGCGCTGGAAGGCTGTGGAACAGTGAGAGGCCAACCTGGGGCTGGGAGTGTGGTACTCCCCCTTCATACTGCCAAGGTGCACAGGCTACATCCTCAGATCCAGCTCTGGCCTGGGCACCTCCATGAGGGTTTTGCTGGGCTACAGCTCGCCATCCTGACAGAGACCTGAAGTCTCTGCCTTTACTTGTCTATGAAATCCATAATTTGAAAACACTTGCCTTGTTTTGTTTTTACTTTTTTTTTTTTTTTTGAGACATGGTCTCCTTGTAACCCCAGCTGGCCTGGAACTCACTATGTAGAACAGGCTGGCCTTGATCTCACAGAGATCTGTCTGCCTCTGCCTCCCTGTCTCCTGAATGCTAGGATTAAAGGAGTGAATCATCACACCAGGCTCTACAACTTCTTTTTTTTTAAATTTAATTTTATTATACTGGATGACATAAGTCTATTTTCATGCAACATACGATATGCTTTGCGCTTGCTTTCCCAGACCCTCTTTGTCATTACCTTCCTGCTGATTAGTACCCTTTGCTCCCTAGACAGTCTCTCCTCCACATTCATGCCATTTGCCATGTTTGATTGTATGTATCTACATAGAATCTAGGAAATCTAGGACTTACAAATGAGAGAAACTATCTGATACTTGTCTTTCTGAGACAGGTTAATTGGTATGAGCGTCTCCAGTGCCATCCATTGTCCCTGAAATGACATGGCTTTACTCTTCTTTATAGATAAAAACCCCATTGAACATATGCAACATTTTCTTTTTTTTTAAACCATAATCTGTTACTAATTCTCTGAGAATTTCATAAAATATATTTTGAATATATACAACCCTCTCCCCATCTCCTTTCAGATCCCCCCACTTTCCTACTCTCCAATTTCATAGCCTCATTATTTTTTTAAAGCCCATAGAGTCCAATTTGTGTTCCCCAAGTACTTTTGCATGTGGCTCCATACCCTGCAGCGTGGTCAGCCTACCCAGGGTTGTATCCTTCAAGAAAATGGATTCTCCATCTCCCATACCAGCTTCCACAGCAATCAGCTGCTCCTAGCTCCTCAGGTAGGGGTGGGGCTTAGTACCCACCTCCCACCTCCCACCTCCATGCTGGAATTTGTCTGACTTGAATTTGCATAGATCTTGTGCTTGCTGTCACGACTTCAGTGGATTCATATGTGCAACTGCCCTGTTATGTCCAGAAGATACTATTTTGTTATAGTGTCCATTGCCACTGGCTCTTACAATCTTTTTGCCTCGAGTCTTTGACGGAGTGTGTGATATAGATGTTGAACATGTAGGTTGGTTGCATAACTTAGATATTGTGAAGAGTGCTGTGACAAGCATTAATGTGTTGTAGCTGGTCACATTGTAGGTCCATTTCTAGTTTTTTTTTGAGAAATCTCTATATTGACTTCCCTCATGGCTGGACTGGTTTATATTCCCACTGGTAGTGTATAGGGTTCCCCTTTGTCCTTATCTTCCCCAGCATTTGTTGTTATTTGTTTTCTTGATGAGTGTCATTCTGACTGCAGTGAACAAAAAGTGATGGTCAAAAGGTCTATAAGCTTCATAAGAAAAAGTGATCAACTTCAATAGCCATCAGAAAAGTACAAGTCAAAGACACATTGACAGTCCATCTCACCCCTGTCAGAAAACACCTATTTGGAGCCCAGCCTTCTGCTGGGAAACCCAAAAGCAGAGCACAGATGTGCTATGGACAGGATGAAGAACACTAAGGTGAACTCTTGGGGCCTGAGGGCAGAGAGCAAGCTCTGGTGCAGGACAAGACTACAGATGGTAGGAGACCAAGGCTGGCCCCGGCCTCTTATTCTTACTGAGTTATATGGTAATGTTCCTGGAGTGTGACTTTGGTGGAGTATCCGCAGCCTCTCTCCCAGGTTCCCAATGGCTCAAAC
Source organism: Nannospalax galili (assembly GCF_000622305.1). Lineage (NCBI taxonomy): Eukaryota > Metazoa > Chordata > Mammalia > Rodentia > Spalacidae > Nannospalax > Nannospalax galili. The sequence continues at coordinate 2,284,118 of NW_008352659.1, read as the reverse complement.
TTCCTTGTGTGTTCTGCTCACCAAGCCACAGAGGGAGTTTGATTCTTCTCCTGAGTAGTGGGGACACAGTAAAGGGTTCTTCGCAGGAACATAATGACTATATGGATTTGGAAATCTTGCCTGACTACTCGTGGAGACCAAGTCAGAGGAGACAGGGAGAGAGACGGACGGAGCCATCTTGGGGACAGGTGATGGTGGTCTGCAGTGAGGGGTGGTGGGGCTGCCAGCATGGGGAGAAATAGGGGGCCACCATGAGTGGTGGTAAGAGAGAAGGGGACATTCCTGGGACTGTTCCTTGGAGGCTGCATTGGAGAGGAAAGGGAGGTTGCAGGGTGACATTGGAGGGAACAGGGTCTCTGGGCTGCTGCTGACCCCACCGAGGAAAGGAATATGGTGAAGGAGATGATGGGCCAGCTGGCCACCCCAGCCACCTCCTCTCCTCCTTTCCTCCTAAATGTGTATTGAGTGAGTGAACAGTGTCTGTCCATGGGGCTGAGGTGATCACAGGGAACACTTTCTAGTATCTGCTTTGAATGCCTGTGTTCTACACTGAGACTCTACACAGGACAGTGCCATTTGTGAGCACAGCCTCTAAGTTTTCTTTATGCTAGGGCTCAGCATGTCCATATAGAATATCTGTGACTGGATAGACAGCATACTCCTGCTCAGGACCCTGTGAACCAGCTTCCTTGGTGGTATCATACTTGCCAATATGCGCATGCCTGGGAGCGTGTGTGTGTGTGTGTGTGTGTGTGTGTGTGTGTGTGTGTGTGAGGTATATTGCTCCACCACTCTGCCTTGAGAGAGGGTGCATTGAGGGCAGGAAGGCATTACTTGGGTCTTGAAGCGGGAGTAATAGTATGTACAGGAGAGGGTAGTTGAAGAATATTCTAGGCAGATGGAAAAGCAGAAGTAAAGGTCTCGTAGATGGGACTAGGGAACCGGGACTAGGGAGCTGGGAGATTGAGAGGGGGATAGCTGGGAATGAGACCGGGAGGGGCTGTGATGGGATCAGTTCAGGCCCAAAGGGTCGTCCTCCAGCAGTAGAGCTCTACCTGGAACTTCAGAAATGACTGAGGCTTCATTTTGTAGGTCACTTCGTTTTTCTGACAAAAGTTACTCAGAGCTTGAGATGTGTTAAGAAGGATTCTGAGGTGGAGAGGTGTAGGGATCCACTAGTGATGTCTGCTGTGACTGTAGGAGTGGAGCTGGGAGGATGCTTTTTGTCATCTCTACTGTCAGAGAGGAAGATCCATGGAGTGTGGGGGCTTAAGGGTGCCTGTCAGAGGAGAGGCTGGGAAACAGCAAGGCTGGGACCACCGAGAGAGTAAGCCAGCACTAAGTGAAAATACCAAAGGCAGGCCTGCACTCCAGAGAGCTGGGCAGGTCTCACAGAAGCTCCTTCCTTAATGAGGACAGGAAGGAAAAAGGAAGGACTGCATCTCCATCTCCCCTCTGGCAAAAACACCCCAGGTGAGAACAACACAGCCTCAGGTGCCCAGCAGTGACCCCACCCAGGGCATTTTTTGTGTGCCTCTCCTCCTTGTGAAGTCAGTGCATAATTACTGGAAAGCATTTTTGCCTGAATTTTCGATGAGCATTTTGACAAAATATAATATTGGCAGCAATCTTTATCAAACATTCATGTGTAGTAGGAGAGATAAAGCCCAGAATCCATAATTCATACAGCGTGTGTATTACCAAGCCTGCACCAGGGGCTGAATCTCAATGAAGCCGACCGAACGCTATTTTCTGCCAGACGCGAGCCTTCATCATTTACATTATTCACTAGGTTTTCCAGAACAGTAAATCTTAAATATATATTTGTGTTGGGAAGAGCGTGTGTGCGTGTCTGTGTACACACAGAGGGACATGCACCCGTTTGGGCACAGAGTCAGTGGCTGTGCGTTTCAGCTGAAGGGGCACACGGTGACAGGCTTGGTGAGGCACACACACAGGGTTTCTTTCTAAGCACAGCCCACATCACTGTGGACTCCCTGATTCTGTGCACAGGCAGGAAATGCACCCACCCTGGGGTCTCCATCTTTGGAACACCGGCATGGCTCTGAAACCCTGAAACGAAATGGAACCCAGAGCAGGAATATGGCTGTGGATGCTTAAAAAACAAGTTCCTGCAAGTCCACCCCTGTTATGTGTGGTAGGAACTGTCCTCTGAGACTCAAGGTTCAGATGGGAAGGCAACATTCTGAAAGATGGCTGGATTTTATCTCTTTTGGATATGGTTCTATAGTTCATGGACTAGTCTCTGCTTGTCTCTGGAAAGAACAGGCATTCATTTTTCCTGGACTTTAACTCCAGCCATGTCCTAAGATCCAGTCTGCTTAAAGGTGACCTTTGTCTTCAGACAATCATCCCCATGAAGTCTCAAGGGACAAGTCTTTCCAGAGCATAGGACTGTAGTTCAGTGTTCTCAACACAGGATTGGGTCTTCAAGGTCTCCATCCCTCTGCTCGTCCTTCCATGGCCTGGGAGGTATATGCTTAGGGCCTCCTGCACTCCCTGTAGGACCAGGAGGCCAGAACTTCCCACATTGCCTGAGGCTGAGTTCCTCTAAGAAGCCTTTCAAGCAGAGATCTGGCTCTTCCCAACTCTACAATTGCTATGTGTGTCCCTGAAAAGTCCTAGCCTACCCTCTATTCCCACGGGCTTGGCAGGCGCATCTGGTTCAACCACGCTGACTTCAGCCTCTCCCTCTGTCAGCCCTACATCCCACTTTCCATGGGTACTCATCCTGGGTCACTCTTCAGTGAACTTCGAGCAGTCCAGACCCCATGGCAGTCTCGGAGAACCCGGCCACAGCTGACTTGGTCTGAGGGGGCAGGATACAAGTGGGATGAAGGGCTCATCTGGCACTGAAGTGTGTTCACCTGAGGAGAAACTGGGCTGGAGGGAAGTAGGGCAGGCTGAGGAGAGCAGGACCCTGAGAAGGATGGGTAAATTAGTAATTACAAGGACAATGAAATTGTATGGCCATTGCTGAATGTAATCCATGGATTGGAAACAAACAATAAAACGTCCTAGGTGATTAATTGCCAATTTAAGGCCGAGTGTGAAAGTCATGGGCTTTCCATTCTCCATTGCGAGCTTTAATTCTGTAGCACTGGGAGATGCAGAGTGGATGCTGAGGTTAAGGACCCAGGCTTGATTACAAGGGCAAAGTTCCAAACACAGGATTTTGTGGTCTCACCCAGTTGGCTGGGCCAAGGTTACCTGGGTGAGAAGGAGCCAGGACAGTGGGACCTGGGATGGAAGGTGCCTTGAGCATTTGGAAATCAGGTCTCCTGAGTCCTCTGGGCTTGTCCAAGGACAGTGCTATGCCCTTGTTTGAAGATGGTGCTAGCCTCTGTCTTGCAGGACTGCATGTCACTCATTTAGCACTGAACTGGGATGGAAGGTGCCTTGAGCATTTGGAAATCAGGTCTCCTGAGTCCTCTTGGGCTTGTCCAAGGACAGTGCTATGCCCTTGTTTGAAGATGGTGCTAGCTTCTGTCTTGCAGGACTGCATGTCACTCATTTAGCACTGACCCCCAGGCCCCTTTCTGGACACAACCAAAAGCTAGGGCCACTCCTACACTGAATAGCAAGGAGGGTGCTGGGTCTTCTAAGGGGAGGAAAGTTGGTGAAAAGAGGGTGAGGGAGTCCACATGGATGTGACTGAGGGTCAGGAGTGGATGCTTGGCACATTGTTGGGAGCAGAGGCAATGGGACAGGAGCCCCACTGGGCAGAGCTTACCAACAAGGGGCCTCTCCTTGGATGGAAGGTTTCCCACTCTGAAGAGGGCCCTGAGAGAGGAGGCTAACACGTTGCTCTGTGGCTCATGGGAGCTTGGAAGGTGATATGGCACACTATGGCAAGTAGGAATGCCAGCCTTGCAGAGCACAGCAGAAGGAGCCACAAACTCAGAGACGCTGACAGTTGGAGAGCTGGAATCCGCTGCCACCGAATCCACAGCAGGGTTCCAGCTGACTGCCATTTCCCAATAGCCAGAGAAAATGCCTGCCTCCCAGCACATGAGAGGAGCTCTTGGTGGTGGCTGGTGCCTCTGCAGACTAGGTTGGCTATAGGAGACATTGCCAAGAACAACCAAGAAAGAGCTGGGACAGGTGTGAGCTTACCTCTCAGAAGCTGGTAGCCATAGTGACTGTTGTGAGCAGTAAGACTGGTGGCTAGGGGACCTGGCCTCCAGATTTATTCCTGTGGCTTTTAGAATGGGATATTCTTTGGACATGAGACTATCAATATTTCCTTTTCCAGAACATGGGATTCTCAGTGCTAAAACCAAGGAAGTTCTGAGCCTGCTGGGGTGAATGGTTACCTCATCCTTGGGGCAGCTAACAGAATATTGTTTAGCCATACATATCTGAAATGGATGACCAAGGGCATAAAGTAATTGTTCCAATTAAGAAGACTGCTTTTTAAAGAAAAGGAAAGGGAAAAGAAGGGAAGAGAAAGGAAAAACAACAGCATGATTCCTTGCCTTGGATCAGAGCCAGCCTACTCACTGGAGAGGCATGGCCTTCATGAGGAAGGACCCTGTGTCACCATGGCAACTGTATACAGTGAGGATTGTCTAGGCCATTTGGGGCCTGTGTAGTGAAGACAGCAAATAGCCCAAGTTGGCATGATAACCAAGGACAGGGTCATCCCAGCCACAGTTAGAGGGGTACACAGGGGTCAAGCCATGATACAGTCCCACCTCTAAGCTGACTTGTGGTCACCCCAGGGACAGCTTACCAGGCCTTGAGTGCATGTGTAATTGTCATGAATGCACCTGCCCTGGACAGATCCTCTTGTTAGTTCTTTGGACTGTGAGGCAGCAGGTACCCTTAACAGTTGGATGATTCCAGGAGGGGACAGGTAGAAACATGTCTCTGGCCCCCTCACCTCTAGCCAAAATAGAATGTGCAAACCAATACTGCATTCCCAGTGGAAAATGGCAGAGGTCAGAGTCACCTTCAAAGTCCTAAAGAATACAGGGTTGTGGCCCTGCCCCTTTGCCATTTAATTCACCATCCAGAGCCCACCCAAAGGAGATGGGGCTTAGGGGATGAGCCTGGGCAGCCTCTTGGACCTGAGCAGAGTGCCTGCTTGCAACACTGATTCGGCCACTGCAGATCATCACAGCCTTGTGCATGTGGTATCTGATGACTATTCTGTGCCAGGCAAGGCTGCCAGAGCAGGATGCCATCTCATGAAGCAGAAAAGGAACTGCATTCATGTAAGTTCCTCCAAGGCTCACTGTGTTAGTTCATGCTCTGGTTCTTAATCATCAATCTACTCCAAGAGGTCAACCACCTAGTCAACTGGGAGGCCATCACATTGGTTTTTTTGGACCTGGTAACATCATGACCATAAAAACTAGCAAGAAAGGGGCAGAGACTCATATGCTTCAGAGAGTGGGGCACAAAGCTCTGAGGATCTGGTGGGGCCACTGTGTCTGTGACATCTTTATGGATTGGTTGGGTATTGTCTGGCATGTCAGCATATCATCTCCAAAGAAAAGACAGAGTATTGTACTTCAGACTTCCTACCACTGAGAGGGAAGAATAAGCCTCGTGTATGTGCTTTGTGCTATGTGTTGCTATAACAGTGGGGCACTGGGGATTAACTAGAGAGGAATAGGAATTCCTTCCTCACAGTTCTGGAGGCTGGAAGATCCAAGACTGAGGGGCTGGTGTCTGCTGAAGGCCTGCTTGCTGTGCTAGACCATAGAGCAAGAAAGAGGAGGAAGAGAGGAGGAGATAGGAGGAAGAAGAAGAGGAAGAAGAGGAAGAGGAGGATGAGGAAGAGGAGGAGGAGGAGGAGGAGGAGGAAAGAACTGAATTTGCTCCTTTGTAAGGGTCTCACTCTTGTGAGAACTGCACTAATTGATCCATGAGTGAACATTTATTTATTTATTTATTTATTTACTTGTTTGTTTGTTTTTTGGTCTTTTTGAGACAGGGTCTCCCTGTAGTCCCAGCTGGCCTGGAACTCACTATGTAGACCAGGCTGGCCTTGAACTCACAGATCTGCCTGCCTCTGCCTCCCCAGTGCTGGAATCAAAGGCGTGCGCCACCACACCTGGTTAGCTCTTGTTTTTGAAATGATATTGAATTTTCACAGACCTTTGAGGAAGATAGTCAAACCATAACCAGGCCTCTTAGGATCCTGAGTGCAGGATACTTTTTACACATGGGAATCTGCTCTAGCCCACTCATGGAGGGTCCCAGAGGTCGCTATGTAGGACCCTGAGACCCTCTTCATTCACCTGCTATCCCCAATCCCTCCAGACCCCCACTAATTGCTCTTTTAGCTTCTGTAAAATGCTTGGCTGCTGCTTTAGACATGCCTAGACATGCCCTGG
>NW_008352659.1:2275837-2277395 GCF_000622305.1 Nannospalax galili | reverse complement strand
GCCTGAATAAACCATAAACCTTTGCTTTTGCATTTTTGTGTGTTGGGTCCTTGGTGGTCTTTTTGGGGTCCAGCATGAGAGGTACAACATTTGGGGGCTCGTCCGGGATCCCCCCAGAGGACCCCCCCCCAGAGGAACTGATCCCAAAAGATTTGTGATCAACCAGCTGGGTAAGTGTTTTTGTAAAACTGTGTTTGTCCGACTGTCTTCTCTATACTTTCGCTTTGGCCGCAGCCATCTGATCTCAGTTTTTTGTTGCTGGAATGCTAGCAAGGTGACTTGGAGGATTCAGGAGACATCCCATCCTTGTCGGGGTGAGTGTTCCTCACCGGGACCAGCCCACCTGGGACGATTGCCACCAGCTCCTGAGTGTCCTGTTCACTACCGAGGAGCGAAACAGGATCTTTTGTTGCTGGAATGCTAGCAAGGTGACTTGGAGGATTCAGGAGACATCCCCATCCTTGTCGGGGTGAGTGTTCCTCAGACCCAGGCATCATTAATGCCAACTTTCCCCCTAGCCATCCCAACTGGGAATACAACATGGCAGAAGGTAAGGAGAGGCTCCTTGTCTACTGCCAGACTCTGTTAGTGGATCTCAAAATGTGCACCCCACCAGGACACTAGTCCATTTGAAACCTCAGAGGACCTCGTGACCCGACCCTGTTGGGACATGCGCATCCTATCCATATGGTCTTTGGCATAATCGAGCCAGGGAACCCACACAGCCGAGAGTCCAGAAAGCCGCGGTAGTTTATTCTGGGCCCTCTGCCTGTCTGTGTCATTCTTGTGTCTTGTGATCTTCGTTCTAATTTCTTTGTTGATGAAACGGATGGGACTGATAAATACTATGGGCAACACCCCATCTTCCCCTCTAGATCTTACAGTAGTCCACTGGGGGGACATTAAAACGATTGCTCATAACAGTAGTGTAGATGTAAAGAAAAAGAAATGGACAACGTTATGTTCAGTTGATTGGCCCTCCTTCAATGTTGGATGGCCCCCTGAGTTTGATTTCCAGGGTATAGGACCATCTTCCGCCCACGGACGGGCCACCAGGACCAGATCCCATACATCGTGATCTGGTGAGGCCTCATCGAAAGACCCGATGGCCCCCCCACCTGGGTCAAGTCCTTCCTTCCCCTGATTAATCCAACTGCTCCCCCTCCACCTCTGCAGGTCCTCCCTCTCAGATCAAAGGCGGAAGAGAAACCCATTCTCCAGGGAGGCACAGAGGAGAAAGACATCTTTCCCCCACCCTACTCCTCTCAGACGGGCACCCCGCCAATGGCACCACAAGTGCAGGCCCCGTCTCCTAACCCTGAGGAGCCACCATCACTTCCACAGGGACCTGCGCAGGCCACATGGAGCTGGAGGGGGTGGCCCCCCAGCCTGACACCATTGTCTCCCCCTCTGGCTGGCAGGGCCCCCAGATGGGGAGGGCAATCAGCCCTTTCATTACTGGCCCTTTGCCACCAGTGATCTTTACAATTGGCACTCACAGAATACACCTTTCTCTGAAAACCCCAGGGACTTGATTAACTTATTGGGATGATTGCCA
>NW_008352659.1:2272747-2274510 GCF_000622305.1 Nannospalax galili | reverse complement strand
CTGGGGGTTCTGAGAATGATCCAGTCTGCCTGGAACACCCCACTCCTGCCTGTCAAGAAGCCCCAATCTGGGGACTATAGACCGGTACAAGATTTGAGGGAGGTGAACAAGAGAGTCATTGACATTCATCCCACTGTCCCCAACCCTTATACGTTACTCAGTACCCTGCCACCAGATCGGCAATAGTATACTGTTCTGGAGCTCAAGGATGCCTTCTTCAGCCTGCCACTAGCTCCCAGCAGTCAGCACTACTTTGCCTTTGAATGGCATGATCCGGAGGCAGGAGTCAATGGCCAGCTGACCTGGACGCAACTGCCTCAAGGGTTTAAAAATTCTCCAACTATATTCGATGAGACCCTGCATGAAGACCTGGCAAAAAAAGCTCAGATATGTCTGCAAGAAGTGACTTACCTAGGGTACATCCTCAAGGAGGGGCAGCAGTGGTTGACTAAGGCCTGCAAAGAGACTGTGCTAAAGATACCTGCACCGACCTCCAGAAAACAGGTGCGGGAATTCCTGGGTACCGCAGGGTTCTGCCGCCTCCGGATTTTGGGGTTCGCCAAAATTGCAAAACCCCTATATGAGGCTACCAAAGAAGGACAGGACTTCAACTGGATGCAGGAAAGGCAAGAGGCCTTTGAAACCCTAAAACACAAGCTCTTAGAGGCCCCTGCCCTATGACTACGAGGCCCCTGCCCTAGGACTACCAGACACAAGTAAACCTTTCTGTCTATATGCAGATGAATGTAAAGGTATTGCGAAAGGGGTCCTCACCCAGAGAGTAGGCATACCTATCAAAGAAATTAGACCCTGTAGCAGCTGGATGGCCCCCCTGCCTGCGAATTATAGCAGCAGTGGCCCTGCTGGTTAAGGATGCTAACAAGTTAACCCTGGGACAGGATCTGCTTGTGGCAACCCCTCATGCCCTTGAGGGGGTCCTCAAGCAACCCCCCCCAATCGATGGTTGAGCAATGCCCGATTAGCTCATTATCAGGCTCTGCTCCTAAATCCACCCAGGATCAACTTCCAGGCACCAACGGCCCTGAACCCAGCCATGCTGTTACCAGATCCTGATCTCGGGGACCCAATCCACGACTGTACTGAAATTCTGGCACAGGTGCATTGCATCAGACCTGACCTGAAGGATGTTCCCTTGCCTGACGCCGAGGAAACCTGGTACATGGATGGAAGCAGCTTCATCAGAAATGGTAAAAGGCATGCTGGGGGAGAGGTCACAACCACCTCGAGAGTCATTTGGGCTGAGCTACTGCCAAGAGGTACATTGGCCCAAAAAGCTGAACTGATCGCGCTTACCAAAGCCCTAAAGATGGGTAAAGGAAAGAGACTCAACGTCTACACAGATAGCAGATATGCATTTGCCACTGCCCATATTCATGGGGCCATCTATCAAGAGAGGGGCCTCCTTACTGCAGAGGGAAAGACTATTAAAAATAAACAAGAGATCTTAGACCTCCTGCAAGCCCTCTGGGGCCCAACAAAACTAACCATAATCAACTGCCCAGGTCACCAAAAAGGAAACAACCCCACCAGAAGGGAAATAATCTGGCTGACAGGACAGCTGAAGAAATAGCCCTGACCTCCACGATCCTGCCCATTCTTGTTGATCCTGGAGCAAGGGAACTGCCTAAAACTCCCCACTATAGCCCCAAGGACTTAGCCTGGATACACACTCTCCCTATGACTCAATGCCTAGAGGTCTGGTGGAGGACAATAGATGGAAAAGTTATCCTACCTCAGAATTC
>NW_008352659.1:2197777-2272366 GCF_000622305.1 Nannospalax galili | reverse complement strand
AGCTTCTGTAAAATGCTTGGCTGCTGCTTTAGACATGCCTAGACATGCCATAGCATGCCCTGACCCCCACCTGCTATCCCCCCCTTCCATGAAACTATAGATTAAGCAAGCCTGGGCATGAAAACTGCCCTATAAGGTAAAAACAGAGACTTCTGGCCCCACAGATAACAGTCAGCACATTCCATAGCTCTGAGGGTAGCACCCGCCAATGAGAAACCCCCAGGACTGCATCCCTTGTAACCAATCAATTCAGCACGGATCCGTTGAGTTGGTGAGGTCTGAGAGCCCGAGCTTAAGCCTGAATAAACCATAAACCTTTGCTTTTGCATTTTTGTGTGTTGGGTCCTCGGTGGTCTTTTTGGGGTCCAGTGGATGAGGTACAACAGCTGGCTGTGCAGGAAAGAGCCTGCAGTGGCCCAGTTCACTGTGCAAGCAACCTTGCTTGAGCCCAGGACTATCATACTACAGTAGATATCTGTGGTCAGAAAGGAGGCTGTGTCGCATTTCCAACAGGCTCTAACAGGAAAAGCACTGCCTAGACAGATTCCTATGGTTTTAGAACAAGGCTATACTATCTATAAGAAAAGTGATCTGTTATGCAATATAGCTCTAAGCATGCAAGTGGCTGGGGGAGGATGCTGTCTTTGCCCATAGACATCGGGTGACCACACGGCCCAAACTCCAGTGTGAGCTAGATTTCACAGAGCTACCATACCATATACCATATGATTGGATGGGCCAGCAGTCTTGCCTCTTTCATCCTTCATAACACTGTCAGACAACACAGGAAGAGGCTCATAAAGGAAGCCTCACTTTTCTACCAGTTGCTCAGACCCCACCTTTGTTACAGGGGCAGGGTTCCCTAGACCTGCCAAGCTTCACAGGTATACTGACTTAGCATTTAGGGGAAAATTACAAATGAACTTGTGCTATATCACAGTCCCAGCTGGGGTGGCTCTGGTGACCAGCAGAAGAGGGACCCCTCCCATGGGCAGAACCCAGGTAGTGAACAGGGTGGTCAGTTCTGTACAGACAGAGTAGTGGCCTGAGGTGGAACATACATGGCTTCATGGCAGGCATTGAAGGGCTGAGCCATCCATTGCGGTTCTAGAAGATTGGGAGATGTGATAAGGAGACCCAGAATAGAGCCTCATGAAGGAGATTCTGGGGGTGGCTACAAAGTGTGGAGATCTCTGTATCTTATTAACACCCAGGAGAGTAAATCCACCACAGGAGAGGTTCCAAGTGAACAGAGTGACTCAGATGGTTCATATCTGCTTGCCTCTGAGATTCAAAGTCTCATGAACAGAGAAGTCCCGGGGACAAGCAGAGTCCACACAGGGTCTCAACAGCTTGGACTTCCAATTTATCACAATAGCCCAGCTACTGCCAGGGTGGAACAGCCACCCCACCACCAGCCACAGAGACTAAGGCTGTACCTCAATGGGACCATTCTCCAAGGAGACCTACTGACCAGTTAGTGGCAAGTTGATTATCCAACCCCTTTCATTATGTCACTGTGCTTTTACAATGACATCAGTTCCTGGATACATTGCATTGGACCCAGAGACCCACTTTACAGAAAGACAGGGACAATGGCTAGAAAACCACTGGGTCCTTTGCTAGATCACACACTGTATCTTAGACATTGCCAGCCTTACAGAGAAAAGAGACAGCCTTTAAAAGTATAGTGGAGGTTGGGGTGTGGAGATGATGCTTGTGAACACAGGATATCATCACTCATGATGTAGTATGTGCCTGAAATCTATGGCCACCCTTTGGTGCTGTCCATGCTCCCTCAGAGGCAGAATACATGTGTGTGGGGCAAGAGGTAGAAGTAGGACTTTGGGAATGGTCCTGTCTATCATCTTTCCTAACTGGGACCTGACTGGATGTCTGTGCTTCCTGCCTCTATGCTAGCATGAGTCCAAGGACTATGTCATGGTTTGAGTACCAAACCACAAGCTTGTGTGTTGAACACTATCTCCCCGTTTGGTACTGCTATTTAGGAAGGTGGTGGGAACTGGGACCTGGCTAGAAGAAGTAGGTCATGGGTGGCTTGAAGGTTAAACTTGGTCCCTGCTTCTCTGTTTCCTATCCACCATGAGCTATGTTGCCTACCCCCACTCAAAAGATGCTCTGCCTTGCCACGGGCCTGGAATCAATGGAGCTGAGGGCTAGGAGCTGCAACCTCTGAAGCTGTGAGCAAAATCAATCTTCCTTTCCTTCTTTTCTCAGGCACTTTATTATGGAAATAAAAGTCTAACAGGGGCTAGAGAGTTGGTTCAGTGGTTTATGAGTGCTTGCTGCTCTTGTAGAGAACTGGAGTTCAGATCCCAGCACCCACTTTGAGTGGCTCACAATAACTTGTAACTCCAACTTCATGGGATCTGATACCCTCTTCTGGCCCCCAAGAGCACTTGCACACATGTGCACATACAGGCCCATAGACACACCCACACATAAAAAAAATAATAAAAAAGAAATGACATGCTGCCACCAGGGGACATAGGAATGTACCCTATTCTGGCTTTTTTGGTGGGTGCTAGGGATCAAACTCAGGTCATCATGCTTGTGTGACAAGGACTTTACCCAACCGCTTTTCCAGTCTGCCCTTTCTCCCTCCAAGTTTAAATTTTTCCTCTGTTTGGATAGTAATTTAAGACACGCAGGCACCTATGAGTTAAGGAGCTGAGACACGGAATGGCCAGAGAAGGTGAGGGCAGCTGGAGATTCAGAACCTCCTGGGGTAAGGGTCTGACATGATGGTAAGTTAACCACCAAAACCAGCATAAGACTCCAGACAGGAAGTGGAGAAGAGAAAGTCAGAGCATCCCCAGCAGAGGGGTGACTGGCATTTGTTCTGTTACCTTTCCTCTTGCAAGTCTCCCCAGGAAACCAGACAACATAATCCAAGAGCCACAATAAGCTGTTCCCACAGCTTACAGAGAACCAGGGGATGGAACAATGCAAGGGGTGGACTGTAGCAGATGCTGAGATACCCAAGTTGTTCCTCAGGGCTCAATCCTGTGCCCGCCAGGAGTGTGGTTTGCTGACAGCTTCCAGCTGAGTTCTTCCCCAGGAGCTGCCCTCAGTCAAAAGGAGATAGCTTGCCTGTAGCATCTTGGTTTCTGGAAGAAGTCCATGACTGGGTGATATGAGGCCTGACAGTTCATCATTTCAATTGTGAAAACTTCTGAAGGGCTGGCCCAGGGTTTCCAGGGAGTCTGAGGAGGACTTCCTGATAAGTGCTTCTCTCCCTGCCAAAGCCACTTCCTTTGCACTCTCATAGACCAAGTTCCTGAGAGCACTCCTTAATAAACTTCCCACCCTGAAGTCTCCTTCTCAGTCTGTTTCCTGGTGAATGCATCCCATAGTAGCATCAAGTCAGATCCCTGGCCTCTGTTTTCTTCTGGGGTTTCACAAATAAATTTTCTATGCCTTGTCCTTCTCCAGATACTCCCCAAATGCCAATGGGTATTTGTTTAATAATGTCTGAAAGGTCTCAAGGACTCTCTCCCTCCCTCCCTTCCTACCTTCTTTTTTTAATCTGATGAATTTTCAAAAGCTCCATCTTCAAGTTCATGTAGTCCTCCTTCTGCTTGATCTAGTCTGTTGTGAGGCTTTCAAATATGTCTTTTATTTGACTCGTTGAGTTTTTCATTTCTAGACTCTCTGACTCTTTTCCAGGTCCTGCTCTTTGCTGAATTTCTCATTCACACCCTGCATTTCTTTCTTAATTTCACTCCACAATCTGTCTGTATCTTCTTGAATATCAAGGGTCCTCTTTCCAATCATTCTTTTAACCTCCTGGCCAGGCATCCTGTCAGCATTGTGCTCTTCTGGGTCTGTTCCTGGAGTCACTGCAGTCTTTTGGACTCATGCTATCTTGTTTTCCCATGCCTCTTGTGTCCCTACACTGAGACTAGAACCAGCTCAGTTATCTCTACGTCTTTCATAACGTGCTTTTCACAGAAAGCAGCTTCCTCCTGAAGGTTTATCTTGGGTGCCGGTTTGATGTGTGCTCTTTGCTATGGTCCCAGCTCAGCATCAGAGTCTCTGGTCCCCTTACAATTTCTTTGGCTAAGTTAATGACTTTGGGTACAAAGCATGTCATGGCAGTGTTACAAGGACCCATTATCTCTGAGAGCTACACAGGGGTGGGGACACTCTAGAGGTATAGGCAGAGTGTTGTTCACTGAGCAGTGGGTAAGGGGTGTCTACTGTGAGAAGTGTCCACACAGTAGCGATGTGGTGGCACTGGCCAGGTGGTAGGCATTTCCTTGGTCTTTGGGAAGTATGCTGTGCTCTTGGCAAGGACCTCTGGCCCTGGCAGTCCCAGCAACAGTGGTCCAGGTATGAAGTATCTGCTCTTGATCCAGACAGTTTACAAGCCAGAGTGCACATGTGGCTGATTATATTCTAGGTCACAAAGGACAAGTCCCTGGTCCCTCAGTTTTTGAGGGTGGCAGCAACCCCCCTTCCTCTATCTCTTTGTTTTGAACCTCCTGACTCCTGCCAGGACACCACGTGGCTTTGATGCTGGGGCCACAGTTGCTTTGCTGAAGTAAACTGGGTCCCTCTTGGGCTATCATAGCAGAATATCTCTGGGCTCCTGGCTCATAAGCATGGTGAATTTGGATAACAGTTGCTTTCTCAAGATGGCACCCAGCTACAGCAGCCAGGGCCCTGGGGGTTGACAGGAGGCAGAGCCACTGCACAGGCTCCAGGAAACGTCCCCACTGGCCTACAAGCCTGTGACAGCTGGGAGCCTCTCAGTTGCCAGGGTCACTGGCCTTTGCAGTGCTGGAGTTTGCTGGGACTCTTCCCTGACCCGGGTTTCCCAGTAGATAACCAACGTGGCTGCAGTTGGCACTTTGCTGCTCTTTCTGCCCTGATGCCCCCATCTCTGAGTATTATAACCTTCCGATCTCTCCTTTGATGAGTTCCAGCACTTCCTCATGGTCACGTCCCTCAAAACGCAGCTAGTTACACACCTGTTGCTTTGGTTCTTCTGTGTGGAGGAGGTGAATGCTGGGCAATTCTATTTGATTTTCCTGGAATCTTCTATTTTCTCTGGCATCTGTTTCCTGATCATGTTCTATGATAACTGTATCCCGTCTGTCTTGACAACTGGTTTCCAAAATAGAAGTAAAACATCAGTGTTTTCACCTTTTTTTGTTTTTGGAGACAGGGTCTCCTGTAGCCCCAGCTAGCCTGGAACTCACTATGTAGACGAGGCTGGCCTTGAACTCACGGAGATCCGCCTGCCTCTACCTCCAGAGTGCTGGGAATAAAGATGTATACCACCATACCTGGCCAAAATGTGTAGCCCAGGCTGGCCTCAAACTCATGATCCTCCTGCCTCTCTCTCGTTAGCATATCCTACCAGCGTGAGTTACCACAACCAGCAGAACTTGTTATGGTAGACCAGGCTGGCCTCAGTCTCACAGAGATCCTTCTTTCTATGCCCCTTGAGTGCTAGGATTAATGGTGTACACCACCTTGCCCAGTTTATGTTTTTGTCTTTTTAAAAATATTTTTATTGAATTTTTGCAATTTCTAGACAATATAATTTGATGACATTTATATCCTCTCTCCCATTCATACCTCCCTCCCCCTCCCCCCACTTAATTCAATGTATTCTCTTTGGGTAATAAAGCCTACAGAGTCTAACTTGAATCTCCAAATGTTCTCCAATGTGGGTTCATCCACTTGAGCTTTCACAGGATTTGTGCATGCTGCAACATTGCTGTGAGTTCATATGAGTTACTGGCCAGCTGTCTGAAGAACTCTTCCCCACCCCATGGTCCTCCACCACCTCTTGCTCTTACAAGCAATCTCTCCACTTCCACCTCTGCAATGATTCCCAAGTCCTGAGCTTCCAAAGCCTGACAGAGGTGTCCCACCCAGAGATAAGCGCTCTGCAGCCCCTTCCTCCTGGCACATTAGAAAGCTGTAAGTTTCTGTGTCAATCACCATCTGCTATGGAAGGAGACTTCTCTGGTGAGAGTTGAAAGACTAATCTTCAATCGTGGGTGAACACCTGATCCAGCACAGTTCATTCCAATCATCCCTCTGGGGACTGGGAGTCCATACTATTATGAGGGTACCACAGTTACCTCTTACAGGAGGGGCCATAGCTCCAGATCACTGTAGCTCTGTTTCATAGGAGGGGGCAACAGCTCTAGCATACAAGAGGGGAACCACAGCTCCAGCTCACAGGTGGGGAACCATAGCTCTTGCTTACAGGAGGGGAACCAGAGCTCCAGTTCACAGGAGAGGACCTGCTTCAGCTCACAGGAGGGGAACCACAACTCCAGCTCATAGGAGAGGACCAGGACTCTAGCCTAGGAGAGGACCACAGCTTCAGCTCACAGGAGGGGACCACAGCTCCAGCTCACAGGAATGGACCATAGTGCCAGCTCATAGGAGGGGACCACTGCTCCAGCTCACTAGAGGGGACCACTGCTCCAGCTCACTAGAGGGGACCACAGCTCCAGCTCACAGGAAGGGACCACATGTCCAGTTTTTGCCTTCTTTACTACAGACCCTATACATTGATTAATGTGTCCTAAGTTAGCAATAACTCTTTTGAGGCCATATCATTCATTTGACTTTTTAAAAACTTACTCGTTTGTTTGTTTACTTATGCCTGGGGGAATCTAAACTCACTCTTGATTAAAAATTTTATGTGTACGATATGGGGCAATGGTTCAATAAGTAAAAGTGCTTATATCAAGCCATAAGGACCCAAGTTTGGATCCCCAACATGAATACAGAAAGCTGTGCACAACCGTGCTTATCTCTAACCCCAGCACCTCCTATCTGTTGAAGGGTATCTGGGTCAGACTTTTATTCAGTTCTATTATCTTGCCTTTCAAATTCATATCCACCATAAATTTGATAAGCCTCTTTCCATCTCTTGGTTCAGGTCATTACTGAGACTGTTCCAGGTCTTCCCAGGGGTTGACTGTCCCCTTCCAGGAGTGGGACAGGTAGATCAACGGTGTCTGAGATGCTCTGTTCCTCTCTACTTCCCTTCCCTTTAGGAGTTCATCATTCCATCATTGCCTTTGGGTTCCATCCTAAGTACCCCACCTATCACGCAGGGTCCTCCCAGCAGCCCTTGCAGTAGGCATTATCTCTGCTTCAGCCCCCTCAGGCATCAAGTCCCTGGCCCCAGGTCATACAACTATTAAGTTACAGAACCTGGATTCACACCCGACTTGGCTGTCCCCAGAGCAAGCTGGTAAACACGGTGCTAAGATGTATCTTCTAGGAAGGGGCTCCCATGGCTGGCTCCTGCCTGCTACAGGGTACGACAAGATTGGAGGTCAGGAAGCTGCAGTCAGGCCAGCCTTACAGAGTCAAAGACTTGTGGCCCTTGAGCTCTTTGGAGAGAAGAAAAGTTCTGGAGGACGAGATCATAGGGGGTAGAGTTAAGCACACTGGTTTGATCATCTTTAGGCAATAGTAACTCCAGGCAAAGCCCCCAAAGTTCTAACTCAATGCTTTCTCCTAGGTCTTTGCAAAGTATCTGTGATACAGAGAAGTCAAATAACTTGCTTTAAGTCACACAGTTCATTGAAGGATGAATCAGCATCATCTCAAAAAATGCTGGCCTCTTTGCCTGGTTGTACATGAGTCAACAGAACAGGAACAACGATGGGGCAGTCACATAAGCAGGTGGCAGTGTCCTCCCAGAAAAGTTGTCACTTCTGCAGATGGTGTGACTGCCTACCAGTGTGTCAGCACGCAAGCTCTGTGAAGACAGAAGCTGGGGATACCTGGCAGAGAGTGGGTGCTAGAGCGTTACTGTTCATCAAATTAATGAGCTCTGGGGCTGGCAAAGTGCTTGCTTAGCATCGTGAAGCTCTGGGTTCTATCACCAGCATCTTATCCCCTGGGAGTGCTGGTGTCCACCTGCAATCCCAGCACTTGGAAAGTGGCAGTAGGATCAGAAGTTCAAGGTCACCTTGTGCTACATAGAGAGCTTGAGGTCAGTGTGGACTGCATAAGATATGGCATAAAAACAAAAAGGACAGACAGATAATGAACTTTTTAGCACAGGCTAAGCACCTGGCAGCTATGGCCTGTGGACCTTGTTTCTTCCACCCATGTGCAGAGGCCCAGCTGTAGCCCAGCTCTGCCCAATTCTGTGGTTGAGCAGCTCAGGTGTGAACTTGTTGGGAGACTCCCCTCATTTTCCTGAAGGTCTTGCTTCAGGCTCCAGGTGCTGTCTACTCACAGGGGCCCCTCCACCTACAGCAGGGGTCCTAAAGGCGTCCATGGAGGAGCTTCTGCCACTCCATGCCAGGAATGGCTGGCATTTTTCTTGGACAGGTTGGATTGTTATTGAGGTGTTTTTTTCTTTTCTTCCCCCACCCCTTCTCCCACAGAGAAGTGGGAATTCTCCATGCTCCAAACACAACACCAGGGCTCTGCCTCGACAAGTCCCTCCATTGCCAACAGTAAATATTGCAGGAATCTTGTCTGAGTTTTAATTATGCATGGCCATCCAGCTCATAGGGAGGGATAGGAGGAAGCTGGCTTCTCTGGAGATCTCCCCAGGCAGTGCAGAACACCGGATGCTTGCAGGCTCCCGAAGGGCCTGGAATCTGGGCCACTTCTTGATTTGGGACAGACACAGAGTACTTAGAATAACAAAATATTTATTTTTGAGTTATTGTTCTATAACAAAAATTTGCTTGGCAGGCAACAAAGTTTTTTTAGGCAGAGTCTGACTAAGCTGCCAAGGCTGGTCTTGAACTCACCCTGTGGCCAAACCAGGCCTTGAAATTTCCGTCAAGGATTCTTCTGTCTCGGCCTTGAGGGTGTCTGTGATTCTGGGTCATAGAGATGTTGTCAATGGTCCTCTTGCAGTTTCCTTCACTCTGCCTCCAGGCAGGAGTGGTGATCTTTCTTGTCACCATGTGTCCAGTGGAGAGGCTGTTGATCATGGGCTTCCCAGCACATTTGCAGAGCAGATTCTTCTTATAGCATGTGACTGCCCATGCTGGGCCCATGCTTACTAGCTCCAGTCTCCCTGCTCCAGGAAGGCCCAGGGATTCCACAGGGTCACCCTCCCACAACAAGAACTGCCACAGCAGCACAGAACCAGGCTCCACCTGTCACATCCCTTCATTTTGTGCTCTTCACATTGACAATCCCATCAGGATGGCCTAGCATCTGGCAAACGACACCTGCTGCCCAACACATAGTATCATGTGAAAGGAGCTTATGATTGACCTTGGAATTCCTGAGCGAGGGCCACATAGTGAAAAACATACTTTCTAGAGCAGAGGAAACCAAGGTAGAGAGAGCGAGTTCTAGTCTTGCTCAGGTTCTCACAGCAGGTGAGTGGCAGAGCAGCCAGTGACTCCCAGCCCCAGCTTCCTCCATTGGGCTGGCTGTTTCTCTTGTGGGGAGCAGACCAGGAGCTTTTCAAAGTCACCCATCTGGCAGAGACCAAATTAGAACTCTGTGTGACCATGCTCTTTTTGGCTTCACAAAGGAGCCCATAGGGAGGCTTAAATTGTACACATGTATTGCCTTAGAGTTCTGGTGGCCAGAGGTTTGGAAAGATGTGGATGTAGTGGGCACCATCGATGCCTTCCAGGAGGTGTCTGTGCTTTTTGCTAACTTCTGCCAGTTTGCAGGCAATCGGTAACAGTCTTTGACAAGGCGACATGTGACTCTGGTCTCTGACTTGTCTCCTCATGGTATGTTCCTCTCTGCCATGGCTGTGCCCAAATTGACCCCTTTAAATCAGGACAGAAACCACACTGGATTAGAGGTCACCCTACTCCAACAAAGTCACCATAACCAGTTAACATTAGACACTGTCCCTAACGCCAATCAAGGTCACCTTCTCAGGGGCTAGAGTAGGAACTTCAGCCAAATTTGAGGGGAACATAATTCAATCAGGTGCAAGGCCCAGTCTTGTGATAGTTACAATGTCCTCTTGTTATCTAGAATAATTTTAATAAATCAGAATCCTATTGAATGCAGTATGGCCTTCTCAGAAGGCTAGAAGGAGTTATCAGGTCCTTAAGTAGAATTAAATAATGGGCCAGCAGGACCCAGAATGACCTCATGCAATTGATCATGCCTCAGGCCATTCTTGCTGGTGGGACAAACTGCCTTTGCTGATTGGGCTGAGGTGGACTGCAGGAAGATCTGGAGAAGCCGAGGAAGTGTTTCTGTTCAGAGCCTCATGCTGGCATATTGGCTGTGGTGGTGACATTGTTGTTGTCCATGCTGGGGTGTTGGCTTTGAGGGCAGACCTAGAAATACTGATAGTAGTGATGGTGGAGTGAGGTTCAGGCCCTGTGTGTGGTGGTGGGGTCAGTGGGGGGTGGATAGGGGCTAGAGAGGAGAAGCAGGGACTGGATGTCTGCTTTCACCTTGGGGGTAGTTACTGTTAGCACAGGCTTTCCCTGTAGGGTAGTATTGGTGCTCATTGTAGGCTTGTTTCCCTACCTCGTAGCCTTTGAAGGTCCGGCTGGCCCCACTGTTCCTCTCAGAATGCACTCCCAAGGGATGTCCCCCTTGCTGGATTGTTGTCATTGTACCCGTGGCTTCAGCCTCTATCCCCAGGGTGAGGCTATCAGAGCCACCCTCTGAGCCCCTCCGTTCTGTTCTAAATCATTGGCTTCACTGTGGCCTCTCTCCCCCAGGCCTCTGCTCCTCCCTCTCCTTGTGTAATTAAAGGGAAAAGGTTCTGCATTCATTTACCTTATACTTTATCAAATAACAGCGAGATGAATTAAGAGGTCCATATTTCTATTTCAAGGTTCATGGGCTTTGGCAAACTGCAAGTTGTGCGCTTAAAACCTGCCGCATCAGCGGGAAGTCTCCTCCACTCAGCACAGGGCCCTTTCTCCCCCTTCCTCCTTGCAACCCCCGTGTGATTTCTAAATAGATGTGGTACTTAGGGACTCTGCATGGATGTCAATGAAATGATACACAGAGCTGCCAGGGTCCTCTGCTCTCCTCCCTCCCTCCCGCCCACCCGCCCTCCCTCATTCTGCCCTTTTTCCTTGCTCTCTCTCACTTAATGCTCAAAAAGTCTTCCTGGAAGGCTTCCAGGCTCTTGACTCAACTAACATGAGTGTAACAGACATTTATTCAACACCTACTAGATACAGAGGACTGTAGTAGGCGCCACCAGGGAAAGAAAAGTTAAGAACAGAATACTTGCACCTTCATAACTTCCTTGAATTCTCTCAGGAACCCTCTGGGTATGATTCTTATCTTGTGAGCTGTGTCTCTCCATGGTGCAGAGATGGATGCTGAGATGCATTAAAATCCCAAGACACTTCACCTTCAGTGAGGGAGTCAAGGACTCCTCTGGTACATCAAGGACTGTATCTCAGAATAAGGGTTTTAAATGCATGAAACAAGATACACTGGGTCACAAAGGCAACCAAGAACATTACAATACAATTTTCAAACTTCAAAAAAGCCTGACATAGTCAAACATGTGCTCCTTTATCAAGATATTAAGTGATAAGATTGGAGTAACCATTGTAATTTTAAAGTAATAACTCACTATATCAGGGACAGTAAACTATGAACTCTTTTTTTTCCCCAAACATTTTATTTATTTTTATTTTATGTGTATGAGTGTATTGGCTATATACATGTAAATGCACCCGTGTCATGCAATGCCCTCAGAGGTCAGAAGAGGGTATTGCATCCCCTGGAACTGGAGTTAGGACGGTTGTTAGCTGCCATGTGGGCGCTGGGAACTGAACGTAGGTACTCTGCAAAAGCAGCCACTTAACCACTGAGTCATCTCTCCAGCCTATAATTCATAAACTATGAATTCTATTAGTGTCTATTTTTGTAAATAAAGTTTTATTGGAACATGGTTTTTAGAATCATTCATTTGCATATTGTCCACATCTGCTTTTGAGGTAGGATAGCAGGACTAGGTAGTTGTAACAGTGCATAAAGTGCTATCTGAGCCTTTATGAGAAAAGTGTCCAGTGTCCTGGTCCTGCTATAATGAACATTTTGAGATATCTGCAACAACTTTAATAAAACAGAAAAACAACTGGGGTCTCTACAGGTGATATAAATCTCAAATATTACCAGTACCATTGTGGTTAACTGCTTCTACTTGAAGACTGAAGAATGCCATTGTTTCACCCAAGGTCTTGAATCCCTTTAGTCTACCCCTGGTGCTGATGGCTGTGAATTTCAAAACCAAGCTGGCCTGCTTTGGAAGCTAGTGCTTGTTTTACCACCCCTTGGCATCTGGTTCTGAGACCCTTCTAGTCCAGGAGAACATACATGTTGATACTCACAAATGTACAATTCACACATGTATGGACTCATACATGCCCATACTAGCACATGTATATATCCACATATGTACACACTCACACATGAACACACATGTTCGTATTCTATGTTTATACTTGTACATGTATACTCACATTGCATAATCACATAGTACACATACACATACTCCTACATGTTCATACTTGCACATGTATACACTCACACATGTGCACATTTGTACATGTGCACACTCAAATATATAGGTACACATGTACATATTTGCACATACAAACATGTAGGTATTCACACATGTATATATCTGTACATGTACACACACATAGGCACATTATACAAATATATACTCATGCATATACATTCATATATGTGCACACTCACACATGTAGAGTCACATGTATATATTTGCATACTGTCCTAGTTTGTTTCTCCACTGCTGTGACAAAAACACTCTGACCAATACCAACTTGGGGAGGAAAGGGTTTATTTTATGTTACATCTCCCGGGTCACAGTTTATCAGGGAGCCCAAGGTAGAAACTCAGGGTAGGAACCTGGAGGCAGGAGCTGAAGCACAGGCCATGGAGGAACACTGCTTACTGGCTTGCTCTCCCTGGCCCCTGCTCAGCCTGCTTTCTTATGTAACACAGGCCCAATTGCCCATGGGTGGCACCACCCTCAGTGGTCTGGGCCCTCCCACATCACTCATCAATCAAAAAGATGCCCCACAAACTTGGCCAAAGGCCAGTCCTAGGGAAGCAATTCCCCAATTGAGGCTCCCTCAACCCAGGTGTGTCAAGTTGACACTAAAGCTATCCAGCACACATACACACACGTTCATACACACATGTGCACACTCACATGTTCACACTCATATACAGACATATTATACAAATAAACATTCACACATGTACACACTCATGCATGTATATACTCTACATGTACACACTCACACATGCACTCCTCCAAGCTGGCAGTCTTTGCCTAGTGCTATCACAAGGAGAAAGAGTGACATGGAACTTGGGAGGAGGTGACAGTGCTTATTCACTTGACTGTTGAAGTCTTTGGTAAGTTCAGGGCCACCACATGGCTTGTGTGGGTCACAATGCCTGCTTATGACAGGGAGGTTTGGCATCTTTGTCAAGTTATCACAGATGTGCTCTGTGGTCTGGATAACTAACAAATCAGAAGCCTAGAACACTTGTACCTTTGAGGCACATGGATGGATCTGTGTTTGGACTCAGACTTAGCGTTTCCAATTAATGTGTGGTGAGTTCCTTTGGAAACAAACCCTTAAAGGTTCATTGGTAGATAGTATTGAAGACAGCCAGTGTCCAACAACCTCATCCTGCAGGCGTCTCACTTACCCCTCTATTCACATCTTCCTCCCTTTCTCTTTACCAAATATGTTGGACTGAGTATATATGTACCATAGCCAATACCTCTTATTTAGGCACCTCAGTGATGTCTGAGTTAGAACTTAGTACTGGCTCTGTGATCTCACTGTGGGGGACTTGAGCTTCGGCTCTCTGACCTCTATCAACCCACCTATGAAGTGAGTATCATAAATATACCTTTCACCCACCTTGCACATCTGAGGGGAGTCCAAGGAGACAAGATGGAAAGAATGATGGAGAAAGTCATTTCAAAAACAGGAAGGAGGGTGAAATCTCCAGAGTTTGTGCTGTTTAGGCTGATTTATAGCAAAAGGGGCCTGAAGTAAGGCCTCAAAAGACAGAAAGATTTGAAGAGGCCATCAGTCAGCTGGGCTCAGTGAAGACATCACCATGCCCCATGCACGAGGGCCGGGGAGAGCGAGAGGGCCCGTGTAATTTTGCTGTTTCCCAGAGGAGCTGCAACATTCAACACAATCCCTGCTGAGATTTTAGAGTCAGCTGGGAACCATTGTTATGAGAATATGTTTATTATTATCATCCTCATCAACATTATTATCATTATTAATAATACGGTGTTTGGAGCATTTATGCACATTAATTTTAAACAAGCATGTGCAGTGGCAAGATCTGATGCTGCTACCAATAAACAGCCATAATGTGGATCTTTAATTTACATAAAATCATTTATGCTAATTTAATTAGTCCTTTGTTTACAACTGAGGCTCACTCACCACTGGATTGTCAGATATGCTTAACTGTGGCACACCGTGGAATCGGAAGCCTGGCACATTGCATCCACTGTGCAGAGGTGTCTCTCTACAGACAGGGGAGGGGCCCCCTTCTTTTGTGGGGGAACATACCCAGATTCAGAAGTCCTTACTTATAGACAGGGAAAGATCCATGTTCTTTTGTGGGGGAGCATACTCAGATTCAGAAATCCTTACTTACAAATATGGAAGAGTCCCCATTCTTTTGACACACTCAGATATAGGAAGTTTTTTAGTTATTTAGTTATATCTTATTACCTTTATAAAGTTGTATTGGGGGCTGGGGAGATGGCTCAGTAAGTAAAAAACTTGCTGCGCAAGCATGAGGACCTGAATTCGATCCCAGCACCCACAGATTAAAAAAAAAAGCTGAGTGTGGCAGCCCACTCCTGTAATCCCTGTGCTGGGGAGGTGGGGAAAGGAGGATCCTGAGGGCTTGTCAGCCCATCATTCTAGCCAAATCTTCAAGCTCTATATTCAGTGAGAGACTCTGTTTCAAAAAATAAGGTTGGAGAATGATTGAAGAAGATACCCACATTGATCTCTGGCCTCTATAGGCATGTGTATGTGTGCACATGTGTACATGTACCTATGCACCTGGGTGTGTACACACATGAATACACACACACACACACACACACACACACGCTGTCATTGCCAAAGGCTTAGTACCTGGTCTACTATCAGAGTGCTATCAAGTGGCAAGTTCTCTTTAATAAGACCTTTGAATAAGAAGAGCTAGCATGTGTTGGCCCATGGTACAGACTGCATAACCATTCAGTGAATGAATGAATGAAAGTGCTTTGAGATGCACTTGATGTGCATCCTCCTTGATGTGTTTCAGCAGCCCAGGAGATGAATCTGCTCAGCTCCATTTTGCAGAAGAAGCAGAACAGGCTGGGATGGGACAAGCAAGCATTGCTCTGTGAGCCTGAATTTGTCCTGCTGATTTTATCACGGATTTACAGCCTGACCTTGGCCCGACCTTGACCTTGGTCAATGTGCTCCCTCCACTCCAGACTCTCTATTTCCCCATCTGTGTAGAAAGAAGGATTCCTTGTCCTTCTAATCTGATGGGCAGAAATAAAAAAATGAGATTGTGGAGGCAATGTGCAGGGTGCCGGGGAATTATAAGGTGGTATTTGTCAGACTTGCCTTGGGAAACCTTGAAAAATTGAATGGAAACCACAGCCTCATTCATCTCCTTTTAACAGCCCCATGTCATCCAGCCTGGTCTTTTCCATTCCTGTTCTGTCCAATCCTGACAACATAATTTAGTTCCAGGGAACTTGAATAGAACACAGTAGACTGATATTTCCACACGCTCGGCCCTTGATTAATACCGTCAGGGCAGTGGTTGGTGAGGAAGAGGAGCCAGGCCGCCCTGTGCTCTGCTGTGCTCCCCCTGAAGTGCTTGCTGTCCTACTCCACGTTCAGGGGCTCTCCTTTCCCAGTTTCTGAATGTTTTCTCCAGTCTAGGCTGCTCCAGATCCCTTACCTGGCACGTTTGTTCTTCCCACATCCAGCCATTCATTCTGCAAATACTGTACTGTCTTTGACTGGGCTACAGGGCTGGAGGGAGGAGAGCAGCCCTGTGCTTGAAGAGGCCAGTCACAGAAAATAAAACCCAACAGCCACGTAAGCTACTGTCCAAAGGATGAGGTAAGTGGGTGGAGGCGGTACAGGGAAGACGGAAGGGGAAACCCCACACTACCTAGAGAGGAGTAAGGGCTTTATAAAAAGGCAATTATCAAACAGAGCATCTCAACCCAGAAGAGGGAAGGAAACCCTCAAATCCTGTCAGGTTGGGGAGCATCCGAGGGAGGGATACAGGGCATCAGTCCCCTCTCATTTGCTAAGCAGGCGTAGACCTCTGGGACAGTGTTTCCTTTTTTGTTTTTGTGGACTTTTTCCAAAAAATGCATTCACCCAGAGTATCTGAGAAATGGCTAGACACGTAGGTCTTCTCCATTTTCTGTAAGAACTCTTTTATTGGGTCACGGAGGAGCTGCAGTTACTGGTGGTGACAGCATCTCCAGCCCCCCGAATAGCACGTGCATCAATATCTCCTTTCCACAGATCTAAAGATTTATTGTTTCTCAAAATCAAATATTGACCTTGGTATTTTTGTCCATCAATACATGACCTCTCAAGTCAGTAGAGCTGGGTATACTAGTAGATGCTTACTTATCATTTCCTGTGCCCTGAATTGTGTGGCTCAGACCCCATCACAGCCTGGGCCTCAGCGATGGTCTGTTTATAACCCTTGGCACTTGGCTTACGTAGCTGAAGTATCCTCAGTCAGCCTGCATGGCTTTCAGGAACTGACTCTTTCCATAGCTTCAGAAGGTGCACAGGGCACCCGCATCTGTTCTTCACAGAGACAATTTCAGCCTGTAGTCATATCAAGGTTCGGGGGTGGTCCAGGGCACTGCACTTAGAGGTATAATGTCCTTCTCCTCATCCACTTCAGTGCATTATTTTTATATTGTTATGGCCCAATTATCCGAGAAAGTGACACAAGAAAGGAAGGACAGTTTTAGAGTTGTCAGAGCATCATGGTAGGGAGGGCATAGTAGACCAAAGTCAGCCCCCACCATGGTAACCATGAAGTAGAGAAGAGGGCACACAGAAAAAGACCAAGACTAGATGCAGACCCCAAGGACACCCTCCACAGTGATCCACTTCTTTTTAACTAGATTTCATGTCACCCTAATAATACCATAGGACTAGGAATCTGCAAGGGATGAATCCACTTATTAGGTCAAAGCCCTCATGACAGCATCATCGTCTCTGGAGTTACCATCTCGGATACCCCCAGAGGCGAGCTTCACTAATCTATATGCTTCTCCATCCACTGAAGTTGACCATCAAGAGTAACTATTACATCAGGCCAAGAAGATATAGGCTCTCACTGATGAAGGCAAGTACTGTGGACCTGAGATTCAGGGAAGAGCTAGCATGAGATGCAAACACCCAGACTACCTGGGTATGAACTGTTGTTTTCCAGCACTGTGTCACTTTGGGGAGGTGCTTTCTGTTCACTCCCTTTGTGCCTCAGTTTCCTTTTTTGTTTTTTAGCAGCATTTTAAAAATAATCCACATACTGCACATGATCTAAGCCAGGCACGTCCAGATAGGTGGCCACATGGGGCTCCTCCCCCTTCCAGCCATGTGGGATGTGGCAGTGCCCATACCACTCCCTCCTGGAGGCTCTGTGTTTCAAGTGCCAAGTTCAGGCAGATGAAATGTGAAAGGAGAAGTAATGGGTAATTTTATCTGCCAACCTAATGGGCCCAAGGGATGCCCAGTAGGTGGTAAAACAGCACTCTCCTGTCTGGGCAGGAGTTTCTGGAAGTGATCCACAGCTGAATCAGGAGAGTGGGTGAAGGAGCTCCTCCGCATCAGTGGGGGACATGCATCATCGTGTCTATCCAGGGCCCAGCTGGGACACCAAGGCAGAGGGCAAGCTGGTCCCCTCTCTTCTCGAGAGGCTGTCCATCTGCTGTCTAACACTAGGGGTCCTGCTTCTGAGGCATTTGGTCTTGAGCTGACTTACCCCTCTCCCCAGTTTCCCCGGCACTGCGACTCACAGACATTATGTATCAGACAGCATATTCTCAGCCTCCATAATTTCATGAGTCAATACTCATAATAAACCTGCTGTTGTATGTCTATGTCTGTCCTAATGGCTCCGCTCTGGAGAGCCCTGACTAACGCAGGTTGTACAAAGCGCTGTCATCCTCCTCCAGTTAGATTCTTTCATGTCGCAGCCTTTGAGAAGGTGACATGTCGCCTGTGGTGCAGTCTGCACAGTGGAGGATGGGCTGGGTCACTGCACAGAGGGCCCTTGCCCTGGAGAGGGGGTGGGATCTGCATTGGATGTTGTGTGAACAAGAAACAAATCTGTGTTATGTTAAGCCACTGAGGTTTGTGAGCTGTTATTATTACAGCCCAGCTCTGGCTCTCCTGACTAATGTGATGCCCAATAAACATTAGCCATGGCTATTTGTAAGTTACTACTGCAGATGAGCACAGTACTGTGGTGATTTGCTCCTTCAGAGTAGCTCCTTGACCATAGCCATCATAGCTCAAGGGACTCCAGCATAGCTAGACTACAGATTCTGTCCTGACTGCCTTGGTTGGTGACACAACTTCTGCCTTCTTCCTTTGTCTTTGTCCCTGCAGCTCCCTGTGTTCCCTGCCCTAGGGACTCTACCTAGGATCTGTGTGCCTGCATATGTGTGTGTGTGTGTGTGTGTGTGTGTGTGTGTGTGTGTGTGTGTTTGTGTATGTATGGGAGTACACATGTGTCCATACGTGTGGATTCCAGTGGATAACTTTGAGTGTCATTCCTCAGGACCTGCCCATCTTGTTTTTTGAACTCTCACTGACCTAGAATTCACCAACTTGGCTAGGCTGGCTGACCAGTGAGTCCCAGGGATCCATCTGTCTCTTCCTCCGCAGGACTACGATTTCAAGCATGTGCCATCATACCCCACTTAAAAAAATACTTAGGATCTTTTCACTCCATAAAATGACAGTTTCTCAGTGCTTAAGTTAACTATGTGATACAGGTAGGATGGAGGAAATAGTCTCATGTTCCAAGGATCCTGAATTCAGCATCCTAGTTTAGCCTCCATCTCCCTTTTCCTGAACTGTCTAGCCTGGGAAGAAACCCACGGCCATGGTCACTGTGAGCAGTGGGTTCTGGGTACTCTCTTTGTTGGCCTGGAGTTCTGTGTATCAGTTCTATCTGAACCTCCATGGTTAGCTCACGGTGTGGGTTGCACCCTTTCAGCATTGATGATTGAAGAAGGTTCTGGCCATCCTTGTATGCCAAAGTTATCAGGCCATGGGATATTTCTAACAGGTGCCTGCTTGGAAATCCGTGTTTGCTTAGGAGTGATTGGTGGAGGCGGTGACTGACACTGAACCCAGGGCAGTTTACAGAAGCCAGTCCTATGAGGATTAGAGCTGAAAGGTCACTGCTGTGATCTAGCTCCTGTCCAGGACAGTGTTGGCCTGAAGTCATCCCAGAGTCACGAAGACAAGATCCTGGCCTGTTGCCCTCAGACTGCACTTGAGTCTGTGTGGTCACTTAACATTTCTGTTAGCTCTCAGACTCAGTATTGTGCCCTCTACATAGAGAAGGGGACCTCAGAGTGACCTGAGACCATGGTGACCCAGGCAGAGAGTGGGAAGACCCAGGATCTAATCTCAGATAATGTGACAGTGCTGAAATTAAGGAATTTGTCACCTAAGAGGATCTAGACTGCCTTGTTGCAGGAAAGACACAGAAAGTTCCAAGAAGTAAAAATATTTGAGTATAAAAGTAAGGTTCAGAGAGGGTTAGTAACTTTCTCCTAGTCACTCAGCTGCAAATCATGGTCTCAGCCCAGTTCTGGGGACATTAAGCCCAAGACACTATCCTTTTCTTGTTATATTTCCAGTAGATTCCAGACTTCCTGGGTTCCATCTTCACTGCTCTGTCTTAGTAGGTCTTCAGCAGAGCTGCTCTAGGCTACATAGAACCTTAGTCCAGTGCATTTATTTTATTTTTGCAGAGAGGAGATTATGTAAACCATTTGAACCACTCAAAATCACGTCAGTGCCAATTCTGCTGGCTCAGGGCCCTGTGATCCTATGACAGGAATGCTTCCTTGGCCAGTAGAGGCTATCCCTTCAGTAAGTTGCCTGACTAGCACTGCACCCCATTACATGGCTCCAGACGGAGGAGTAATTGGAGTTCACTGGGGTATCTGGTCTACCCCTACAGTCAGCAGAGCAGGACAGTTTCTGAACAAGAACAAATGAAAATGGGGTTCACATAGAAAGGGCCAGACACGGAGTTAGGCATGGACCACCAAGTTGGCCAGTCCTGGGTAGAAGGAAGTCCCTCAGGGGAGCTGAGGTATAGATCTCACAAAACACTGCCCCCTTGGCTAGATCTCAGGACAGCGTCAGAAGAGCTTGGAGCCTGCCTTTGCATCAACACTTCAGGGGACTGTGATGCAGGGCTTCCCAGGTCATATTTTGAGAAATGTGTTGCTCCAGCAGGTTCAGTCTTTCTGAGACGGGGTCTGCGTGGGACTTCCCAGCCTAGTGACCATCATTGCCCCAGATCTGCAAACAGAAGGGTGGCAGGCAGCAGATGACAATACAGTTTCGCATGGGCCTTCTGACCAAATGGCCCCTGGCAGCCTCCTCACCAGCCTCTTGCTCACTGTGCCACTATGAGCTTTCTGATGCAAAGGGACCCTGGTAATGAGTTTCTATTAAAAGAGCCGAATCCTGACTCTTGGAACTCAATGCTCAGAATAAACAATGGGGCAGAATCCTATTAAAAAAGGCTTCCAACACGGACAAATTAAGCCCTTGGGAATGCTGTACAAAGAATATATTTTTACAGTGTCGAACCAAGATCAATAGAGAAAAACAAATAATTTCAAGTGAGAGTTGTCATAATGATACCCAGGTTTAGGCAGTAGGGTGTGCTTTTTTGACTTGAGGACACCCCAGCAAATATAACCGAGGGTGCAGGGGTGGGGCTGGTCCTGGGCGGCAGGGGACTCCCAGGTGGTACAGGCAAGCTGATGTCTTGTCTCATTTGTCTCCGTCAAGGCTCCCCTAGCTGTGGAGATGGTTAAGCCTGTCTTATGCTATGGAGCCTACTGAGGTTGGGCCAGCTCAGGAGGGGCAGGAGCCTGGGCTTTGTTCAGAGTGGAGAGAGCAGTCAGCACACAGAAGGCAGATTGCTGTCTCTACCTCACTCCCAAGTGGAGGAATATCCCCTGCTGTCTGCATAGACATCTCGTCCTATAGCCATGCCTCACTCTGTGCTGCTCTCTCCCCTTGTCACTTGCCTTGGGACTGTCATGTTTGCAATAACCAGTTTGTTCTCTGGAGTTGAGTAAAATCTTACCAATCACTTTAGGCTGATCTGTGTACGTGTGTGTGTGTGTGTGTGTGTGTGTGTGTGTGTGTGTGTTTGCCTTTCTTCCTGAAACCTCTGCTAAGTTCTTTTCCAGATTCCTGAAGGTCTGTGAATCACACTTGGGCATCTCCAGAGTGACAGGTAGGGCTCTTACCGCTCTTACCTGGCATATGAAGAGTGTTGCCTGGATATGCAGGGGTCTTACCTGGCATGCTCCTGGGGGGACATGTGTTCCAGTGCAGCTGGCTGTCATCTTGAGTCATTGACTCGGGGTCTCCCTCTTCTGCCAGGGACCCCCTGATTCAGTTGCTACTGCAGTCCCTGAGCCAGGCCCCACTGAACATGTCATTTCTATCAGAGCTCTGGGAGACCAAGGTAGACTCAGGCTGGGTCCTTAAAAGGTAGAGGCTCTAGTTTTGTCTTGCTGACCCCTATTAGCAGATGAGAAGACAGAGGAAGAGAGGGGCACTGATACCATGCATACAGTAGTCATGGTCCCTGACTAGAGCCTGATGTGTTCTGAGGCTACCCTCCGTGTAGAGCTCCTGTTACATGCACCAGCACTGCCTTTAGGCTGTACCACAGTACAGGTGCTGCGCCTTTCCCCACTTTTCAGGTGAGAAACAAATCATTGGCTCAGGGTCCACGCCTCGGGTACAGCCTGGTCTTCTGAGTCCCACGCAGGACTCCTTTGTATTATTAGGGGTAGAGGGGCACAGGGTAAGCCACGGTGCAGGCAAACCTGGGTCGGGGCTGGGATCTCATAGAGGGCCTGGGTTTGGGCCATGAGGAAAGCTGGAAGGAGGGAAGTTCCTGAGCTGCCCACAGCTCTGGCTGATCTGGCACAAACAATCATTGTGGTGGTTTGTGATGGCTTGTCTCCTCCCAGAACCTATGGTGAAGTTTAGTCTCCCCAGTGAGGTATTAAGAGGATGGAAGGAAGCGAGGCCATTACAGTGAGACCTTGGGGGTGATGTGACTGGAGTCAGATAAGGGCAGCAGGGTGGAATGCTATGCTTGAATACTGGTGGTCTCATAAGACCATGGGGAGAGGCTAGAAAACACACACACACACACACACACACACACACACAGATACAGGCAGTCACACAGAGACAGACGCACAGACACAGATACATACACAGGCAGTCACACAGAGACACACAGAGACACATAAAGACACAGACATATACACAGGCACAGACACAGATACATACACAGGCAGTCACACAGAGACACACAGAGACACAGACATATACACAGAGAGTCCCACAGAGACAGACAGAGAGACACACAGACTGACACACAGATGTAGT
This sequence comes from Nannospalax galili, assembly GCF_000622305.1. Taxonomy (NCBI): domain Eukaryota; kingdom Metazoa; phylum Chordata; class Mammalia; order Rodentia; family Spalacidae; genus Nannospalax; species Nannospalax galili. Next base: position 2,249,642 of record NW_008352659.1, on the reverse strand, counting down.
CTTTTACTACTTGATATCCTATGCTACTTTGGGACTTTGCCAGTGAGAAGGCCACCATCAAACATGGGCCCTTGACCCTGGACAAGAACTGTAAGTTCAGATAAACCCCTCTTGTTTATAACTTGTCCGGTGTCTGGTCTTGTGTTGTTAGAAACAGGAAGTTGAATAAGCCACCCATAATCTGGTCTGGGGTTCAGGTAAGGCCTGCTCCTCTGTGACTCCTTCCTTCTCTTGGGATTACTATCACATGTTAGCTTGTTCAGTAAAGGCTCTGAGAGTCCTGCAGCAACTTTTATTTCTCCCAGTATGCCAGTCATACTGCACTGTGGATGCCCTTCCTTGAACACCTCAGCGTGCTTGTTGACATCCTTTCTCTTGGGAAAGTTACCCATGAGTAATTTGGCCAGTCAGACAGAATGGGGAAATAGTACCTGGGATGTGGAGTTATGCAGAGGTGAAACTAACCATGTGGATTGGTTGGATTCTAAGGGTAAGAAAACATTGGTGCTCTAGTCCCTAGAGCTTTGGAATAGGGTGAGGCCTGGTGAGCAGGAATCTAGGATCTGAATTCCTGACAGGCACCCATGCTGGCTGCTGGTAAGTATGCACATCAGGTGGCTTTGGTGGGGCAGGGGGTGTTGGCTCAGCGATTTAAGGGACAGCAACTTCACGTCTCTGGGTTTACCTTAAACAACTACACGGCTCATGGAGGACTGGACAAAGCTGCTTACCACAGCCTTGTCAGTGAGAGTCAGAAGTGGAGACAGAGCTGGCTATGTAGCTCAGTTTGTAGAACACTTGCTTAGCATGCATGAGGCCCTGAGTTTGATCCTCAGCGCCACATAAACCTGGCATGGTGATGCCTGGGCTACATAAGACATTATCTCAAAACCAACCAACTAACCAACCAACCAACCAACCAAACAAACAAACAAAAAACCAGACATATAAAGGACCTTAAAGACTGTGAGAAGAAACAGTGAAGGCTCTGTGGTGCCTCTGGACCTCAGCAGACAGGCAGAATGGGAATGATGCTGTATACTGATATGAAAAGGTCCCTAAGAGAGTATAGGGCCAGCGACGCAAGGTACACAGCAGACCTCCCATACCATCCGTTTTGTTGTTGTTATTTCTGTGTTCGGTCCTAGGGATTAAACCTAGGGCCCAGTACATGTTAAGTAAGAGCTTTATCCCCGAGCTGCATCCCAGCCCTTTATTTTTCCTCTTTCTTTTTAAAAAATTTTTTAAAATTGGTTTTTTGTGTGTATTTCATGCAGAACATCCCAAACAATCTTCTTATACCTGCATCCCCACTGGCACCCTCCCATAGCCCCTCCCCCCCACAACTGGAGCCCATATGCTGTCATCCCTGTTACTGCCCACTGTGTTGTCAGCGCCCCCTAGTGCAAGTCCATCTGCTGAGTCTAGTCAGCCTATCTAGAGTCCCTTGTTTCAGGAAGCTCAACTCTTCTTCGTCTAGCAGCAATCAGTTGCCAACATTGCTTTAGATAAGATTGGGGTCTGCTGTTCACTTCCCCAGTTCTATGCTGACATCCCAGCCCTTTTAAAAAATTATTTTTATTTTGAGACAGAGTCCTACTAAGTATCCCAGGTTGGCCTTGAACTCACTCTGTAACCCAAGCAGGGCTTGAAGTTGCAATCCTCCTGCCTCAGCCTCTCTAGCAGCTGGGATTATAGAGCTGTACCACCAGGCCTGGGTTGATCAATAGTTAAATGAGAAAATATTGTGTTTGGGCACTTGCACACACATGCAAATACACACACGCATACATGCAGTCAGACACTTGTGGAATTGTCAGCAAGGGAGCAAACCCTAAGTGGAGAATCTTTGAATTCCAGCTCTGTCCCTCACTGGTTTGTAACCTGGTGAAATGATCTGAACCAGATACTCTTCCGTTTGCTCATCTAGAGTATATAATAATTATATGTCACCTCCAGAAATTACCAAGGGAGATCAGCAATGAACTGAGTCACATGAGCAAGGCATCTGTGAGGGTGACCAGCCCATGACTGGGGCCGAGTACGTGGGCAGTTACTTAGATCATGGTACCTCTCTTCCAGTTCACACATCCTTGTCAGGTCTCAAACCAGTGGCGGAGATGTGGTTTTCCATCCACATCTCTGTGTTGGAGCACGGTGGTTTAATTGGAAATGCTTTTTCAACCCTGGTATACATGTCTTTTAGCCTGGTTGAAAAGTGAAGACACAGTCTAATTAGCTAGGTTGTTACCTTTAGGTGGTGCTTCCAAGGGCTCCCTGTTCTGGATTGAAGCCTGGCAGGTAGTTGTGGGACCCCCACAGACAGCTGCCCGCCCTCCCAGCTTCCCCAGGGGGAGCATGCTGAGAAGGGGTCAGGAGGCTTGCAGCCTTATCGGGAGGCCCCAAGCTTTATAAGCAGTGAGCACTCGTGTTTACATGTGCTTTCGCTTAGCGTTGCCGGGTTGCAGGCGGCAGACACTAACACTGGTTAACTTCAGCAAGAAGGAATTTATTGGCAGGATGTCGGGAGCTCATAGAAGTGACAGGAGCCCAATGAAGCAGACTGCAGGAAGGGGGGCAGGCTGGGCCTTTCCGAACGCCTAGATCAAGAGCCTCGGCCACCACTTACAGCAGGCAACATCTGGTCCAGACACTGCTGCTGCAGTGGAGACAGTGACCTTCAGCTTTGTTCTCTGCCTCTGTCCAAATTTATTGGCAGGATGTCGGGAGCTCATAGAAGTGACAGGAGCCCAATGAAGCAGACTGCAGGAAGGGGGGCAGGCTGGGCCTTTCCGAACGCCTAGATCAAGAGCCTCGGCCACCACTTACAGCAGGCAACATCTGGTCCAGACACTGCTGCTGCAGTGGAGACAGTGACCTTCAGCTTTGTTCTCTGCCTCTGTCCAGTGGCTTCTGTCTTTTTTTTTTTTTTTTTTTTTTTTTTTTTTTTTCCTTTTCTTTTTTTTTTTTTTTTTGGTATTTTTGAGACAGGGGACTGCAACATGGCTAAAGCAATCCATTTCTCCATTTCATTTAGTTTGCTCGTTTTTTTTTTTTTTTTTTTTTTTTTCTTTTTTTTTTTTCCGTCTGTCATCTAAGGATCTCTCCTTTCCAGGTCTGATAAATCCCCTACCTTAGAGTCTTGGGAGCAAGCGGCAAAATCACGCTCCTGTTGGGAACTGGACTATAGAATCTAGAATCCTTTGTAAGTTTCTGCATGGTTCCAGTATCCTTAGTGGTAGGGCACAGATACGTGGCCAGGTGGGTCAATCGCACAGCACCTGGGCCATGAGCAGCACCTGGGCCATGAGAAGCAGGCAGAGCCATGGAACAGCATCAAGTCACCTCTGTGTGTGTGGCAGGGCACTGAGGCAGCTGCAGCAGCAGTGTCCACTAGCAGGAATGGTCATGCTGTGCCCAACACAGGACGCAAGCCTGGCATCCTATATGTGTTGGTCACACAGGCTGGTGTCCTGAGGACTGTTGGCTAGGATCCCAACTGTGGCCTGGCCTGCCTCGCTTCTGCCCATTTGCCGGTCTTCCCAGTGGGCCCGTGCTCTTTCTCACCTCCTGTAGAATAAACCCTTTCTGCTTCGGTCTGGCCAAGCTGGATTCTGTTGCTGGCAACTGAGAAGCCTGCCTGACATTCTGATTGACTCTCTGCAGATGCAAGCTCCCAGAAGAGAAGTCGGGCACGTTCCTGTTCTCTGGGGGGGACCCAGGAGACATGGGGAGCTGGAGTTGGCCCTTTGGCAGAAGCCTAGAATTCCCCTTCACCAAGACCACACACAAGGAGGAAGAGGCAAATTCCAGAAGGAACACAGGCTGCTGTTAAGTGAGGAGTGTGGGAGTGGAGCTAGCAAAGAGGGCATATGGGCACCAACCTCCCTTCAGCCACATAAGTAGAGTGTGGCCCTATATGGAGGGAGGAGATTCCTTCCTTCCTTCACCATACTTTGCAAGTGTACATTAAGCTGAATGTGTGCAGATACCGTGAGACCCAGGGCAGGCAACACTGACTGACCTGCAGCAGTCCAGGCTAGTTAAGGTACCAGGGAAGGCTGCAAAAGAGGAGGTAAGATAAGCCAGGCTTTGGAGGAGGGCAGAAGGGTGGGGGCAGAGAAGAAAGAAAGGAGGGAACAGTATAGCATGGTCTCAGCATCATACAGAGGTCACAAGCCCAGAAGCATGGGCTCTGAGAAGAGGTTTGTGGTGAGGGGTAGCAAAGGGTCCATAGGAAGGTGAAAGTTGGGGAAGAAGGCCTGAGGGTCAGGCAGGGGCTCAGAGGTAAGGGTGTGTGCGTCAGGTGAAACTGAATCAGAGGAAGTATTCCAGCAGAAGGGACATGTCATTAGGTCATTCTGAGAAGGTCATGTGGATGGTTAAGTGAGAGGCATTATCAGGAGCTGGGGGGAGCGGGGGAGACACAGTGCCAGAGGGCAGAGGGACACAGAGGCTGCAGCTTGGTAGCCATGTGATGGCCTGGGCTTGAGCTGGTGGAACCTCAATTAAGGATCTGCCAGAGGAAGCAATAAGGGTAGACTAGCTTCCAGTATTGGGGTCTTTGTTTTGGGGGAGGTGAGAACCAAGAGAAGTCATACCCTGTTGCCACTCCCAGATCTGCCCAGTTTGTGGGGTGACTGGCATGTTCTTTTCCACCAATCACAGGGACTTCTAATAGTGCTCTTGTGAAATCCCAAGGCCCCTCCAGAGCAGGCCCCATCAGGGTCTGTCTTACATATGTAGGGGTTCTACCTCACATGTTTGTCCTATAAGTGGCCCTGCTCCTAAAAGTCCATGTGAAAAAATAATCAATGGAACATTTCCTTAAGTTCCCATGAAGCTCTAACTATTCTGGGTGACTCACATCGTCTCATTTACCACACAGGAATCCCATTTTAACCAGGCAAGTCCCTAGTTGAAACCTCTATACTTCAAATAAGCTAGACAGTTAGCATCCTGTATCCTAACACTATGGCCCCTACAAGCTAGGTTTGAGTGTTGGCCAAGCATCAGGGCTGGAGGCTTCTGCTGGGTGGGAGTGGGGTGCAACCCCTAGAGCCCCACTTTGGCAACTAGAAAAGGCATGAGAAGATGAATAAAAACCTCAGTGTAAGAGATCAATGGATGTCTAGCAAATATAGATTACATTTCTAGGACCACTTATTTGGGTGCAGTGACCACTGATCTGATCTGGGATGTCAGAATTGCTTTGGGTTATAAGTCATACAGATGAATAAAAACCTCAGTGTAAGAGATCAATGGATGTCTAGCAAATATAGGAGATTGCACTTCTAGGACCACTTATTTGGGTGCAGTGACCACTGATCTGATCTGGGACGTCAGAATTGCTTTGGGTTATAAGTCATATAGAACCCAAGTCTATCTGCTCAACCCAACAGTGTTACCAATAAGTGTTATGTTAGAGGGAGAAGTTCAAGGATGTGGCAGTGGCTTTATGGAGCTGATGGGGTCCAGTTTTCTTCACCTTGTCCCACCAGTCTTGGTCATCCCGTGGTGCAGGAGGGCAGCCCCAGCTCTAGCTGTAGCCTCATTCCTGGCCATCAAGGGTGTGATAACAGAAAGGGAACAGAATCCAGAGGAGGAGGAAGGCAAAACTTTCAACTATCCCTGTAGACACCTGCTGCTTCCCACTGGCCAGGTCCACCACAGTACCCCTGTTGAAAGCAGGTTAGGAAATGGCGTATTCCAGCTGATTTGAACAAGAGTAGGGATTTTACTCCTAAGGAAAAAAGGATGAGTGGGTCTTGTTTGGATAACTAGCTGAGTCCACAGGAGGATCTTAAAGGCTTCAAGATACATTGAGTCATCCCAGCTCCCCATCATATAATAACAGTTCCAGCCTCAGGGTCTGCAGGATCCTCAGTTCCACAGCTTCTAGACTCAGCATGATCCACACCCCTGGAGTACCAACAGTCTGCCTGGAGGCCCCCCCCCCAAAAGCCAGATGGCAGGCGGCATGGCTCCATCTCTGGCAAGGTCCAGAGGACTTGGCCCCCTCCCTGCCTGGAAGGCTGTGTCTCCCTCCCAATGCGCTTCCTGTGGCCCACAGCCCAGCCTCACTCTGAGAGGGATTTGCCCTTCCTCCTCCAGTGTGAGCCCAGAGCCCAGAGCGAGCCGGCCCATCTGGTTCTATTTCACTTCATGTTACTCATCAGGATGTGTTTGCCAGGAGTTATTTGATGTTCAGGAAGAATTCTGAAGCTTTTGAAAAGAGGTAAATAAAATCCTTTATCCCCCAAAGAGTCGTGAAATTGCGTTTTGCTCAGGAGGTGGCAGGCAGCCATGTGAGGTCTGTTAGCCCCTGCTCAGCCAGGCACAGGGTCTGGGGTTCCAGGATTTGCCCTCCTGCCAGTCACCCCATGTCCACATGTCCCCACTCCTCTAAGCCTTTCCCGATGCTTTCCCGATGCTTTCTTGGGATGCCCGAATTTGGGAACAGATGAGGGCTGCCTGTGGGGACAGCCCAGCCTGACTCTTGCCTTCTAGCCAAGAAAGCTTTTAGGAGGAGCTCCTCCCCACTGGCAGTACTGTCTGGGCCATGCATATGAGCTCCAGACGGGGAACCAGAGCTGGGTTCTCTACTGCAGAGCAAACTGCGGGGGTGACAGAAGGCCTGACCTGAGGAGGCTCACCTCATCTACTGTCACAAGCAAGGGACACGACCTTCTGGGAGAAGAGCCCAGCTCTGCTCCCCAGGCCTTCCTAGCCCCCCTCTAGCATCTCCCTGTCCTGGAGACCACATTTCTTTCTACTTCCGCTATCACTCTGCTCTGGTTCAGAGGTATTTTGGTGGAGAACCAAGATGTTCTCTGGCAGGGGCTAAATCCTCAAGTCTCTTTAGCCCAGGTGAACTGAACTCTCCCTTGTAGGGTGCTGAAGCACAGTTGCTTCTGACCATTGTGCAGAAAGAGGGAACAACATGACTGATTGTTTCTGGGGCAGAGGGAGGCTGTGTGCTCACTTCCCCCTGATTACGCCCTATTCCAGGTAAGCCCTAACATAAGCAGCCAGGCAGAGGGGTATAGGCTAACCCCTGCCCCTCCTCATCTGTCCTCCCTGCTCACAGGGACTCCAGAGGGCTCTTCCACAGCCCACAGCAGTAGCTCACAAACTCTTCAATTCACAACACTTCCCACCCAGTGTATCCCCTGTGACAGCTTACAACCCTGACTATTAAACATTGATCACTCAAATTTAACATCTAGTCTTCCCTTTGATATCCTCAACTGCTCTCTGCAAAGACAACAAGCCGCTTTCTGCATCTCTGTATGAGGGAGACTTCAAAGCTGCCTTCCCCAATCTCCCAGCTCTCTAGCTCTGGGATTCTGCCAATGAGATTGTCAAGAGGAGGGGTTGGGGATGCTTCACCAAGTATGCGTCTTTGGGACTCAAACCAGTGGGGAAACCTCAAGGCTTTAAATCCTGGTTGTAGATTATGGGGTGATCTGAGTATAAGTGAGACTCAAGGGCATGCTAGCCTTTTTCCAAAAGCAGCTGTGGGTCATGGGAAGGATCTAAATTCAGAGTCAGGGGACCTGGACTTCCATCCTGGGGCTGCCCCCTGGCTAGCTCTGGACCCTCAGCTAAGTCTGGGTCCTCACCAGTTATATGGAAATGATCATTCTAATCTCTCAGCAAAGGCCCTGAACAGGAACCCTGGAAAGACTGCACGTGAGACTCTTCTCTATGACAAGCAATCAGACTGCCATTCCATTTGACCTTCCCCTAGAAGAGCTGGTGGTACCACATGGTGTAGACACATTTCTAGGAAGGAGGCGTCAATGACCTGGTGAGATAGGTGATTTTGAACTCTAGGAAGCTTGTCACTTGACAGTCAGTGCTGACAGGCTGATCATCAGTCATTACCATCCTTTCATTCTTTTAATCCCCCAGGGGTTTGTATTTTATTGTATCTATGTTAATTACAATAGCTACCATTTATGAAACATGCCCCATGGACCAGGGCCAGTACAAAGTGACTGATCTGCATCTCCTTACATCAATCCCACATATACATAAATGAGATTTCTCATGGGACCTATTTCCACAGGAGAGTCAGACCAGGTAACAGAGTCCACTCCAAGTTAATGGCCACCTGGGACCTGAAGCCAGGTCAGTAGGGCCGAAGTCCCAGGCCTTACCTCTGTCTTCTAATTGCAGTGACCTCCTCTACAGGTACTTGGTGCTGTGTGTGCTTGAGGAAACTGCCTCAAATTCCATTCCTGAGCATGGCATGCATCTCTCCAGATGGGTGACAGCATACCTGCTCCCATGTGTAGGACTGATGTGCACCTCATGCTAGAGACCACTGTGAAAAAAGTCTTAGTACCTTGGGGTCTGCAGTTGGAGACCTGGAACAGAGGGTTGGAGCATAACAACCGTCTGTTCCATTTCACACAACATATTTTGAGTAGCCATCCATGTAGGACGGCAAGTTGTAATAAGACCCCAGATCCCTGGTGTTCTAGCCTTTGAATGAATCATGGTGCTCCCATCCTCCAGACTTACTGTGTCTCTTAGACCTAGGAACTGCTAGAGTTTCTGGGAAATGGACTGCTATCCTTTGTGGCGAGATTTTGGGTGTGAGATGGCACCTGTAATGGAGCAGTCTCTGAGCTTTGGGGAGACTAGAATGTCCACTCTATTCTCCCCGCATCTTCAATGACATCCCCCCAGAAGCTTGGCTCATGGGCCACCCACTGGAGTCACATCGAATGAGCCTACCTCTTTTAGACTCCAGAACAACATTCTGCCCAGTCTTCCTCTTCACAGACCAAATGTCTCCAACTCCTTCTTTGAAAACTTCCCCTTGTAGCATGGCTCTACAGGAGAGAGCAGAAAATGCAGACTGAGGGAAAAGTGAGACGCACCACACTTTTCCAGAAAACTGCTGGGCCAGGGCAAAGATGCAGTACTCAGCTGTAGAGGGGGAGGAAGGGACAGCCAGAGAGAAGACCGACTAGGGTCCTCTCCCCAGTCTCCCTTCTCCTGCTCATGAACACTTTCCATGCCCTCATAGGGAGCTCAGCATGGCAGAGCCTGTGGGTGGTGGCCAGTGCCTTGCCTGGAGGCTTGGCCAGTAACACAGGGAAATTATTGATGTCCTCTAAAGAGTAGGGCTGGGCTCTAAGGATGGATAGTATCAATCTTTATGGTGCCACCTGCACTTGTCGAGGGTAAAGGACACTTGCATGCAATTCTCCAGCCTTATTGATAGACTTTGAACCCTCTCAACGTGGCCAGTTTAGGCAGGGTCATTGGGAAGACCATCCAGTGGCACTGCTTTTCTTGGGTCATCTGAAATCCCACCCATGAAAACCTCCCTAAGACTCTTCCACTACACCCTTAATGATCGTGCAATTTGTAGGTTTACTTTGCTTTCTGTACAATCAGGAAAGGCAAAGGGAGGAAGTCTGACTTTGGGGTCTAGATTGGGACTTACATCATCTTCCCTGTGATTTGGGACAATTTAATTACCATCTCCCAAACTCAATCCTTTGCTTGGGAAATAAGGTCAGCAATGCATGACTCACAAAGGGTCTGGAAAGGCAAAATGAAACAGCATTGGCAAACTACCAAGTGTTAGTATACAGTGGGTGCTCAACATATGCTAATGGATGCAATAGATATTAGCTTCTAAATGTGAAGACAGGATATCTTCATATGCCCTCCTGAATAATCTCTTGGTCAGAGGTTGGGGTTGGGAGCTGGGGGAGAGGACTGAGAGTTTCTTGAGGAGAGAGAATATGTTAGGCTGGGAGCCTCCCAAGGCTATTCTGAATCATCCAACCCTGAGCCACTATCTGGCTGTGCATGCCAACATGCCTAGGATATCACTGAGAGTAAGCACAGAACAGCAAGGAGTATGGGTGACCTGGTCCCAACCGCCCTGGGAGACAGATTACTAGTAAGGCCCCTATCCCACCTCCTGGCAGTCAGAGCATAGCCTTAGAGGTCCCATTGTAGGGTGAGCTCTGAACCTGACCCTGGGAGATGTAACAAATTAACCCATTATCCCCCATTATCCCTCCTCTTGCTGCTTCATTTATCAAACTGTGCTGCTGCTGCTGCTGCTGCTGCTTAGAGAGGTGGGAAGTAGAGAGAGGACCCCAGGGGGTATCCATGGTGCTGTGCCTGAGCCCTGATCTGTACTCTTACCCTCCAGTGAGAGAGAAGAGCTGGTGTTGCCTGTGGATTATACCTGGCACCATACTGGCAGCCTTGTGCCATCTCACTGAATACCACAATCGCCTGGGCATTAGACAGTGTTAGTTCCATCCAGTCAAAGGAGAGGGAAAGAAAAAGAAAGTCCTGGGCTGAGGTCACAGTGTCAGCAGCTGTCAGATCCGGACTGAGACATGAATGTGGCCCCAGAGCTGTGTAACCTTTGTCTGGCACTGGCCACATGGAGGTGTTTAAGGAAAGCTAAAGCCATTACTCCACACCTCCTACCCCAATCTTACTAATCAATGTTAGCTGCTCTGGTTTGCTTTCTATTGCTCTATTACACATTACCACCAAAAGCAACTTTGGGAGAAAATCATTTATTTCATCTGGTCACAATCCAGTGTGGTGGGAAGTCAGGGCAGTAACTTGGGGAAGGAACTGAAGCAGAGACCACAGAGGAATGCTGCTCACTGACTCGCTTTCCTTGACTTGCTGTTTCCTTTCTTACACAGTCCAGGCCCCTGCCCAAGGATGGTACCACCCACAGTAGACTTGGCCTTCCTTCAGCAATTAGCAATCAAGAAAATGCCCCACAGACGTATCTGCAAGCCAGTCCAATGCAGGAAATTCCTCAATTGAGATTCCGTCTTCCTAGGACAGTGTAGATTTGTGTCAAGTTGACAAACATATCACTTGAAACCATAATCTTTCTCTTCCTCTTCCTCCTCTTTCTCTTTCTTTTTGTTTGTTTTTCTCCTGCTGCTTTGTGCTCTTGACACACACACAGCCATATAGTGTGCTCTCTCTCTCTCTCTCTCTCTCTCTCTCACACACACACACACACACACACACACTCACAAGACATGTTAGATCCCAAGTGAACATTTCTATTTGATTCTTAATACCCAATGAACATTTCTATTTGATTCTTAATACCCAACAAACATTTATTGAGTCTTTTCTGTAACAAGAACCCCAAGGACATAAGACATGTAAGGGAACAGATTTGACAGAAGTCCTTGCCATTAGGGAGTCGATGTTGCGGGTGGGCAGACATTGAATGATAGATTTAAAAGCATGAACGTTATACTCTGGCAATATGAAAGTGCAGAAGAATGGGTAGAGATTGAATAGAGATTCCTTGTCCTGGAAGTGACAGCTATCCCCTGGGCTCATGTGAGTGTGGCTCCTGAACACGTAACTTCTGTGATCCACCTGTTCTTTCAAAACATGATGAGGCCTTCTATACGGTCGGAAGCAGTTGCAGGACAGGAGCCTTTGCCCCCGCTCATCTCCTTCCCTTTATCATCACTGGCCTGCTGGTTCCTTCAGTAGCTTACCTGGTCACCCCAGGGCCTGGGGCTCTTGCTGTTGAGTGCATGATGTTTTCTCATCATATCAAAATAGTACATTGTACTCACATTCTGGGATCAAGTACATAGCTTATAAATAACAACAGGAGGCCTTCTTGACGCATTTGCGAGTTGGTGACTCCTATGTGTTGGGCATGGTCCTCAGTTCCAATGTGCAGACTTGCTGTTCTTTTCCTTAGAGCAGAACACAGGTGGGCCTTGTCCATATGTTCATCTCCCAGAGGACCATCCACTTCTCTTGGGCTAAGCAATCCAGGTCATAATGTTGGAGCAGGAAGAGAAACAGGCTGCACTTGTCACAACCTCTGCTCTTTGTCTCGTCATAGAACTACATGTTTGGGAATCACTGAATTAAATATTTATTCATGTTTTGAGTTTGCAGTGCTCATCTCTGTGTCTCGAGGAACTCGTAGACATTATGGTGCCCATGTGGAGAGCAACCTATTTGCTCACTAAACAGACATCAATCACGTGGGAAGCTGGCACTCTGCATTGGCATTGGTGGGCAAAGTTAATGAGTTGCCACCTCAAGGGAATTGTTTGGGGGAAATGGGACTCTGGAGTGAAACACAGAGGCTGTGGGATTAATGATTCTACCTTTAGAAGAGTGGGCTTTCCTCTGTCTTCCAAGAGAGGAGAACTGGACACTTCAGTGCAGCACGATCTGTGTTATGAAAAACATTAAAGACTGGCCGCTGTCAGAGTTTACTGGCAGGAAACTCTTTAAATAAGTGATGGTGGAGCTGGAGAAATGGTTCAGTTGACAAAATGCTTGCCATAAAAACATGAAGACCTGAGCTTGGATCGCCATTACCCACACAGAAAGCTAGCCACGCCTTTATCTCTCAGTGCTGAGGAAGCAGAACAGGAGGATCCCTGGGATGCTGACCAGTATAGCCAGATTGGTGAGATCCAGGTCAGTGAGAGACCCTGTCTCAAAAAAAGACGGAAAGTGATTGAGGAAGATCCTTGACATTCACTTTTGGCCTCTACACTCAAGTGCACACACATACATACACAGATGAACACACACACACACACACACACACACACACACACAAACACACAAATAAATGTGATAGTTTGTGCATGCAACGGAATGGCAAACAAGCACTGTGAAGGGCCACCATGAGCTGTCTCATGTGTGTGCCCAGTTGTGCAAAAGCATATATTGCCAGGTATTGCAAATCAGTGATTGTGTGGATGTAGCCTACTTCCTAAAGGATCTGTATGGAGTGGTTAGTGATGGTTGCTGGAGAAAATCAGGGTTTCTCCCACTTCACTCTGTACCTGTAGACCTGGTTTGAATGTTTTTACACATGTGTATGTAATATTGCAGCTAACATTTGTCAAGAAATGTCTCCAATACTCTCTCAGTTAACTTAGTCAATCCACCTGTGTGCTCACAGAGCCGTTTCTCCATCCCAAGCACCAGACTCATGTATGATCCTGGTCTTTATACCTCCAGAAGAAGCCAAACGCCTAATGATTGTGACAGAAAGTGAGGAGAGGCCCAAGGCTCAGGGAACATTGTGTAAAAGGAGGCAGAAAGGATGTAAGGCTGGAGAATGAGGAAGCGTGCTGGGCACAATACGGCCATTGCATTCATGAACACATGGCAGCTGTAGTTTCCAGGCTTATAGGTCCCATCCCTCTCTGTGGAGCTACTGACAGTTGCTGGTTGATAGGGGAAGGGAGTCAGCTACTGTCTTCAGTGGTGTAGCCTCTACGAAGTTGCCCAGGATACAGTGAATAGACCCCCACTCATGCTTGTGCCAGTCACCCTTATTAATTGCAGTGGGGAAACCAAACCAAACCAAACCAAAAACCCAAAATACAAACCAATCAACCAAATAAAAAGGCATGAAAATAGGAGGGGGACTTGCTGGGAAGAAGTTCAGCAAGAGTGGGAGGGGATCAGAGATGGCAGTGGGGGTCAAAGTGACCAAAGTACATTCTCTACACGTATGAAATTGTTAAACCATAGAGCAATAGGAGGGCAAGGAGAGGTGGGTGTTCCTTCTGGTGTGAGGCAGTTAGGAGCAGGCTGCCTTCCTGGGTTTGTATAGCCAAGGCCGGGTATGTGAGATGAGGAGTTGCAAGGCACAAGCCATCTGGGCCCTCAAGTCAGCACTTACTGAAGGACCTTGCATGAAAGCTGCCATAGCTGCATGACATCATGACAGGAGCAGGCCCTCCTCTTCTGCTAGTCGGGCCACCAAGAGTTGGCATTTCCGCACGACATCTTCTAGTGCTGATCCCCACTCTTCCCAGGTCTCATCACTGCCTGTCCCTCAGAAATGCTGACTTTAAATTGCCCAGCACTCACTGCTCTGAGTTCTTCCCATGCCACTCTGAACTCTTTCATCTGTGAGACCATCATCAGAGTTGGTGGCTGCTATGGTGAGAATTTCCTCTGACAATTATTGGGGACACTAACTTTTCTTCATCTCCTTTCTTAAGGAACCCTCCTCATCAAGAGCCAAGGACTCAAGGCCAGACAGTCCTTATCTGTACCCAGAAGAAATCTACAGTCCCTTATCTTGTCCTCTGTCTATTCTGTCTCCTGAGGCACCAAGGCTCAGGATAACACGTCAGAGAACTGAGATGGGAAATGACTGGAGATGGGCCTCACTGGCAAAGGAAGGCTGCACTGTGAAGGTTCTGGTCATTAGACCCAGGGCTTTGGATTGTGTTCTGTTGATAGGAAGGGCCAGGAAGAATTCTAAATGGAAGAGAAACATTGCCAAGTCCATGCTTAAAATCTACTGTCACGAGTTCCCACATTCTGTCTCTCTATGGACTGGATAAAGGACAAGGGTACATCATTCAGTGGAACCTCTAATAGCCATTAAGAACAACAGGTGGTCTTTCTGAACACAGATGGGCTAATTTCAAGGACAAATCATCTGAGGTTAAAATGATTAAGGTTCAGTGTGGAGCTTGCAATGCTATTCTATGTGTCTGACAGATGTGTGCACATGGCGTGCAAGAAAGATTCTGTCTGTCCATCCAGCCATCCTATCCATCTATCTACCCACCTGTCCATCCCACCCACCCATCCATCCACCCATCCACCCACCCACTCATCCATCCATCCATCATCTCATTCACCCATATCTATCTATCATCTATCTATCATCATCTATCTATCATCTATCATCTATCTATCTGTCTATCATCTATCATCTATCAATCGTCTATCTATCGTCTATCTGCCATCCATCCATCCATCCACTCTATCCATCCATCCATCCATCCATCCACTCCACTCCATCCATCCATCCATCCATCCACTCCATCCATCCATCCATTCATCCATCCATCCATCCATCATCTATCCATCCATTCTTCCACCCCACTCATCCACCCATCCATCCACCCATCCATCCACCCCACTCATCCACCCATCCATCCACCCATCCATCCACCCACCCACCCATCCCACTCATCCACCCATTCTTACTGTATCTTAAGCAATTTCTGTTTAGCACACAAAAAGCCATCAACAGCCTTTTGCTTCATGGAGGAGAATTAAGAGTATGGATGTTAGAGTTTCATTTCTGTTGCTATGATAAAATACCTTGACAAAAAGCAACATGAGAGAAGAAAGGGTCAATCTGACTGACAATTCCAGGCTACAGCCCATGATTTTGGGGAAGTCACAGAAGGAGGAGCTTGAAGCACCTGGTCACATCACATCCACAGTCAAGGGCAGGAAGTAAGGAATGCATCCACGGGTCTGCTTGCCTGCTGCTCTGCTCTGCCTCCTTTCCTCAAGCTACACAGTTCGGGTCCCTGCCCAGCCATGAAGTAATGCCCCCCACATGCAGTATGGGTCTTTCCACCTCAATTAATAATCAAGACAATCCCCCACAGTCATGCCCACAGGCCAATGTGATCTAGACAATTTCTCATTAAGATTCTCTTCCCGAGTGATTCTAGGTTGTGGCAAGCTGACATTTAAAACTAACCAGCACAGAGGGAGACAGGCTTTTCACTGTAAACTTCTTATACTGACTGAACTTTTGAGTGAATGCTTTATTTTCCAACGGATCTGATACATATGTATTCAAGATTTTATTCTGCTTGAAGAGTGAATGATGGATTGGAGAGGAGAGACTTGGGCCAGAATGAGCCCTGCCCTCCTCCATTCTCTTGATTAATGATCCTACCATCCACCCTGTTCCTGTTCTCAGCCCCGCCATGTCTAGTCAGTTGGTTATCAAGTCCTGCCTGCTCTCATCCAGGAAGCTCTCTCCTCTCAGCCCAGCACAGACAGAGAGATCGATGGGACAGCAATGCCAGCCAGGGACAGAAGAGAACATGAATAAATATTTAGTGTGTGATAATGGTGACATTTCCAGTCCTTGTGGAAAGAATGGATTATTCAATAAATGATGTCAGGGAAAAATTAACTCTGATTCCTAGGCCAGTCCTAAACTGAATGCAATCCCTGGGAAATTAAAGGTTTGTATATAAACATGAAGTCATGAAGGTATAAGAAGCAAATATAGGTCAGACTAGACACCTATTGTGTGGAGGGATTTTCGAGTCTTCAGGTTTTTTTTTTTGTTATTTGAGACAAAGTCTCACTATGTAGCCTCCACTGGCTTGGAATTTGCTATGTAGACCAGGTTGGCCAGGAACTCACAGACTTCTACTTGCCTCTGCCGCTCAGCTGTGGAGGGGTTTTAAAAATATCTGTTGAAAGTCAGGCATGGTAGTATAAGCCTTTAATCCCAGTACTAGGGAAACAGAGACAGGTGGATCTCTGTGAGATTGAGGGACTAGTCTGGGTAAGTTCCAGGCTAGCTGGGTCTACAGGGAGAGCCTGTCTCAAAAAGCCAAAAATAAAATAACATAAAAAAAATAAAAATTAAAGAAAGCTATTGAAAGAATTTGGTATTATGAAGACAAATCTGAAGATGAGACCATGTAAAAATTACTAATATATGCCACAGGCATTTTAGAATCACCAAAAACTAATGGGAAAGTAGAAAAAGTACTTGCAGAGAGTGGCAAACTAAGTTGATATGCTTGATTTATAAAGAAAGCTCATAAGACAATGAGAAAAAAGAGAAATACTCTAATGGGAAATGGGAAGAAACAATTAACAGAAGAAAAGATGGTCAGTAAACATGAAAAATATTTTGTTATTAGTCTATGAAAATCCAAATTACATTAAAATAATGACAAATCATTGGTTTTGCTACTTTTTAGAAACGTTTCCTATTTTGATTTATCTATTTTTATTTTATGTGTATGAGTGTTATGTCTGCGTGTATGTAAGTGCACCTGTGCCTTGCAGTGCCCACAGAGGATAGAAGAAGGCATTGGATCCCTGGAACTGGAGTTACGGACAGTTGTTAGTGCCATGTGGGTTCTGGGATTCGAACGTGGGTCTTCTGCAAGAACAGCCAGTGCTCTTAACCACTGAGCCAACTCTCCAGTCCCCTTAAAAAGGTTTTAGTGAGAAAACTTTGTTTTTGCTTTTGTTTTGCCTTTTGAGAAATGATTTGAACTTTTGATCCTTTTGCCGTGTGTGAGAGACAGCAGGCCAGCTGGGGCTACAGGGAGACAATGTCTTAAAAATAACAATAACAGAGAGAGAGAGAGAGAGAGAGAGAGAGAGGGAGAGAGAGACAGACAGAGAAAGAGACAGAGAGACAGAGACAGAGACAGAGACAGACAGAGACAGAGACAGAGAGAGAGACAGAGACAGAGACAGAGACAGACAGAGACAGAGACAGAGAGAGAGACAGAGACAGAGACAGAGACTGTGGTGCATGTGTACAGTGTGGTGGTCAGAAGACAACTTTGTGGAAATGATTCTGCCCTGCATCTTCACGCGGGCTCCAAGGACTGAACTCACTTGTAGGCCTGTGTGGCAAGCACTTTGCTCACTGAACCATCTCAGAAAAAGTATCTTGGTTTACAACTGTGTTTGTCTACTCTATGTTGAAGACAGGGTAGACAATGTAATCCCTGCTTTACTTACAGAAATGTCTACACACGGGTGACAAACTTCAGCAGAAAGTAGTACCTGCCTCTGGGTAGAACAATCACGGATGATCCTTAATTCCACTCCCTATTAGAAAATCACTCTATTTTACTAAAATTGTCCAAAAAATAGAAATTCCTGGAGAAAACAATGAAAAATGTAGTTGTAACTGATCCCAGAAATTATATGTATTTATGATAAAGAACTAGCTGGAGATGTGAGACTGGATGATGGTTCAAAGATATTCATCACAATGTTTCAAACGATGAAAACTGAAGATACCTGAGAGTCCCGAATCAAGAGAACATGTAAGTTAATGATGGGTTAGGATAATGGAATGCTGTGTCACCATGAAAATTGAGTTATAGGGCAGTATCCCTTAAAATGGAAATATATTCACAAGGATAAAAGGAAAGGCAGAGAAGTTCTGAAACCACAAGTATAAATAATGACCCTTGTCTGACAGAAGCAGAAATATTAGAAAACTCTCCACTGAAATCTTAGTGCGATCATGTTTTTGAGGCTACGTTGCAGGCTGGGGCTTTTGTTTGGCATTCTCATGTACTTTTGAGTGTATGCATTCATATGTATATGAATTCCACAAGTGCTTTTTTTTTTTACTTTGGGAAAATATTAAAATACCTTAAATAAAATGAAAAGACAAATGAAAAAACAAAGCAAGGAAAATATCACATACTCTCAAAGTGGTTTTGTGTGTTTAACCTATAAAGGGCCCACTTAAGTCATGGAGAAAAATATAAGCCTTTCAATAAAAAGATTTGCACGGGGTACGTAAAGACCGTTAAGAGAAGGAATCCAGTCCTTCAGCTAGCATTGAATAAATGCTGATTATTGCCAGTAATACTCAAAGAGATATAGAGATTCTTGCTCTTTAGATTGGAACCCGTTTTCCCAACCTATAGAGCTGTTGTTTCTGGAATTGAGTGCTGGGAGGGAAGGTGGGCTTTGTCCCCTTTCAGGCAGTTATACTGGGAATGTAAAGTGTTCGGTTGTTCTGGGCAGTGCTTTGTCAGAGGGAACGAAATTTACTTCTTAGTGACCTAGGAGTCCAATGTCTAGGATCCGCTCTGAGAAGCAACTACAGATGAACAGAACAGTGGAGAGGTGAGCATACTCACTCTAGTCTCTTAATGACAAAAGGCTTGTGACAGTGCTGGTAGTCACAGTGAAATTCACAGCCCAGGCTCATAGTATGACCTGTGCAGTTCCCAAGCTTACAAGGCCGTTAGAGCAGATTGCTGTTGGCTCGAGGCAGGTTCATTGATGGGCAAAACCTGATCTCGTTGAACGGAAGGGAGAGTTTTTGATAGCTATCCTTACCTTCATGTGGGTGCCGAGTACTTTCTTCTGTCAGTGTTACATTTGGCTCCTGGTTATTTTTGAGACTTTTGAGTGTTTCATGGTATACCCAAATCCAAATTATTATGACTTCTTAAATGAATGGTCCAAACTTTCAGATAATACTCAAATAATTAAACTTTCAATGCCATTTAAATGCATGTTTTTGGGGATCATTTTCAGACATTTTGGTTAATCACATTTTTTCAGTTAAAAGCAAAAAGCAGTAATATATCAAACTATGCACTATTACGCTTTAAAAAAAAAAAACAACCAAAAGTATGTATCTGTAAATTCTTTTAAAAGACCGAAGAGACTTAAGGAATCTACCAAAAATTTAACAAAGGTTATAGCTATATGATGACATTATGAGCAATTTAAATTTTTTTCTATGCATATTTTTGTGGTCACCGAATTATGTATGTTGAGTTTTCATTGTAAAAATCTAAAGTAAATGCAGGTGATTTTCCACCGCTGGAAGCAGCAGCTCGATGCTGTATCTAGCATTCAGGAAGATGAGGCAGGAGGAGGGATGTAGCTTGGGCTACGTCAGAAGTCCCTGTAGCCATAAAACAAAACAAAACAACACCAATCAACCAGAGAGAAAGTAGTTTCTTAGCTAAAGAGAGAGCTGGGACTGGGAGATGGCTTAGTGTTAAGAGCACTTGCTTTGAAAGCATGAGGACCTGAGTTCAACTCTAACACCTTGTGAAAAGCCAGGCGTAGCTGCACATGCCTGTCAAATGAGATTCTGTTTCAGCGAGAGACCAAGTCTCAAGGCAACCAAGTAGAGTGACAGAGGAAGAATCTGATGTCCTGCTCTGGCCTCTTCGTGTGCCGATGCACACACCATGCACAAACACAGACACAGAGACACAGACAGAGATAGACACACACACAGTCAAGGTTCAAACTCAGTTTTTATACACCTGATTCTGGGCTCTTTCTCCCGTAATGTGTGTAGTTAAGTCAGTGGTTTTTGTTTGTTTGTTTTTCTTTTTCTTTTTCGAGACACGGTCTCCCAGCTAGCTCCCTGGAGCTCACTATGTCGACCAGTCTGGCCTGGATTTCACAGAGATCTGTCTCTGCCTCCTAAATGTGGTTTGGATCTTACCGTCTCTTAAAGATCTGGTACCCAGGGAGAGATTACAAGGAGATTGTGGAGCCTTTATGAGGTAGGACCTGCTGAGAAGTCTTCCTATCACATCAGGAGTACCCCTGAAGAGGATAGGAGGAGCCCAGAACCTTCTCTTCCTTTCTCTTGGCTTCCTATTGGCCATGAGTTGACCAGTGCTGCTTCATCACCTGCATCTGCCCTGATGTGTTGCCTTGCCAGAGACTCACAGCCGTAGGGCTAATCCCTTATGGACAGAGACCTCTAAACTGAGAGCCAAAATAATTTTTTCCAGGGCTGGAGAGATGGCTCAGTGGTTAAGAACACTGGTTGTTCTTGCAGAAGACCTGGGTTCGAATCCCAGCACCCACATGGCAGCTAACAACTGTTCGTAACTCCAGTTCCAGGGGACCTGACAGCCTCTTCTGACTTCTGCGGGCATTGCACGACACGGGTGCACTTACCTACATGCAGGCAATACATGCATACATATAAAATAAAAATAATAGGGCTGGAGAGTTGGCTCAGTGGTTAAGAGCACTGACTGCTCTTGCAAAGGACCCGGATTCAATTCCCAGCACCCACATGGCGGCTATTAACTCCAGTTCCAGGGGAATCCGAAGCCCTCTCCTGACCTCCGCGGCATTGCACTACACAGGTGCACTCACATACATGCAGGCAATATACTCATACACATAAAATAAAAATAATAAATAAAAAATAAAAATAATAAATAAAATATTAAAAAAATCTTTTCCTCTTTCTAAGTTGAGTATATATAAGATATTTGTTATAGTAACCGAAAGCTGACCAACACAAATCTTAAGTGCAGCGTCTTATAAACAGGTGCATATTGAAATACTGGTACACAGATCTTTCAGCAGGATTTCTCTGGGCCTTTGTATTCAAGGACACAGTAGGATTTCACAGGAGGGAGATATAGTCACACATCTCTTTTGTTTCACTTTATTAGCATTTGGTTCAGGTTATCTCATGTAAACTCTTCAAGGACATCTTAGGAATGTGTTTCACATAAACCACTCTGGAAATGCTAACCCAGTAGAAAATTTCATTCTTAAAACTGAGGCATAATAGAGGGCTGGAGAGATGGCTTAGCAGTTAAGAGTACTGGCTGCTCTTGCAGAGGACCCAGCACCCACATGGCATCTAACAACCATTCTAACTCCAGTTCCAGGGGATCTAACACCCTCTTCTGATCTCTGTGGGCATTGCACGACATGGGCGCACCTACCTATATGCAGGCAATACACTTACACACATAAAATAAAAAATCAAAGTAATAAATAAGAAACCTGAAATACAATATTAAAAATCCATCCCCAGGATGGTGGGAATGGAAGCCTGTGAAAGCCCATGTTGCAGGCAGGGAGCTCTTGTACCCTTCAGAGAGGACACTGTATCAGGCTACCCTCTGAACATGTACTGCCAATGCTGATGGGCCATCCATGGTAGAAGACTTAAGCCCTCAGATGTCATCCTCTGAACCCCAGAACTTCCGCTCTACATGATGTTCAGAAGATGAGGAAGTAGTAGGAAAAAAAAGAAAAAACCCAGTCAAGGGCCTGCAGTAAAGCTGGAAGAAGGCTTGTTGGTGCTAGTTTCCCAGGTAAGCTTTGTTGGCTTGCTCCTCCTCCTCTGTTCAGGTACTTCATAAATGAATGAGCTGATTAGGGTAGGGGAAAAATTTTGTTGCATCTTGTTTGCCAATTCTAATCAATGGGTAAGAACTTCTCGAAGTTACAGCTGCATCTCTGTAGCGATTGATTACTAATGTCTGCTCCAGGCATAGGTGGAAGAGTAACAACATTATTGCCGTTTCTTTTTCCCAGAGATGAGGAGCATCTAAATAGTCCTGAAGACACTTGGGAGTCATCCTTCCCCCCAGATCCAACTTTTGTTTCATAAACTGCTAATCTTTTTTTTTAATTTAAAATTTCTTATTTTTTCCAACTATGGAGATTCTAAACTCTTGGTTGTTGGTCTCCGTAATAGCCAAGTAATGGTTTTCTATAGAAATCCTTTTTTTACTTCCTTTCTTTCAGCCTCTTGCCAGGGATGAAACTGTTTTTACTAAAAGGGAAAAAAGGAAAAAATACATATGAAAAAGATCACACATCCTCGTCATGTGCAAAAATCGTGTGTTTGGCAGTGAGAACATTTTTTTTCTGAGGCCAAATGGAATTTTTTTTTTCCTTTTGCAAAATGAGTAGAAAAAAACTGTGCTTGTCCAGAGACTGGTATTGAGTTATTGGCCCTTGTTGTTGGCTGCCATTAAGGGGCCTCTTGTCATGGACAGCTGTTATGCTGGAGGCCGAAAGTCCCAGGGAATGTGACTGCAGCAGCCCCTCCTCCTTGTGTAAGGACTGTAGCACACGGCACAGAAGCTGACATTAGAGGGAACTGGGTATGGAAGACAGCTGGACCAGAGCAGCTATAAAAGCACCATCACATACCAGCTGTGAGACCTTGGGCAGAACATTTAACTTCTCTGAGGCTTGGGCTGCTCATAGTAAGACATACTATGTAGTCAACATACTATACAGTTCCTGCATCCTTAGAGTCAGCCAACTGGCGTTGGCGAGGATATTCCAGAAAACAAAACAGCTGATGTTTTAGTAGAAAAGGGCAGTTGAGGAGGTGGGTCTCAGGGAAAGATAGACAACACACTACTTACTATACAGGCTATCAGATGGTGCTACGGGAAATTTGATTGGCAGGGGAGTATGAAATGTCAGGGCTGGGATGCTGTTAGAGGCAGGATGTCCAGGGAAGGCTCCCCTGATGCGATTATTTGACAGACCAGGAATAAGTGACAGTGTGCCCAGTGGTCACCTGGCTTCCCCATGGGGAGTGGAGGTTAGGGAACCAGGCAGAGGACCTGTAAGTTCAGAGTCAAGGCAGGAATCTATCAAGGGGAGATAATGACATGGAGCTCATGGTCTGAACTGGTGTGGGTAAGGCAGAGGGAACAAGTAGTGAAGGCGGGACTGTCAGACAGGATTGCATTAGGACTTCGGCTTTGTTCTGTGCGACACAGAGTCAAGGAGTGAGGGCAATCTCATTTGTTTTGCAATAGGTTCGCTTGGCTCCTGCATGCCCAGGTTGGAGGCGGTGGTGCCTTGGACCAACAGGAAGTCAAGGTTGCAATGGGAAGTGGCAGAGATCTGGGTACCTTTTAGAAGGCCAGTTGACCAGGTTTTAGGGAAACTTAAAAAGTCAGTGCGAACAAAGCCTCAGCACAGTGTCTGGAGCATGGAGTATATTCAGTCTGAGCTGTGACTGACCTTGGAGGGAGGAAGGAGAAGAAAGAGTGAGGTGTGTCCCTGAGGGCTCCCCTGTTCATTGCAGGACTCCAAAATGCTGAAACAGAATGTTTGATTCTAGGTACTTTGCAAATGATAAAGATCTTATTTCTTCACAGTTCTAGAGGTTGAGAAGTTCAAGGCTAAGGCACTGGAAGGGCCTTTGTCTGGTGGAGCAGACCTCTGCTTCCAAGAGATGCTCTTACCTTACAGGGTCTGTCTGTCCTGTGGAAGGGCGAACTGCTCCCTCCAATTTCTTTTATGAGGGCACTAATTCCATTGGTAAAGGCTCTGCTCTTGTGACTTCACCTCCTAAAGGTCTCTTCTAATACCATCACATTGGTGATTAAGTTTCAGTGTATGAATTTAGGGGTCAGAGTCAGGCCACAGTGACCAACATGTTGCCCCTTTGTTCAGCGGGAGCGGGGGCGGGTATTGGTGGGGGAGGGACTTGGCTTGAATGAAACAGGGCAGGTCAGTAGCCAGAGGGTATCAGAAAGAGACACAAAGGGAAAAGAATACACTCAGAGAACCTGGTGTCCAAAAGTACAGTGACAAAGCTTAGAAGGGTCACTATGGGGGAACAGAATTGGTAGAAAGAATTCTACAGCTGATGTTCTGCTTACTTTAGGGAGAAAATATCTGGGTCGGAACCCAGTGGTAAAACAGTTTTTACGGCAGATGGAAAATTTGTCTATCATAGCAGAGTTAGCTGTGCATGGGGACACCGTGGTGACTACCTCCCGTTGTCTTCAAGCCCATCACACAGACCATGGCCTGGGCTCCCTGCCTGGTGCCATGGTATCTACCATGGTTGAACTTGGGTGTTGCTGAAGACACTCCTGAGGGAGAACTGTGGGAAAGGGATTCTAGGAAGTCATGGATGAGCAGGGCACAGAAGGTCCTAAGATGAGGGGCTTGCATTGTAAAGGGGACAGAGACATGGGCAAACAGGGCAGGGTGAGCTGGGTCTGTGTTCCCTATGGTGAGTAGGAGGATTTGAGTTTCACAAGATGTATTTCCTAGTTGTTAGAAAGATGCTACTTTCCTTTTTGCAGTAATGATAGCAAGGTTTTCTTCAAACACATTTATGTAAGTTTAAAAATCAATTGGCTTAATGATCATCAGCCCCTGCATTGCAGCAAAGATGGGAAAAGGCTGATGCAGGCCAGGCTGTGAAGGGTGATGGAGGTCTGCACACAGTGGGCTCCCTCCCTCCTGCTCTGGGGTGCTCATGGTAGAAAACGATTTGCTGCTAGATTGAGAAGAAACATCACAGTCAGGGGCCCTGGCAGGAATCTGTTGTCACAGCTGAAACCCTTTGGACATGGGGGCCCCCATGATTCAAAGGATATTTCTTGCCCACTCCAGATGGCTTCCATGTCATCAGAAGAGCAGCAGCAAAGGGAGGAGGGAAGAGAATCCAGGATACCTGTTTACCCAGGAGCCTCAAAGTCGTCTTTGAATAGGTCTCTCCAGGCCTAGGTGGAATGACCTCATAGAAGATGTTCTGCTCACCACTGCCACCTGGCCACCCACCATGGACCCATGGTGTATCTTCCTGTCCAGAAGATGTAAGCCACAGATCCCTAGGAGGCAGTTATGGTTTGCTGTGCCGCTCTGCAGGCAGGTGGTGGCCTTAGGAGCAAGCTTACCCTCAACAGCTTTCTATTCTACCCTACCCCTATTCTGTTCCTCTTCACTGCCTATGCCTCTAACTTTCATTGACTGAGTGTTCCCTGGGGACTATGACCTCCTGCCATTAGTTGTGTTGACTGTGTGGCAGCTGGGCAGGGGGTTGGGGAGGTCAGTCCCTTGTGGGTCATATCAGAAGTTAGGGGAAGGAGTCCATGTTGTTCCAATCCTTTCTAAATGTACTAGCCTGTGCCCACTTGGCTTCCTGGCCCAAGAGTCTCATGGATCCTGTGCTCCATGCCTGGAAGGGCAATAGTGACAAGTTATCAATACATTTATTGATCACCAGCTTGAGGCTTGACCTCGACTCCACCAGTGGCCAGCCATGTGGGCATGAGGAGGTACTAGCCCTTAGGATGTCTCAGATTCTTCTGAATGCTGGGTACACAGCAGGCATGTGTGTGCTCAGGAGTTAGGACTGCCTGGCAGCTGGCACCATCTTTGTTGTGGTTCCTGTAAGGGATCTGAAGGTGGTGACCATACCTGCAATGGAATGGGGCCTATGGAGCTCCATTCCTCTGTGCAGCCCCAGGGCCAACTTTGGAGCCCATGTTCATACGACTCCAGAGCTGGGGCTCTATCCACAAGTCACACACCTTTCCATGACCTCAGAGGGCTTCTGAGCAAGGCTATAATGCCATATGATTACGCTGGCCAGCACAGTGGTCCCCTTGGAACACCAGGGTTACTTTTAGATGGCCCTTAGAGGACAGAGCTTGGGCAGCTAGCACTGCCCAACAGAATGTTGGCTCTTTGCAGAGTGAGGGCACTGGATATTCTGGCCTTTGTAGTTAACTATCCCCTTCCTAGAACCAGCCTAAGCTTTCTGCAGGTGCCAGCCTGGGGCTGAGTGGTGGGTACTCGGTTCTGAGTGCTTGGTACTAGGTGCTGGGTACTAGACAGAGTTGGTGAACTGTGCCTACTGCTCACAGACTTGGAAACAATTGAGTGAGGAGACAGAGGGGATGTCATGAAATAAGCTCTGAGGTTTCCTGTGCATAGACCTGAGGGTGGGGTAACTTACTTCAATTTACTGAGACCCTTTCCCCTAAGCCTATGAAGTAGGGAACACTGTCTATTTCATGCATAAGGATTCTGGGATCCCAGAGTATTAGGGATCCACTCAGCAGAGCTCTGTATGTCAAAGGCAGGTCTTTTAAAAAATATTTTATTTATTATTTTTATTTCATGTGTATGAATGTATCGCCCGTGTCGTGTAATGCCCAGAAGAGACGGTCAGATCCCCTGGAACTGGAGTTACGAACAGTTGTTAGCTGCCATGTGGGTGCTGGGATTCAAACCCAGGTCTTCTGCAAGAATAGGCAATGTTCTTAATCACTGAGCCATCTCTCCAGCCCTCAAAGGCAGGTCTTGAATCTGGTGGCAAATTTCTCGGCACCATTTCCTGCTCCTCTGGGCTAACCTCCCAGCAGGTGGCCCAGGGCACAGAGGCCAGACAGGGCAGAAGGAACTGGCCCTTTCTCAAGTCTCTCCTGGCGCAGGTGACCAGCCAGGTGTCTAACACTCAGCCGCCAGGTAACCGAAGTCGGCAGGTCGCAAGTTAATCATTGCCTCTGAATTCTAGCAAGCACCCCCATTTCATGGCCACTGGTTGCCATCACAAGGATAATAAAATCACACAACCAAAGCCAGGCTCAGGGGAGCCTTTTCTGAACTGGACTGACCCCAATTAGCTGAGTGACCTTGGGCCCTTCTTTATCCCATGGCTTTCGCTTGCTCACCTGCACATGAGAATATGGAGTGTAGACAGGAAGTGCAGGAGGAGGGTCACAGGGCCTTGCTCCTTGATGCACTCCAAGGCTGGACCTGAGCCCAGGTCCGGGCTTCCTCACAGCCTATGACCTGCTATCTTTGAGCCCATTTACCCTAGTATGTGCCCCAGCTTTCCTGCTCTGTGTATTAGCACAGCCTGTTGGCTTCACCCAGGATAGATACTCTAAAGCTCTGACCCTTGGAACCTGACTGATCTCATCTCCTCCCAGAGCCCTGACATCCCCTTAGGCAGGGAGTTGCTGGGCCTCTGTCTGGTTATCTGGCTTCTGATCTCTGGCCACAGGTAACAGTGAATGTCTCTCATGGTGTCACTCAGAGCCAGCATGGGCTGGAGGTTCCTCCATTCCACCCTACTTGTGTGCCTCTTTGGGCATCCAGCAGGGCTCCAATCGCTAGTCAGGGGGCAGGATTCAGGGAACACGGGCAGAATGGGGTGTTCTGGAAAGATCCTCAACTCAAAAGACCTTTATCTGGTGGGTTTGTAAACAGATGAGAATTTGATTCCAGAAATAACTGAATTACCATAGCAAGGAAGACGAGTTCCAGGGCACATCCTGAGCTCCATCCATATCCAAGGCAGGAACACACCAGAAGGCCTCTGCGGAGAGGAGGGTCTAGCTCTGGCTCTGCCTCAGACCTCCTGAGTGAGTTCCACAGCCATCCAGACTTCACCCCAAGGTCACATCAAACACTCACTTCTAGCTCCGGTCTTGATGCTCTTCCTAGTAATTTCAATGTACATCTGCACTCAACTGGTTTCCCCTCTGACCTGATTGTCCGCTTAGGCTTCCCCGAGGCTTGCAGGATGGCGAGCCCAGGAGACATCTGCCTCCCCTTTAGCTCCCACAAGCCTGCGAACCAACTCCAGAAAATCCCCCCTCTGTTCATTCCTACCAGCGTGCCTCCCATCCTCCCAGCCCTGGGGTGAACAGCAAAGCTAGTCATGTTAGGTCTTAGAAAGCAAAGTGAAAAAAAAAAAAAGACAGAGAAACGATAAGAAACAACGTTGGGAGAGTGTGCCTGCTGTAGCCAGACTTCTTTCTTCCTGTGGGGCTGGGATGAGGGGTGGCCATGGAAGGCCAGCTAGAAAGTGCCACTGCTTCTCTACATTGTCTGGCCCAGTGTCCATCCCTGCACAGCCTCTTTAAGAGAAGTCTGGGGCCAAGATTTATTGGCTCCTCCGGCCCTGCTGAATGTGTGGCTGCCATGTTTACGGGTCTAGAGAGGACTGAGGTTCCCTAGCCAAGGCTGCACAGCGGTGGTGAGCTGAGTGTGTATAGAGAATGCTGCCATTCATGGTGGT
Organism: Nannospalax galili; assembly: GCF_000622305.1. Classification (NCBI taxonomy): domain Eukaryota; kingdom Metazoa; phylum Chordata; class Mammalia; order Rodentia; family Spalacidae; genus Nannospalax; species Nannospalax galili. The sequence goes on along the minus strand of NW_008352659.1, from coordinate 2,221,486 downwards.
GATTGCCGTAGAACTTGGTGTGCAGCCCAGGGGAGCAGGAAGCCTGTTCTTACAAATCCCAGCCCCTGCATGGAGGCCCACTCTGTGGGGTGCAGACGGGGACAGCAATGAGGGAGGACTTGTCCTCTCCATGTGCCTTGGTTGTGGGGCTAGGGCAGGTGGGTGGGTGGCCCAAAGTCTCTAGCTGATTGTCCCTTTGGGTATGTGGTGCCAGTGAGTGGAACATGGTGTGTCCTCAGAGGTTAGAACAGGTTGAGATGCCAAAACAAAAGCAGGCTGCAGAGCGAGCCATATAGGGAAAAAATGGGTGCCCTGGGGGGCTTCCCAGGAGTACTGCGGTGCCCAGTGGCAGCCGTGTTCTGTGGCCGAGGCCCGTCAGCTCTGAGTCTTCATTGCTCATCCGCTTTGGAGTGATGGGTATAGTCCTAGGGTGTTATAGGACAAGAACTCAGTTCTCTAACACCTGCAAAGTGCTGGGCTTAGTACTGGCACACTCAGTAGTGAGCTAATTGTTACACAAGCAAACTAGTAGCACTTTGCCAGCCCTGTGGTGGTATGGGATAAGCCATGCACACCTCCTTTCACATCTTGCTCATTCTAGCATGGAGACACTTGCCTAGCATGCCACTCAGGGTTGGAGGATAGAATTTACAGGTGTCGTCCACCAGGGACCAAGCCAAACACATTACCTTCATCTCACTTCTCATTTCTTTTTATCGTTAACATTGTATTATGGAAATACTCAGATATATGCAAAATAGAAAAGTGGTGACCTCCTGTCCCTGTCACTGCATGTCAGCAATCATTGATGTTCACTCTCTTTGTGTGTGTGTATGTGTGTGTGTGTCTAGATGAGGATATGGAAGCCAGGGAGTAATGTTGTGTGACTTCCTCAGTTGGTCTTCACTTGATTTTCTGAGACAGCCTCTCACTGAATCTGGAACTCACTAAATCCAAGCCCCAAGAACCCTCCTGTTTCTGCCCCTCCTCTGTGCACCCTTCCCCCAGTACTGAGCACAAGTGCACACCCCCATGCTGGCTTTTACATGGATACCAACCTTCATACTTGGGATTCCAGTTCAAGTCCACACTTAAATGGCAAGCACTTTATCAGGGCGTCATTGCCACAGGTCTCCCTCTAACTGTTTTAATCTGTCCATGCTGCCTTTCTTCTTGCTCTCCTCCTCAGCCTCCTCTTCCTCCTTCACCTTCTCACCTCCTCCCTCCCCTTATCCTCCCCCTGCTCCTCTCCCCCCCTCCTCCCCCTCCTCATTCCCTCTCCTTCTTCCCCTCCCCTCCTTTACCCCCACCCTCTCTCTCCCTTCTCCCCTTCCTCATCCTCTCCCCACTTCCTCTGCCTTCTCCTCCTCCCTCAGTCTTCTTTCCTCCCCTTCCTGGATGGAATGTCTGCAGCAACTTTTAGACCCAGATATAAACACCTCACTATGCACTGCTACTAGTTAAGAAAATTAAAGAGAAACTTGAAAACAAGAACTGTTGTCATACTTGAAAAAGTAAGCAATAGTTTTTAATGTCATCTAACATCCAGCCTGCATATGATCTTATTTCATCTTTCAAATTACTCCTGGGAATCACAAATATCACTTCCACCTTTCAGGCAAACATCAGAGAGAAGGAAGCTTCAGTCCTCTATGTTCAGTGCCCCAGCTTAAGAGACAGAGCTCCTGGGTGCAAGCCTTGATCATTCCTTACACCTTTGACAAATATTTACTCTGCAACCTCTTGGTCTTAGCCAAGTTAGAGGTACCTGCGATCCAGCAATGAGCCAGTCTTTACTGCCCTGGAGTTGATGGGCAGGCTATACTCTTGCTTTTCAAAAACCTGGTCCAAGGCCCAGTGGCTTGGGCATGGTCTGAGAGCTAGTTAGAAAGGCAGAATCCAGCCCCACCCTAGCCTGGCTGAATTGGAATCTGTATTTTAACAAGATCCAAGGGATTCATTCCTATGTGCTTGGAAGGTCAAGAATCCTGCTTAGGGCTCCTGTTCTTAGCCCTGGCCACACATTTAAATACCCTGGGGTGTTTTGAAAACTCCATGCCCTGCCCACCCAGAGCAATGAAATTGGATCCCTGTGTGGTGTTTACAAGCTCTGTGTGTACCAAGATTGGAGCCCAGTCTGATCATTTTAAGGATAAAGGAACTAATTACAAGCAAATTTCTAGCAGCTACCGGGGGACACAGTAGGTGCTAAATTAATGCTACCCATTTGTTTCCCTTTGCTGTCTCTTGTTGCTAGGACGTTCCCCCCGCCCCGAATTGTGTCTTGAGTGGTAGATTGCCTTTCCCCAGTCCAAAGAAATTTTTTGGACCACAAGAGCCTCTGATTGGAAGGTTGCTTTTTCCTGGGAAGCCCTGGAACCCACAACCTGAGGCCTTTCCATGGAGCCAGGCTGTAGAAAGACATGAGTGGGTTACCCTCTTCTCCCCACTCATGACCTGGGCCTGGAGTTGAGCTGAATGCTGCAAAGAGACACAAATAAATAAGGGGAGACTTGACCTCATGTGCAAACAGCCTTTTCTTTCTCTACAGCCAGACCCCTGTCCAGACGTTATCTCATCTCCCCCTTTCCCTCCAGGTGACACAGCCAGGCAGGTGCCACCTGCCAAGGTTTATGGGATAGAACTGTGGATTGAGTCCCTAGGCAGGTGGGAGAGGACTCTGACCCTGAACTGTGGGGGCAGCAGAGCCTAGCCCCTGGTTCTTCAAACTGCTGTGGCCTTAGGAACAGGAGTGTTTTCTTGCTACCTGTAGATGGGCAGATTATCGCAGTGGTAGGAGTGAGCTGGTGTGAGGTCCTGCTACCTACACTCCTGCAGGCGCCCACCATGCTCCGTGAGGGGCTGGTTAAGGGGCCTAAATGAGCCACAGCTCATGGGGGAGGTGGGAGAGGTACTCTCCCTCCTGAGAGGGCCCACAGGGATTGTGTCTCCAGGGAAGCTGGCACTCCATGTAGCTTCCCCATGCAGTTCCATGGGAGACAGTGCTTGTCATGCATTACTAATGGGAGTGAAGAGGGACTTCCCAGAGTCACACAAGCTGCTCTGGCAGGAGCGAGACCTATTTTTCTTGAACTGCAGCACTTGGGGCCCTCTAGCTACTTTGGAACTGTCTCCACATGTCAAGGAATATGACCATCCCAGGTCTTGACTATTCTCAGGGTGGAGAGAAACAAGGTCAGAGGACAAAGTGGGGTTGGGGCTCCCCAGACAAAACTGGACTATGGTCTTTCAATGATTGCTGGGAGCTCTAGGCAAGTCATGTCACCTCCCTGAGTCTCTGAGTTCCTCACCCTCCGTGATCATCCACTGACCTCACAGTGTGGCCCTGAGAAGTTTAGCTTATATAGAACTGCCCAGGGGCTGAAGAGATGCTCGATGGGTAAAGTGCTTGCCACACAAGCACGAGGACCCGTGTTCTATCCTCAACAATCATATCAAAAGGTAGGTATGGTAGCCAGAGCTATGATCCTAGCATTGGAGAGGCAGAGATAGAAGGACTCCTGGGCTTGCTGACTAGTTAGCCTGGCCTAATAGGTAAGCCTCAGAGGCCAGGGGGACCCTGTCTCAAAAAATAAGGCTGACAGCTCCTTAGGAACAACAATAGAGGTTGGCCTCTGGCCTCCACATGCCAAAGTGGAGTGTGCACCACTCACATGTAGTTTTATCCCAACATATGTGTATCACATACACATACAAGCAAACACACACACACACACACACACACACACACACACACACACACACACGCCTATCTAGATGACCTCAAGTTCCCCAGTGAAGCCCTCAGCACTAATCCATCACGGCACTTCTCCAGAAAGAACCAGAGCTTGGAAATCAGGAGGGGCATGCAGGAGAAAAACTGAGATACTTCAAAGGGGTTCTGGTACTGAAAGAACACTAAGCAGAGTTGGGAGTACTTAATACCTCCTGGCTGAGGGCTGGGCTTACAAAAGACAGATGGGGAGGAGCCATCCTGACTGGGGCGTGATGGGCCTCATAAACTTACCCTCATATCTCATTCTCTGTGCAGAGGTTTGGAGGGATGTGCTAATATCAAATAAGCTTTACCTATTAAAAAAAAAAACTGAGGTTGGAAAAGATGATGGATAAGAATATGCAGAGCTGGTTTTGGCTCTCAAGTCTACCAGCTGCTGTGGTGCATAATTTCCATCTGCTCATTGCTGTGGGCCTGTCTGAGCAGGGCTGGGACTGCAGGGTGACCTGACCTACCCTAGCACTCAGAGTAGAAAGGCCAGCCTCCTGCCACAGGCAGTCTAGGGAGGACTGGGCAGGAGGCTCAACGGGATGGGAGGAGATGGCCCTCATGTTACTCCCAGGACAAGACAGGAAAACAGGACCCCAGGGACAGTCCAGAGTTCTCAACATGCTATTGGTTTGGTATGGCCAGTAGAATGCTCATGATCAGTTTTGAATGATTGTCATTTTCAAACTGGGCATGTGCAAAATCCTGTGCATTTAGCTTTTCTGAGAAATGGGATATGTTGCAGATGCTGGGTTCATAGGGTCATGGGACAGTAGGTGGGGGCTGACGGTAGCTGCTTGACTGGCTCCTTGTTCCTCCAGTCCCGGAAGTGTTTGAGCTCCAGGATCCCAAGACAGAGGACAGCTCTTTCATAGTGCAACCTCATTGAACTCCTGTCCCTTTCTGGGCCTCAGTTTTCCCACATGGCCAAGACATATGGACTCAGGAAGCCTATGACTCAGGTCGAAATCTACAAACCCCCAGAGCTTTCTGGAGAGCCACATCTCTGGCCCCTGGTTCATGTTTACTGAGAAGATAGAACCAGCTCCTTCATGAGCCCTTGGGTCTCTTGAACACTCAGCAACTTGGGTAGACTGTGATTTACAAAGTCAGCACATGAGTTCAGAGCCCGACCTTCAAGCTCAGTCTAGTTGTTCTAGCCAAAGACAGTGGGCAGGGATGGCTAGACAAGGCCATCACCAGGGACAGAAAGACTTTCTACAGGCTTGGGTGGGCGAAGGGGGCCACCCAGCCAGCCTGCATGTGCTCCTGGTGCTCACTCACAGACACAACTCAGGAGAATATCCTGGGGTAGGGAGAAGGGAGGCCGGTGGTCAGAGTGGACCTGGGGCACCATGTTTCTCCCCATGCCTGGAGCAGTCCCAGTCCTGGAGGTGTTATCTCCAGGCCCCATCACAGGCAGCGGGGGCCACAGTTAAATTTAAGTGTGCATGCACACTCCCCACAAGCGCCAGCATTTTCCAACCCTTTTATGGATTTCTGAGGGATGATAAAATGCAGCTGTTCTGGCTTGGGAGCCAGTGAAAGAATGAAAGGTGGCCGGGCCTCCTCCAGGGAAATCAGCGCCTGCTGATTTATTTTGCCTCCCAGACTTCTCTGCAGGTCCTGGGACGTGTGTGCCTCCAGACCTGGCCCTCACTGCCCTCGCCTCAGCCTGCTTTGGGGAGATTTCTGCAGACACTCAAGGGCCTTCCAGTGACGGGACCGTGTCAGGCTCTGTGCTTCTCTCATTCCTGAGAAGAATGGGTCTCCAACCCCCTATGCCTGGCAGGACCCGTGGCATGGCTAAACAGCATGCTGTAGGCCATGGGTTGGCACAGTGCCTGGCACAGTGATGCCACCTGCCAGCCTCAGAGTTTGCCTTGTAGACTTTCTGTGAATTAGAGGATTCCTGTGGAGCAAGCTGACTGGCTACTGTTCATCCTGCCCTTGTCTATGGACAGGCTTGGCCTTCACAGACCCTGGATGTCCAAGCCCATGTGGGCCTCATAGCAACCTTGAGACTGCATCATGGTGTCACCCTACAGGGGATGCTCAGAGAACAGGAGGGTCTCATTCAAGGCCCTCTGCACAGGTGGATTAGTGTAAGGACTTGCAAGCGGTCCTGGGGCCCTGGGACCTGGGTCAGGGCTGCCTCATGCCACCCATCTTCTGCCTGCAGTCATGTTTTGGAGGTTTCCAGCCATTACTGGCAAAGTGTCTGCTTGTGTTTTGCTTTCCGAGCCAGTCTTCACTTCACCAAGATCTGGTGTATGCCTGTAATCCTGATACTAGGAAGGTGGAGGCAGGGCTGCATAGCTTAAGGCTAGCCTGGGCTACATAGTGAGACCCTGTTTCAAAATCTAAGGGCTAAGGATGCAGTTCAGGAGCAGAGTACTTACCTAGCATGCACAAAGCCCTGGGTTTGATCCCCAACACCACACACCATACACACACTCCATACATGCCACACCACACATACACACACATACCACATATTCTATGCACATTCCACACACAAATGCCACATACTACATACATATCACAACATATACATGCAAATACACATGCCATGCACATGACACACATACACCCTACACATATAACCACACCATGCACACACACCACACCCATAACCCCCCTCACACTATAATGCCACATACCACACACACAAACATACCATATACACACCATACACCACAAACAATATAACTGCATCATACCCATACACTACACACATATCCCTATAGCCTACACACTACACACACACTCATATTCATACAAACATACCGTATATTCCACAAGCTACACATGCACACAGTCACACACACACACATCCCTCCATCCCCCACACACCTCCATACAAACACACACATACACATGCCCTACACATATACACCACAAGCACACACCACATTACCCCGCCCCCGCATACATAGAAACCTTGAGGACTCAGGTAGCAGCAGGCCAGCCTTGAATGTACACTGCATCCCCTCTATTTCCCTATCAGCCTTGATTTTCACACTTAGCTCCCGATAGCGCACACAGGCGAGTAGGGTACACTGCTGTTCCTGCAGGAGCTCAGCCCCCCAGAGACCCTGCAGCATGACCCAGGAACAAGTGGGCAAAGCCACCTTCACCTCAAACAGTGCTGTGTCTCTGATACTGGTTGGCATCAGGTGCCTAGGCCTGTAAGCTGTGTGTTCAGAGCTATAAGGACGCGCAGGCTAGACCTGTGTCCCTGGACCCTAGGCACCTGTGAAAGCAAAGCGAGTGGTTCCCTTCTTTGGAAATGGGACCTCTGCACATGCAGTGAAGTTAACGATCTTGAGATGAGATCATCCTAGATGTAGGGTGGGCCCTAAAGCCAATGACTAGCGTCCTTATAAGGAGAGAGCTCTGAGACACAGGCCTAGGGAAAGCCTCTAGAAGCTGGAGGGAGATGGAAAGAATCATCAACTTGCCAAGGATGCCAAGGGCGACATCAGCCACCAGAAGCTGGAAGAATGGAGCCAGTCAGGGTCCTCCCAGAGCCTCTGAAGGCAGCACAGCTTGCACTGGGCTTCAGTACCTTGACTTTGAACTTCTGGCTTCCAGGAATATGTGAGGATAAATTTTGGTTTAAGCCACATTTTTTGGTACTTTGTTTCAACTGCTCCAGAAAACTAGTAGACTGCATAAAGAATAAACAATTCCAAACAGACTGTCCTTGTGTTTGAGATGGTTTCAGATTATTTAGGGTGTGATATATACCCTTTGATGGAGCCAGAGAATCCCAGGGTGCCCAGGGCTCAGCAGAAAGGAGACTAGTGGACAGAGTCCTCTGTCCTCCCCAGAGTTTGGAAGTAGCTGTTAGGGCAGTGTGTGCATGCGTGCTGCATGTGTGCGTGCGTGCGTGCGTGCGTGCGTGCGTGCGTGTGTGTGTGTGTGTGTGTGTGTAAGAGTCTGTGCATGTGTGTTGGAGGCAGGAATGGTGATACAAGAGAAACAGAAAACAGCAGCTACTGTGGGAGAACAGCCCCCTAGCTTCCTTATGGAACCTAATGGGCCCGTGAGCTCTGTCTTCACTCAGGATCCGAGACTATGGATAGATCTGTTCCTGGAGATGCTTGAGGCATGGGGAAACCAGAGTTGAATACCTACTAACTCTCCAATTTACGGCTAAAGAGAAGTCAGGGGGTGATGTCTCCAACCCAGAGATGTTGGTCACAGAGGCACACAAGTCAGGTACAAATAGGATGTGGGTGGGAGCTTTCTTGGATCATCCTGGTACCGGAGGGTGGATTTGGTTTCATGAGGATGATAAGAGGGAGCCTCAGATGGTCCTTGAGCATGATGAGCTGTTCTGGAAAGCGTGATGTAGCCATGGAAATGTGGGAGACTGGAGGGTGGTAGCCAGGGCAGAGCAATGGGCAGGGACTGTGCAAGGCTCAGGTGGGGTAGAGGGAGATAAACTCCATAGTGCTTTGTGGGCAAATGGGTGGAGAGAAGACAGGAAGGTGGGTTACCGTTCATGCCCAGGAGCCTGGAGAGTCTCTATGTCACTGAGTTTTGGGGTACTACTTCTGTATGATAGGCTAAAAGTGAGGCTTGGCCTGCTAGGACCCTACAGATGCATGGACGGTCATGAAAAGATCATGCCCATGGGAACACACACAGACGGACCACACCTGTGTTCACACACATGCTAACAGATGGGTTCGTAGACAGTCAAATGTAGACCATACCTGTGTGCACATTACTCATGCATGCAGACACATGAATGAGTGGCCATACATAAGCCATACTCTTGTGCATATACATGGAGAGAGACATACAAATGACCACATGCAGAACACACTTATGTGCTCTCACATACTCATATAGACAGATGAATGGGTAGTCATGTGTAGATCACACCCATATGCACATACACATGTAGACAGGAGAATAGCGACCACATGCAGAACACACTTATGTGCTCTCACATACTCATATAGACAGATGCATGGGTAGTCATGTGTAGATCACACCCATGTGCACATACACATGTAGACAGGAGAATAGATGCCCATCCACATGTGCAGACACACATGGAGACATGTTACACATGGTTGCTTATAAAGGCACATGAGCTAATACATATATGCAGGGGCACCTGTGCACACAGGCATGTACACATAGGCACACAGAGGCTCCTGTTTCCTTCTCTCTTTTCTCCACCTCCCACCTGAGTTCCACGTCCTCTTTCTCCTTCCCTGTAGTCAGCTTTGATTCAAGCCTACCAGGTTTTCTCCTTCTAGGGAGGGCAGCAGCTATCCTGGAGAGGGGCAAGAAGGGGAACAGATGAGACTCAAAGGGCCATAGGCATGGTAGAGCTGGATGGGCAATGCTCAGTGACACGCAGGGACAGGTGCCTAGAAAGACTGACCCCCAGACACTGGGAGAAATGGAAATTTCAGAGCCATGTGACATAGATAGACACTCAGGTACACAATACATGTCCATGGATCTGTACCCAGTGTATACTCACATACAGCACACACATACAGGCACACACATACAGCATATACAGCATGCACCCACATACAGCACACACAGTATGCATACACATACAAGCACAGAGTCAGAGATACAAATAGACACTCATGTAGACATCCTCATAGACACACAGACACACAATCAATGGAAAAGAGCTACGCACACAAGGAGACGCCCTGACACAGACACGGAGACACATAGCCAGGCCAACACAGAGGCAGAGCAGGGAGACAAAGAGGCTTTGAGCACAGCCCGCCTGCCCCAGAACCCAGACATCCCGGCTTTGCAGTCCCCCTAGGAGCCCTCTGCAACGCCAGGAGAAATTCCTGGGATATTAGCTAAATTCAGACACAAACATTGCTGTCTTCCTTTCCAGATGTACTGCTCGTGAAAGCCACACAGCCTTCAGGCCCCTGCTCAACCCTCACCCCTGGCCTCCTCCTCTGGATCCTAGGAATGCTGCCTAGTGACTTGACTGGGAAGATGGTGGCTGGGGGGGGTCCATGGGAGCACAGTGGGAGCAAAGACCACATTGGAGCCTTGGGCTCTGCACACTGCTGTGGGGTGGTCCTGAGAGGGGGACTTTTGAGGCTGGGGGCAGGGAGATGCTGCTAGGTTGGCCAGGCCGTGGCCTACTGAAAGAAGGCTGGGCACAGGCTAGAAGTCCTGAGTTTAAACTCACTTTCAGCTCTAGAAGGCTTGGCTTAATATGGGGCTTTGTAAAGCTTGGTATTTTCTCTGTCTCTGTGACCACACTAGCCACCTCCCAGAAATAGAGGGCACAATGACTTTGTACTCTCTGTTCCTTCAGCCTGGGACACCTGTCCCTTGATGTCTTCAAACAAGTGTCCTTAACCCTCCTTTATGAAGTTTACTGTTGCTTCTTTATGTTCATGGCTACTATCCTAGTATCTTTCTTGTCCCTGGCTAGACCAGAAGTTCCACAGGAGAGGATAGAGATCTATTTGTCAGGGTCAGAAGTTAGCAGGTAGCAAGTGTTTAGCAAAGCTGGACCCTGCACACACATGCCACTTTACAGTCTGTCAGACTTCAGTTTCCATATTTAGAAAAAAGGGTTAAAGTTGGAATTTTCCTGTAAGGGTCCTGTGAAAAGACAATGAGATGAAAGGTGTGAAAGGTTCTGGGGGGAATCTCCTCTTCTCTCCTGTGAGGGCAACATGGTGTCCTTCGACCCAGGAGAAGGCTACAACTCATATTTAAGCAGGCAGAATTCTTTAATTGTATGCCTCGAAACTCTTGGTTGCCTAAGAAGTATCTTAGGAGGGCCAAGAAAGTACCCTGAACCCTTGGCTGAAATGGCTGCAAATCCATGGTTAGGCCCATAAATCCATGTCATTTCATAAACCCACTGAAGTAGCTTGTCATTTGCCATCAAAGTAAAGAGGTGATCCACCTCGGAGATGCCATCAGCCCTTCAATCTGGTTGTCTTTAGATCCAAGTCAGCAAAACTCCTTGTACATTAAAGTGGAGATGCTGGGACCACAGGGCACTGCTCCGAGATGATGCCATCAGCCCTTCAATCTGGTTGTCTTTAGATCCAAGTCAGCAAAACTTCCTTGTACATTAAAGTGGAGATGCTGGGACCACAGGGCACTGCTCCGAGACTCCATGGGACAAGTCAAGCTTCTTGCTCCTGATCTACTACAGCAGCTCACATCCCTAGGGAGCTCTGTTTTCCTCAAAGGACAGCATCCCCTTCTGCACAACCTTGCCTCCCTTATGGTGGGTGATCACAAGTGATTTGATGCTGCTGTTTCCGTTTCTCCCTCCATCCCCCCAGCTCACATTCTTTCCTTGAAAGAAAGTCGATCGGCTATGTGGGATATTCCTGGCACATAATAGACACTCAGTAAATGGTGCCTGTGATGCTGACGGTATCCATGATGATGTGATGTCCCAGGAGCTTCCCAGAGACCATGCAGTGGGAGTTTGCAGCTTTGGGTAGATATACTGGGCCTGAAACATGGGCCCAGCTGCCTCCTCCTCGGACAATGCTGGCTTTGCAAGAAGCAGATCATTACTTTGGAGATATATGTCCTGTCGTAAAGCGCTTAATATTCTGCTCCTGATTGCATTAGCAGAGAGAGACAGCTGTTTACGCTCATCACTCTCCTGATGCTGTCTTTGGCAGGACTCACTGGGCAGTTCCAGGTGTTTCCTCATGGCCTCTTTAGAAATCTAAAATGGGATGATGGTTAGGGTTAGCACTCCTCTAGCCTGTGTGGTGTGGTGGGGCTGTGTTCTATCTACAGTGTCATAGGGACCTGGGCATGATCCCATGAGGGCTCATGGTGACCAGCATTGATTGAGTCATCTCCTAGTTAGCCTGCCAGCGACCTTCCTCCTGATAAAGCTCCAGCCACCTGCTCAGTGGCCCTATAAGAGGGCCTCTTGCCACTGTTCCTATGATGCATGGCAGGGGAATGATGCTCGGCAACATTGATTGATTGATTGATTGATTGATTCATTCATTCATTCATTCATTAATTCACTCTTCTTTAGTCTTCCCTGGTGAATAGTAGCATTGTGAAAGGTTCTAGGGACACTGACATGAACAAGATCCAGTCTGCACCCTCAAGGATCAGTACCCTCCACAGATGGGAAGTGACCATGGCATGGCCACCCTTGGGATGTCTCTGCCCACCATGTGGTGCTCACTGTGTGCAGTGCTGGTTCTAAGGCTCAAATCATGAGCAGGTGGTCCTTATCTTAGCCCCAAGTTGCAAGTTTCCATTTACATTCTATTTCAGCCACTCACCCCCATTCCTCACTACACTAAGCCCACGGTACCACATACCCCAGATGTTTGTGCTGGCTCCACTCATTGCTCATGCAGTAGCCGGCCCCTGTCTGCAACTGACTGCCCTCCAAGAACCCCTGTGTTGTTTGGGCTATAGGCAGAAGTCTGCAGCATGCGGTATAAACCAATTAGGAAAAGCTGCCTCTCATTTACAGAGACCTCTCTAGATGCCCTTGTACCCAGAAATGACAAGTCTAAGGGCTTAGTTCATGAGCTTCTCTTGTCTGGGAGCCTTGGGACAGAAGGGGGAAGTGTCTCATTGAGTCTCAGTTTTCTTTTTTTCCTGCCCTGAAGGGAGTTATTCACGAGTGAGATGTTTGGAGCTGCAGTAGCTATCACTGGATCACGTGGCAACAACAAAAGCTTTTTTTAAAAAAAGACAATCTGTAGAATGAGCCTGAGCAGAAACATGGGTTGACTCTGGTTTCTGGGGTGGTGTCATAGGACCACATTGCTCTGGAGTTCTCACTAGGCGTGAACAGCATGTCTTCCTGCTCTTTTCTCTGTCCTCTGAGGGCTCGTCTCTTGCCCTGGAGCATGGCAGGGGATCCCCAGTGGGCTTCCTTCCTCTCTTTGCTTGCAGTACCCCTTCCTCTGGTCCTGCTTGGCAAAGTGCGTCTCATTTCAAAAGAATGAGACAGTTTCTTTGCCCACAGGGTTGATCACCCCACCTCTGAGCATCCATAGCAACCCTACCATTCATTACTCCTTGTGGTCCTCAGCACAAGGTCTTCTCCCCGTCCACATTCTTTTCTGTCTGTGGGCAACTGGGAGCCTGTGCTGGCCCAAGAAGCCCATCAAGTTTCAAGGAAGTGCCAGGAGAGTGCATACAGGAGCAGTTGCAGGGGATGTTCACAAAGCCTGCTGTGTGGTCATGGGGTCCTCCTTGATCTTGTGACCCATGATGAAGTATCCTGGTGCTTGTTGTTGAGCAAACACAAGTCAGAGAGGCAGGGAAGCCCATTGGTCTGCACAGGTTTGCCCTCACTATGGCCTAAGCTGCATGCAGCTGGCAGCTTTGCAGGATGGTGGGTAGCAAACCAGGTACTCAGCCCAGAGTAGTGAACAGACCCTGCTTGTCCTGGCACGGCCACCCTGGGATGGGTTCAGGGACCATTTTCTCCATGCAGCTGGGGCTGTGGCCCATCAAAAATATGACCCAAGCAGCCTGCTGGGAGATGAAGTCATGAGGAAAAACATTGAGGCAGAACAAGACTGTCTTTCTGTAAAAGACTCTCCTGCTGCCAGCAGCTGCAGAGCACCCTGTCTCTCACCCTTCCCTGCCCTCCCACATGAGCCTATAGGGAAGACCAGCTCCTTAGGTCTGTTTACATCACCCAGCAAAAAGAAATGCTGCAGAGACCCACCCATGAGGGTCTGGGGCACTGATGGCATAGCGAAGGTCTCTTCCAATGCATCAGGTTGGGTATGGGCCTCCTCAAGTTCTGTGTGCCTGGGGCCAGTTCAACAAGAGAACCCAGCTTGCTTTTTCAGTGACCAGAACAAACTAACAAACAGCTACTTAAGGAAGGCATGCGTTCACACATTCAACTGACACAGCTGAATAGCTATTTTGCTCCTTCAGAGGCCAATACTGACTTTGGGTTATACCTACAGACAGATAACGAAAGGGGATGAGCTGGGTGTGATGGGACATGCCTTTAATAGCAGCACTTGAGTGGCAGAGGCAGGTGGATCTCTGTGAAAGTGAGGCAGCCTAGTGTCTACATAGCGAGTTCTAGGCCAACTGGGGCTACAGGCAGACCCTGTCTCAAAACAAAACAAAAAAAAACAAAACAAAACAACAACAACAACAAAAACCTCAAAAAGAGAAGAGGTGAGTGCATTCCTCACCTGGGCAACAGGATTCGGGATCAGCTCAGTGAGAGACGTGAAGGATTCGGGATCAGCTCAGTGAGAGACGTGAAGGATTCGGGATCAGCTCAGTGAGAGACGTGAAGGATTCGGGATCAGCTCAGTGAGAGACGTGAAGGATTCGGGATCAGCTCAGTGAGAGACGTGAAGGATTCGGGATCAGCTCAGTGAGAGACGTGAAGGATTCGGGATCAGCTCAGTGAGAGATGTGAAGGGCACCAGCTCTCCTTCCTGCAAGCTATTTCTAGTGAAGCTTTCCCTGCCAGAGGTTCCACTCCTAGGGATATGGTAGACACCCAGCTTCTGAGGCCCATGCTGGCATATGGGTTGGTTATTTTACTTGGGGTTCAGATGGCCTCAGTGACACAGGCTGCCTACAGCATGGGCGTGTGGACAGAGTGACGTGAGGCAGGCAGGAACAAGGGTTGGTGCTGGCCAAGGAGGCCAAGGAGCGGCCTTGAACAATGACCACAGCAGGGTGTTCAGAGTGTGGTGGGACAGATTTTGGGGAGATCTAGGAATATATGTTGAGTACAGATGCCCAACCTTTGACATTCCCACATAATGTTGTCGTATACAAAGTTCACATTTGAGAGCAGTGCAATGAAGTTACCCTCTACCATAAATATCAAAAACAGAAAAACCCCGAACAAACAAAAAGCCCCGAGCCCACCTCTCATAGTGTTTTAAGTAAGTTTATGATTTTGTGTTGGACTATGTTCGTAGCTATCTTGGAGGGAAAACCTCTCATAGTGTTTTAAGTAAGTTTATGATTTTGTGTTGGACTATGTTCGTAGCTATCTTGGAGGGAATGAGGGGACCTTTAGAGGGCTGAAATGTTGGATCCTGCCCAGGTCAGGGTGAGGTAGAGCCATGTAAGTATCCCAGCCTCTTTCAATTGTTCTTCCCAACTGTCTGAGTGCATGCCACAAGCTGTACATGGGCATCTTAGCATGGGTACTGAACCCTCATTCAGGACTGGATAGCCACAGCTCAAAGACCTCCCAGGAGAGCCTGTGAGCTTCAAAGAGAGGAAAACACCTTGGAAAATAGTGACTAAGGGGCTAGGAAGAAGAGGAAGAGTGGTCAAGAACAGTGAGCACTGATGGCTAAGCAGGTAGGCTGGGTGAGGGCAAGTGGGGTCTGTTGATATTTGGATCACTAAAGTACTTTCTCTAATGCAAAATCAAAAGAACGCTAAATAACCCTGGTATAAAGAAGATTCAAGGTCAAGTACATGGTCTGAGGCTGGGATGGTAACTCTGCGAATGTCAGAGACCCAGATCCTTTCCATCTTGTTGCTCAGCTATCCTGAATAACAGGTCATGATTATATGGCCCAGAATGGCTGCTCCAGCACCTTCTGTGACATCAACATCCCAAAGGGAATGAGGGAAAAGAACAAGAAGCAGTTTACTCATTTATTTCAAAGCTCTATCTTCAAATTCCACATGTCTGTTAGTATTCCATTGGCAGAACTCAGAGGTGACGCCATTCCTAGCTGAAAGGGAGGCTGGGAACTGTAGACTGCCATGGGCCCAGCTAGACAACCCTCCACTATGGAAGAGGAGGAAAGAATTTGGGCAGAGCTTCTCTGAGCTCAACTGTTCTCATTTAAAAAATATACTCTAGCAATAGTCACATTTTCTTTTAATCATGTAGATGTTAAATATGATCTGTAATCTGTCAACCACACTCATGAGATGAGTTTAACGTTCCTATTTAAGCTGAATTTCCCCCACTTTAGGGGAAGATGTTAAAATTTCTGAGTGTGGTCCTTACAGGGCCAGCTGAGTGGTTATGGGTTGTGAATCCCATTAGCATACAGTTTCATGAGATTTGTGAGGATATCTGTTACACCCAAAAGTTCAGAAGCAGGGTAAAGTGCTGCTCGGGCACTCAGTACCCATGTTCTATGAACCCTGTGTGCAGTTTGGACAGCGTTCAAGGGTCATTGAGAGAGGCTGAGGTGCTCTCGTGGACTTGGGAGTGGCTACCATCGCTGGCCTTCCTCCTTGTTCCTGGCCCTGACTGAGTGGGGATTGGCTGGGTGTGCATGTCTGGCACACTCTGCCCAGTGTCTCCCCTACAGTTCTCAAAGTTCCCAGCCAGAGGCCTGCTAGGATTTCAGAGGTACAAGTGGGCTGCTGTGCTGGCCTGCCAGGTGAGTAGAACAGAGCCGCATTAACCAGCACAGCTCTGCAGATCGGCTTTCCTTTCCCGGCGACAGCGCAGACCCAGAGAAGACCTGTCTCTTTCCAGAGCCAGGGGTTTGAGACTGTTGTGAATGGAGGTTTTCATCTGCAGCTACTCGTCTGCCCTCCACGGCGCCTGCTGCCAGTGCCAGGCTTGGCATGGGGATAACGGGGCTCAGTGGCTCTCCCAGCACCATGGCCACCCAGACTGAGTAGAGTGAGACAGTCCTGGGGTTGGGAGGAGGATTGAGAGGCAGTGGACACTGGTGCTGGCTAGACCACCGTGGGTTCTGATACACAGTTGGGCTGCATGAGTGGGAGCATCTCTGTGGCCCACTAATGAGCAAACTCCTGAGCTACTGTCCACAGTTCATTGGTATGGAACAGAGCTGGAAGACAGGCGAGAAGAAGGGGGAGAAGAGTAAGGCACTGCCACCTTGGGGTGCTGCCAGCAGGAGTGGAGGGTGACAGGAGAAGAGGGGTGAACAGAGAGAAGCTGTACCTTGACCGTTACTGGGAAGGTGAGTCAGGAAGGAGACACGCTGAGAGCAGAACTGGCAAGGGCTGTGATGGGAAGGCCAGGAGAGCTGGGCCAGCATGGGCACCAGGACTGGGTGACAGGGACAGATATCCTGCAGTCCAGGTATCTGGATTCAGCCTACCTCTTGATGACAGAACTGGCCTGCCATGTGTTTAATGCTGACAGGCCATCGTGCCTTGACTTCTGCTCTACACTGCTGCTAGGCACAGGAAAGGGACTTCTGTGTTTACCACCTATGGCTACAGGTATTGGGCCAAGGACTTAGGCCAAAGTTGGGGGGAGGGAACTATTTCCCAGTCTCCACATTCCAACTTTAAAGCATGCACTTGTCTCTTCTCTGGTCAAGGTCCCACAGGCCTACAAGTTGGGGAGAGCCCTTCTAAATGCCACCAGACTGGAGGTAGCTCTAGACCACAGGTGCTGTTGGCCAGGGACCTGCATGGTGGTAGGCCCTGGTCCCAGGGCTGTCTATAGTGTGCACAGGGAGTCATGAATTCCTCTTCCTGTGCCCTGTAGTCCATATCTGGTCACATGGACTCTGTGCCACTTTGACCTTCCTAAAGGGCAGGTTCTCTCCTGCTGGGCCCTGGCAGACATTTCTGAGTTCCATCCTTAAAATATTCCTAGGAGGGGTCTGAATCACCACAGGATGAAATAGGCCCAGAGATATTGAGTAACCCACGCAGGGTCACACAGCAGGGATGTGTGGGGGTGTAGTTTAAATCCATTTACCTGACTCATGCCAGCTGGTTTCCTAGGCAGGCCCACACTTTTCTCTTGCAGAGGATGGTATAGAAAGGTACTGGGGGTGGCTTGAGATCCTTCAAATGGTTGTTGAGGTACACATCATTCCTGATGAGATACAGTGAGCCATACATCTTGTCCAGCAGGGTAGCTCTGTGGAGAGCTCCCAAGAGTGGGTCAGATGGTCCCTATCCCTAAGAAATGCAAAGGCTCATTGGAAACAGGTAGTGAGTGTATGAGGATGTGCTCCTCAAGTCCAGAGCCAGACAAAGCTCTGTCATGCACTTGCTAGGGTATCCTAGGATGAGAACCTCGGGATCTTAATCTGGGAAATGAGGCTGGGGCACCTGGCCCACTGCACCGTTGGATTCTGAAAGACAGCTGTGCTGAGCATGGCCCCGAGCCACTGGGTCAGCCAGGAGATGCTGTGATTCTTTCTACCACTCGATATGGAGCCTGGCTGTGATCCAGTTAGGACCAGCTAAGCCAGCTGTTCTAAGAGGGCATGAGAGCACACTAATAGGATTCTTGCATGCAGAGACCTAGGGAGGGCTCTGATTCTGCTGTGTAACTGTGTGCATCTGTAATGATCTTGTTTGGGGCCTTTCACATGGAAGTCAGTCACAAATTCAGTCCCATGACTACTGACGGAGCCAATCAGTTGGGAATACCATCCCAGTTCTAGAGCCATAGACCCGTAGATTGCAGCTCTCTTACCTTCTTGGCTTGGTAGCTCCAGTTAGGATGGAGAATACTCTGATGGACTTGCAGCTAATGGCAAGCCCTGTCCCACCTAGGCCCAACCACCAGTTCACAGGCCGGGATTTCCCACTCCAAAGCTACCTTCCTGAGGAGCAGAGAAAGGAATCCCCGGAGACTTTGAACAATCATGCCGCCATAGCAACCAAGGTTCTGGGTCACCTGAAGCTCAGGAGGCATGGGGCAGACTGCTCACCTCCCTAGTCTGATCCAGAGCTCAGTCTTCTCTGTAGTCACTTAATGCCAAATCTTGGCTTTGCAGCATCTCCCAAGGGGCAGCTGGCCCTCTTCCTGTGAGGTTCAAATTGGTGGGTACATGCTTTGATTCCTCAGCAGGACAGTGCAAGCTATATCTCACCCAACCTTGCCAACAACTTCCCTAGGGAGAATGAGTCATGGGGAAAAGCTGTCACAGATGAATGCTTTATTTTTTGTTTTTTTTCATTCTTTTCTCACTGGGGTCCCCACATAAGTCCTAGGCTGGGGCCACCTCCCTTGTACCCAGATCCTTGTCTCAGCACCAGCTTCAGGGGAACACAGCTCCAGCGCAGCTCATGGCTGGTTCCTCCTATACTGAGTGGCAAGAGAGGGTTGTGGCTGCGTACGATGTCCACAACCACTTGGCTCTGTGTTCCTAGGCTTCTTCCTCAACCTGGTTGCCCTGCCTACATCCCCAGCTTCTGGGAGGAAGGCAGGATCCCATCTCTGCCCTGGGTTATACAGCAACATTCTGCTCCCAGAATGGGGCAGTTTTCTTTACCGCAAGTGGGGAAATCATGGGAAGGCTCTGGGCTGGTTTCAGCAGGAGCAGTGGGGAGCCCCTGGCCACCTCCTGTGCAATGGGAGGGTGGGCTTCACACTTAGAGAGCACTGTTGGAGGAAGTGGAAAATGGGCTGACTCACGAGCTCCTAATGACACTAACCACCAACATGGAAAGCCCCCTGGGACTCTGTGGGGGTGGTTTGCTTTTCGGGACTCTGCCTGCTGGAGTTTGTCAGGCCTGAGCCTTCCTAGAACACTCCCTAATGTCATGGTAAAAGCAAGGAAATGAAATATTCATCTGAGACTAGGGGCTTGGAAGCAACTGTGTCCTCCAGAAAAAGCAGAGCCCTACATTAAAGTCATGCTCGGACCAGACAGAAGCACCTTCCAGAGCAGGAGACATTCCCAGACATGCACACAGCATGCATAGACAGCCTTCTACATGCAGAGAAACAGGTGCCTGAATCCACACAGGTTCAACAATTATGTGCGATCACATAGGTATGTACACAGCCTGCCCAGCCACATGTGCATGCCCCAATATGAGGCCACGTGTGCACATTGCATGTACCAGTGGAATCTCACCACACACGTATACAAATGTGATCGCACACACAGCTTTCCCGGCCACACAGTGCATGCCCCAATGTGAGACCATGTATGCACATTGCACGTGCCTGTAAAACCTCACTATACTCATGTAGACACAAATCTGTATATGTTCTTCCATTAGTGCAATAAAAGTGACATCTTCTTAGCCGATGTACTGGGAGCAGAAGGACCAACGAACTGGTCCTGACTCCTGAACAAGTCTGCTTGGGTCTCATGTTCCAAGGAAGCACCGCTCTGTCAGGCACACAGCAGACATCATGCTCTGGAAGCAAGGGAACTGTGACTCAGAGGTGAGTTACACAACTCGGAGAATTCTGCCCGTCTGTTCAGCCCAGGAGGAGGAGGAGGAGGGAAGCTTGCCAGTTTGAAAGCCAAAAGGCTGCCACATTTCTGGAAGCTTCCAGAGTCTCCAGCTAGTGGAGGCCGAGGCTCCCTGGGAACAGCTTGTGCACGTTGCTCTGCATCACTAACCTGATCACACGGGGCTCCTCCCTCAGAACGAGGGAGGCTGTGGAAGTCTCATCAGAACTGGAACCTTCCACCGACCTCCTCCTACCATCGGGCCCGCTGCCCAGGTGCACCCTTACACCTACAGAGGAGGCTGGTTGGCCCAAATCCATGAAGTGGGCACAGAGTTGAGTTGCGTCTACTGAGGTGGTTGTGCTGTCTGACTGTTTGAGATGTCTTGAGTGAACAGCTCATAGTTGGGGCATGGACTCCTAGACTTCATGTTTCTCTATCTGCCCCAGCTTCCAGGCCCCCTGAGAGAACGGATAGGTCTCAGTTCCCTCAGATGCTATTTTTATATTTATCCATTCTGTTCCCATTTGTCAGAACACTGACTGAGGGCTAGAGACTGGGTAACAGAGCTGGCTGTTGCAGCTGTTCTCTGGAAGTTGTTCTTATCAGTTCTTGAAGGTGATGTTGGCCAAAAAAAGAGGTTATGTCTACATAGGGATGGGTGGAGGTAGGAGGGTCTAAAGGAGGAAGAATTGAATAAGGAGGCACTTACAAAGATCATATGCTTCCCTACACAGAAAATTATAGATGAAGGGTCAGCACACTGCAGGCCACAGCCCCCAAACCCTATCTACTTACTATTTTTGAAAATAAAGCTTTATTGGAACTCAACTATGCTCACTTAAAGTACTGTCTGGGGCAAAGCAGTCACAATAGGGTCCCTTCACAGATAAAAATATTTACTATTTTAATTTTTCCAAAAAATGTTTGTCTACCCCTGATCTAGACCCCTTAATGTATCTGGAACTTATTGGAAAAATTCCAGAATCAACCACAAAATACCTAGAGCCCAATGTATGATTCTGGAATCTAGCTAGTATGGTTTTCCCTGGCAACATGACATGTGTATAGGGATTTAAAAGTTCCCAGTGAGCTTGAGCATCAGTTATCCATTTAATCCCTCAACAAGCCCACGTGAGGTTAACAGTAATTTTATCCCAATTTTGTAGATGAAAAAACTAAGACAAAGAGAAATTAAGGGACTTGCTGAAGACCACATGTCTGGGAGATAGCTGAGCCCCAGCAGCCGGAGTCAAAAATTCCAGACTCTTCCCACTGCATTATCAGGCAGATGTTTCCCTGCCACATAGTTCACTACTTAGTCACCCTCACCCTCAAGTCCATTCCTCTCATCTCCTTCCTAAGACCCTGGCTGCCTCTGAGGAAGCCTTTTGTTCACTGTGCTGGGGGGTGGGGGCATCAGATTTCCTCTCTGCTTGTGTTTGCTGTGCCAGTGCACCCCAGGATGCTAACAAACAGTGACAGATGATCTCTGATTGGCTGGCACGCATGAAGAGCCACTGGACCAGGTAATTCTGACCCATATCCTCAGAACGCCACCCAGGAGGGAGCCTAGCTATCCAGGCTGAAGGCTCTTGGGCCCTCCCCTTGGGGATCTGGGAGTGGACTTATTGTGCCTACCACCCCCACCCCCAATCTGGGGGACAAGAGCAGCACCCTGATCCACCCTTTCTGAACACAAAGGTTGCAGAGCCTTTGCTCACTGATGCTCTTGGGAGCTGCTCTTAATGCAATTACATCCCACTTATTAGATACAAGGAACTGAGATATGGTTGTGTTATGTCAAGCCGATTTGACATGCACCCACCCCTTACCACATACATGTGCATGCACACATGCATGCACTCAGACTCATTTCCGACAGCTCCGTGTACCACCACTGGAGCTCTGCATGCTGTGGGTAATGCATTTAGCTGGATAAAATATAATATATGATGGGATCATATTTAACAAGGAAAACAGGGCCTGAATGGACAGAGGAGCAGTGTGGCTGGGTTACCATGGAAACCCCTTGTTCGGAATTTACTGACTCCTGGGAGATTACATTTTCAACCTTAATGCTGTATTAACATAAGCTTTGGCACTTAATGTCTCTGTTTTTCACCTCCCCTCTTCTTGCTTGTAGGCAAAGAGAAGCCGGGAGGGGATGTGCTGGGGAGGAGACGAGAAAGCCTGCCCTTCAAGGTCCAGCTCAAATCAGCCTTCACCAGGGTGAGGGTGCTCCACACTTTCCAAAGCGCATCACATTTATTATCTCCGTGACCTGGAGACAGTCCTGCCAAGCCAGCTGGCGTGAGGTCGCCCTGTTCTTGCGTGTAGCCCTCTGAAGCCTCTTGCATCCATTCCTTCCTCTCTATCGCACCTCAGTCCTTATCGTCTCTCTCGGGGTGATGCGATAGGTGCTTGCCCAGCTCCTGCTCCCAGCTCGTGCCCTGCAGCTGCCTGAGTGATCTTTCTGCACTACGAATTTGTTCATTCTGCAGTTGGCTGAACAGCTTCCATCAGCTGCTGGCTGGAGCACAATAAGCCCCATTCCTTTGCCCCTAAGCCTGTCTGTCTCTTTGCAAAGTCTTCTCTAGGGGTTCCCACAGTACTTCTGCCTTGCCCTTCAGGGTCAGGGAGCAAGAAACATTTTATAAATGCACAGAGCACTTCCAGGGGCCCACTCTGGGCTCCTGCCACTCCTGGGTGCTCCATCTTATTTCATTCTTAAGTCTCCTCATGATGCAGCTCAGCACTACCTCTTCTGGGTGGTGTGCAAGGAGTCCTTGCCCATTTTACAGCTGCCTTGGTCCTAAGGTGCTCGACGATGCTCCTGTGGGTAGCTCTCATCAGTTTGCCTCCTCTGCCACTCTGAAAGCTTCCTAAAGCAAGGGTTGTGCATCCCTCACCCATCCCTGTCGCTCTGTAGAGTTCTCGAATCCAGTAGGTGCTCAATCCACATCTCTAAAAGTGAGTTTCCAAGGGAGGGCACTGAGGCTTAGAGTATTGACTACATGCTGAAGACATGTAATTCCTGATAGGAAGCACGGTAGGGTCATTCCCGTTCACTACCTCTCCCTGCCTCTCTGCCTGATCTGGGATCAGAGCTCACAGGCTGGCAGTGTACCGCCCTCCTCTCACCCCCACATTGTCTTCAGTGCTCCACAGTCTTATACCAGAGGAGCCACTGGGAAGCCTAATTTAGAGGAATGAGGCTCTAAGAGTACCAGAGCCACCTCATTCCTGGAGTAACCCACACTTTTTCCTTCTGTCAGTCCTAAGGGTGCTTTGAAAATGAGGTTCCCTAGATTGTGAAGAATAGCTGCTTGTGTGAGCAACTGTGCTGCGCAGGAAGGACCCAGGAGCTGGTGATGGATGAAATCCTCACTCACCATCGTGCCCCCGACTGAATGGCACTCCATCTGCAACAGTATCCCCCAGAACCTCAGAATGGGGAATGATTTGAACAAGGATTTTGGTAACATAATGCATGTGATGGTGTTTGGAATGTGCCCATCCCAGAGCAGGGTGACCTGAATCCTGTAGCAGGTGTCCTCACAAGGCACAGAAAAAAGATACCCAGAGTCATGATCCATAAGCCCATGTAATGATTCTTCTGAAGTTGGAGGCAGACGCTGGAGTGATGAATCACAAGGACTGCAGACCCTGGTATAAACTGAGAGAACTCTGTGG
The DNA here is from genome assembly GCF_000622305.1 of Nannospalax galili. Taxonomy (NCBI): domain Eukaryota; kingdom Metazoa; phylum Chordata; class Mammalia; order Rodentia; family Spalacidae; genus Nannospalax; species Nannospalax galili. The sequence continues at coordinate 2,197,876 of NW_008352659.1, read as the reverse complement.
AAGCTGGGGAAACTCTGGAGATTCTTTCAAGAGCCTCAAATAATGAGAGAGGAGAGAGAGAGAGAGAGAGAGAGAGAGAGAGAGAGAGAGAGAGAGCTC
>NW_008352659.1:2175365-2197350 GCF_000622305.1 Nannospalax galili | reverse complement strand
TACGCAGAGGTAGCAAGAAGGAAGGAGGGAAGACTGTGTAGAGTGATGAGATAGCTCTAGAGAAGGAGAGAGAAGAGAGAAAGAGAGAAAGAGAGAAAAAGAGAGAGAGAGAGAGAGAGAGAGAGAGAGAGAGAGAGAGAGAGAGAGAGAACTAGTGCCCTGGCTGACTTGAGGTTAGCTGTACACCCTACCCAGCTGATACCTCCACTTCAGTCTTCTGGCCTACACAACGGTGTTTCAAGCCACCCAGTGTGTGGTCATTTGTTACCTAGGCAGCTCCAGGAAACAAACAGAGTCAGGCAGTGTGTGAGTCTGGGGCAGGCCTTCAGGGATGCAGGGAGGGAGAGCAGGAGGACCTGGCTTCCCATGCCCTCACCATCGTGGGTGGCCCCTCTCTGCTTTGCTTCCCGCCCTGGCACTTCCAGCTCCTTTCAGTCCATGTCACCCTCACCCCAAGCTGCCCCCAGCCTGTCTTGTTCGCCTCCTCGTATGTCTCAATCTTAGGACCACACGTGGCTCTGCATTCCGAGCTCCCTGCTTGGTGGCCTTTCCATGTTAGCTGGCTGACTCTCACCACACTGAAGTCACCCAAGAGAGCTGAAGTGATGGCTTAGCAAATGAAAGTCATCCCAAACAGGCAATGCTCTCAGTCCAGGGCGGGGGAGAGAGAAGAAGAATCATGGGATTCTTGCCTATTCTTTCTTCATTGTATACTCAAAGTTATGCCAAAATTAAAATGATAAAAAGAAACCTCTAAAGTCTTGGCTTTTGGTTTTTAGTGCAGTTTTTTGAGCTGCACTTGACATGTAGTAAACTAAAAGTGTATGCTTTGATAAGTTTTGACATCTGTCTGCAGGCATGGATGAATGCAGCCATCATGCCTAAATATAACTTTCTGCTCCCTTATGCCTTCTGTCTGTGGTCCCTGCTACTCATCCCCAAGGCGAGCTCCACTGAGCTCCGATGGGTTGTTTCCCTCCTCCCCCTTTTGCCTGGCTTCTTTTGTTCTGAATACTTGTTCAGAAATTTACCCATGTTGTATCATATTTCAAGAGTTTGCTCGTTTTTCATATCTGAGTTATACTCAATCGAATGGATATACCACAGCTTGATTACACATTTCCCTGTGAAAGGACTCTTAAATTTCTACTCTTTGGAAGTTGTAGATAAAGCTGTCACCAACAGCTACATCCAAACCTCAGTACAGACATAGGCTTTCATTCGTCCTCCCAGGAATGGAGTGACTGGATTGGACAGCAGGTCTGTGTTAACTTATTACGAAGCTGCCTAGTATCCTCCAAAGGAAATATCCCCACAGTGCTGCCTTTCTCATCTCAGCCCCACAATGGATTGAGGTGAAATCATGGTCTTTTTGACTGCAGCTACTCTGTCAGGTGCACAGTGGAGTCTCACTGCAGTCAAAGAACATCATGTCATGCCTTCCTCTACTCCCCTGGGGCTGGTGACTCAACCCTCCAGCTGCCCAGAGGCAGGGAGGACATGGAAGTGGGTGGACCAGGGTGGCAACTTGTAGCCCCAGTGTGATTGCTCAGGGCACGGCAGACCAAGGTGCAAGGACCCCGACTGCAGAGCTCACCCTTCGATTGGGTCCCCAGCAGCTCAGCAGCCAGTCTTGGGGCCTTTCCACAGGGAATCTGTACTCTGGACACACTAGGTGCTACTTATAGGCCTTCATTGTTTACTCATCAACTGCCCAGAACCTCCTGGGAGCCCAGCTCTGAAAGCGGCACACCTCTTTGATGGGCCATGGTGATGGTCAACCTTCAGAGGACATGCCCAAGGTTTCTCCTGATCAGGTCCCTAAATTTGTGTCTTCCTATCATAGCCTTTCACCCGTCTGTGCTGCAGATGCAGGAAGGCCCATGTCCCAGACCCGCCAGCTCCCTCCTGTCCTTGCCCCTTCATCTTCCCTTTGGCTTTGTGCAGGGAGGATCTCAACCAGCCAAAGCTGTGCCTCACTCGTGGAACTTTCCATAACCCCACAGGAAGACTTTCAGGACCAACACCCACCAACCTTGCACCTCACATGCAGTTTGCAGATGGCTGCAAGCTCCCTGAGGCCAGCCAGACTTTAACATGCAGGAGGTGTTATCTTGGCAGCATGGGCTCGACTGAGCCAGTTTGAACCCTCTGCTATTGCATTTGGGAACTAGACACAGCACCCACTTATCTTCACAAATCACTCCTAATGCCGGAGGTGGTATCCGGCACTTCCAGGAAAGCTAAATCCTTTTGCCACCTTGTCCATTATTCCCTGGGAGAGCCCTGGTGGCTGCATGACACACGGCTTAGGCATTTCAATTCTGTACCCATTTGTTGCCCAGGGGGCTCCAGTTTAGAGACTCCAAACACCACAAGACAGGAGCTGATCTTGTCCGTTTCCTTCTTTAACTTTTTTCTTTTCCTGTTCAAATAGCACTTACCTATCTGTACTTCCAGCACTGAGCTATTCCCACCAGAAATGCTCAAAACCTTTCAAATAAAATATTTAGCGTATGGATCTGGTAATTTTATGTTGTGAGTTACAAAGCCTTTATCTGGGTCCCACCTTTTATTAAACCTCAGGGTCCTGCTTTGGTCTCTAATGACATTACGTTGCACCAAAATTAGAAGTGTTTTTTTTTTTTTTTTTTAATTTTTAACAGGGGGGGGTATTTTTTTTTTTGACTCAGTATTGCTAATGTTTATATTTTTAGTCCTTTTTTTGCTGTAGATTTTTTTTTTTTTTTTTTTTTTTTTAAATTTTAAACAGGGGGCTGTATTATTTGTTGTGACTCAGTAATGCTAATGTTTAAATTTTGAGTCCTTTTACTGCTGATTAAACCTCAGAAGACTACAGCAGAATTTCTGCCTTACTGCTAGGAGAAAGGAACGTGGTGTGGCTTGGGGAAGGGAGAGTGCTTAAAGAATGTACGGGAAGCTTGCTGCATTTATGAATAAAGCAGTGCATTATCATTTTTAATAGGAATTAAACAGCTAGAGGGAGAAGTCGGCGACGCCACGATCAGTGCGAAGGAAAACAATCTAACAATTTTAATTAACTGTATTTTAATAGCTTTAGTTATAATTGAATAATTTAAATACCAAGGGAAACAGTTAAATCTCCTAAAAGCCTTTTTTTATTTACATTTTAAATACAGTTCACGGTGAGGAGGTGACAGTGCCTGTCCTGGGGGGATCACCTGGGTGACTCTAATAGCTAGGCAAGCCTGGAAGAGGGATGCTGGAATCCAAGTGGGGCTTGAATGACCCCCCCCCACTTTGGAAGGACCATGGGATGGTATGGGAAGCAACTGCACCCCTGCCTGCCTGCAGCCAGCAGCAGGTCTGGTGTAACAGGTCCCCAAGCAAGTGAGATGTGACACCTACTCACTTGGCGTTCACACGGGGTTCACACTCAGCGTTCACACTATACCTACCATGGGCCTCTGTCAAGACCACCATGGCAGCCACAAACTAGCAGAAATAACAGTCGTCAGCTGTTGAGGGCAATCCTCTCTTGGTGGTTTTCAGCTGGAAGACAATAAGCAGATGAGCTACCAAAGAAACAAAGTAAGTCTAAGTTATGATATGAAGATGCTGAGATAGAAGATGATGGAGTGGGGGTGTGTTTAGGTGGGATGGGGTGGTCCTTCCCTGGAGTGGATATTTAGTGGAGGTTTTAAGAAGGGTAGGATGGAGCTGGTATTGACAGATGAAGTAAATGGAGCTTTCCTGCCTGAGAAAGTGGTATGTGAAAAGGCCCTGGGGTAGGGGAAACTTGCTAGTATCTTATAGGACTCCAAGAAGCTAGCTTGAGAACAGAGGTGAGGATGATGGTGCAGGTGGGATGAAGAGCCTGACAGGGCATGCTGGACTGGGGGCAGCCACTAAACGATTGAGCATGGGATAATACACTAGGATTAGAGATTTTAAGAGCTTACTTTGGGGTCTCTAAGCTTGTGCTATGTTGTAACCTCTTTCCTCTTCCACCTTGGTGGGCTTCCCAGGACCATTAGTGGGTCCTTTACTGGACCAGGCTTGTCACTCCCTCGCCTGCTGCCCTGTGCCCATAGTACCTATGTCCGAATCCCTACCACTATATATGCCCCACTGAAGATCTGGACTTTGATCCTCAGCCCTGGATGCTAATGGGGGTCTGGTTGGGAACTAGACACCTCCCAACTTGTGCCACTCCCAGACCCTGGAGCTGTCACCTCCATGCAACAACAGTAGCTGAACACATGCTATTGCATGTCTAGCCTTGGACAGGGGGCCAGCAACACCATGGGCCACAGGGCACTGACCAATGGTCTCTCTTGGAGACTGGACCTGTACCATGCGTGTTCCTCTTTTGCTCCCAGGCTCACTAAGAAAACCCCTTTGAGCCTTGTAGTTATGCATCTCAGGGGCCCAAGACCTTCCTTCACTTGTAGAGAGTCCTGGGAGGCATCCACCACTGGTCAGCATCCTGTATCTTGGGAGGTGAAAAGGTGCCTGTTAATGGGCAGTGTCTGGAATCATCATCCTTCCTCTATCAGTTCTAGGCTGGCCTGCAGCTCTCCCCCATCCCCAGGTCTTCCTGCTGGGGAGAAGCTGGCTGTGACTTGGGTGGGCCCCAACCAGCTGGAAGAACACAAGGATGGGGTGGGATGGGGGTGGGTAGACAGGCAGATCTGTCTATTTCTTCCTTTGGGGGACTTCACAGGTTCCCTAAAGGGCTAGATGCAGGAGGGTAGCTCTGACTGTATATCTGAGATACAGGTCTACTTTTGCGAGCTTGTTTACCAGTGATGCAGAGGGGCCCTGGCACAGGCTGTGCTCTTCATGAAAAGATCTGAGAATATGGAGCAGGGCAGTGCAGATCACAGTGTGTGAAAAAAGTACACCTATCCTCAGTAGTGACTTGGTGCCCAGCACTTGACTTTGTTCTAATTCCAGGGCAGGACTAGACCTGAAGCTGTGCTTTCCTGCTTCTACTTCCCCAAAAGGAAGCCAAGAGCACCTGTTCCTTAAAGGCATGCAGTTCATATGGGATGGATGGGCATATTCTCTCTCTCTCTCTCTCTCTCTCTCTCTCTCTAGCTAGCTAGATAGCTAGTTAGATAGATGATAGATATAGATCCAAAACTGTCCTTGAATTCACTATATAGCCAGTAGCTGAGGATGACCTTGAACTTATTTTCCTGCCTCTACCTCCAGAGTACTAGGATCACTGATATGCACCACCATGCCTGTTCTATGTGGCGCTGGGACTCGAACCCAGGGTTTCAAGCATATTTGGCAAGCACTTTACCAACTGAGCTCTATTGTCAAGCCCTGCCCTTAACTACCAGACCATAGATGCACTCCAATGCCAGCTCTTGGCCTGGCGTGTGCTGCTGGTTGTGGGCATGCAGCAGCAGTCTCTACCTGACTCTTCATTTGCTCCACAGACACTTAGCCAGGTTCATCCATTTCATTTTACAATAGAGCTAGATGCGCAAAGGCACAGGATCCTGCTTGAAGGCATGCACTCATTTATATCCAGGATACTGGAGCCAGGAGTCTAGAGACCAGCAGAAGCCTTTCTGAGAGGCTGCCCCAGCCCATTTTCTCCCTTACCTGTTCCTGTAGGTATGGCTCCTAGGGGTGGGCTACCTCCCTGTGAGTTGTTGGTCAGGGAGTCCCCTAAGTCTTCTAAAACAGCATAGCTAATATGTTGCCAATGCTCTTGGTTACCCACCAGAACTAGGTGGTAAGACCCTATTGCTGAAGATACACACCTGCTTTGATTGCAGGGCACAGAAATCATCCTGGAACTGCGCTGTTGCCTAGCATTTAAAGTACCAAAATGTGGTATAGAAGCTACTAGGGAGGAAAAGTCATCAATCAGCTGTGGACCCTACATGCAACACTATTGACATGCCAGGCAAGTTGTGCCTGCTGGTGCAATAGTGGCATAATTATTATGGAAGTAACCAACCACTTTCAGATTGAATCTGAAGCCTGCTTCACAGGAGAGAATTTGTGCCTGGTACTGTAAACTTGCTCAAAAGCCCTTGACTGGGAAAGTCATAGGCCCTAGTGGGAAAGCTACTATTGTTTTGTTAAATGATCATGTTGTGGCGATCAAACTGTCTTCAAAATAAATATATTTATGTCCATAGATTAATGCTGCTCCAAGTTTTGATCAGAAAGCTTCTCTTTGCAGTGGACAGTGGTTATTGCTGAGACTATTAATTGATCAAGGTGCAGAGAGAAGTGACTGTTAGAGATTCAGTCATAAATGGGATAGGTGTGTGTGTGTGTGTGTTTGTGTGTGTGTGTGTGTGTGTGAGAGAGAGAGAGAGAGAGAGAGAGAGAGAGAGAGAGAGAGAGAGAGAGAGAGAGAGAGAGAGAGAGAGAGAGAGAGAGAGAGAGAGAGAGAGAGAGAGAGAGAGAGAGAGAGAGAGAGAGAGAGAGAGAGAGAGAGAGAGAGAGAGAGAGAGAGAGAGAGAGAGAGTGTGTGTGTGTGTGCCCCTCCAAGACTCAGGGAGCATTGAGGAAGAGGGGGTAGAAAGGATGTAAGAATCAGAGGACAGGGCAATGTTGGGTAACACTGTCTTCTGGGCAGGGCGTGGCAATCGCACTCATGAACTCATAGCTGCTGTGATTACCTGCACAAGATTGGGCTCATCAACACTATGTCATGGGCGGGGGAAGGGCTCACAAGGCTCCACTCTTTCTTGTGGTGGTATTGGCAGCTAATGGTTGCTGGGGAGGGGGGGGTATTTTCTTGAGTGGCATAGCCATTGATTGGTAAGCTGCCCATATTTCTGTAAATAACCCCTCACCCATGCTCATGTAAGCAACCCTAATGAAACTCACTGGGTCATCAAAACAAACAGAAGACTGGAAAGTAGGACGGGACAGGTTGGAAGAAGATCAGTAGGAAGGGAGCAAGAGCGGGTGATAGAGGGTAAATATGATCAAAATACATGTATGGAAACATAATGAAATTCATTATTATATAATTGATATATGCTTTTAAAATACTAGTTAATGTCCCATCCACTGATTAGAGTCAGTGTCCTGTGAACTGAGTTCCACCTGCAGGGTGACTGGCTGTCGTATCCACTTATCAAGCATTCAATCAATCTGCCTCCAGCTCCTCCCTAGTGAGCATTTACTGGGCTCAGACATACATACATGACCTCTACTGACTGTGATGAGGACCTGCTGTCAGCTCCTGAGGCATAAGCACTCACTCCCCTGAGTGTAGCCCAGGATTCTCAAGATTCTAGGGGGTCTAGCCTGGCCCCCTCTGAGACGCTGTACCCATAGTCAGCACTGTGGCTGATGTGCCTTCACGACTGGAGCTCACTCCCATGTGCCTGAGCAGTTCATGCACCTGCTGGGCTCCCTCCTAGTTTCCCTGGCACTGTCCCCACCCTGGTTTCTCTTTGTTCTTAGAGCTGGCAGGAAAGACCCACTCTGGTGACAAAAAGTCTCCTCCCCTGAGAGAAGCCCAGCATGTGTTCAGTCAGGTAAGGAGGAACTCTGGGTATACAAGTTTGCAGAAAAAAGAAGCTCCCTTATGCCTCAGTTTCCCCTCCAGCCTTGCACTAGGAGCACATGCTGTGAGGGGGTAGGGCATGTTTGGGACTTCCTGCAGGTCTTCATGGGCACTGAGGATGGACAGACAGAGCACAAGGCATTGCTCTACATTGCTGTTCTAAGGAGCTATTTCTTTCTCAGATGTCTCTCAAGGGCCAATATGTAGAGAATGTGTTTGGAAAAGAAATGCTGTTTAAAACATTCCTGTTCTTGCTCAGGAGGGATATAGGAATTCTAGCCTGGTGGCTTGCTGAAGAATAGGGGAGGTGTGCCTGGTGGGATGCAGTGAGGGATGGGGGCAGGGCGACATCCTCTGTCACCTTCCAGAGCCAGGATGTTGCAGGAGGACAGTGCTGGGGACCTGGCCTGGGGAGAAGTCCCTAGCCTTGTGGGTGGCATATACAGGGCCCTGCCTCTGACAAATGGCCTGCAGCAGACTTACAGAGAAAATACCTGTTGTCCTTCCTTGGCTGCTCAGACCCCAGGCCCTGGCCCCAGCCGCCCTCATATTAGAGTTAGAGCAAGCAGGAGGCAGGGCCTGGACTGTCCAGGAGGGGAGTGACAACCAGATGTGGTGAGAGGAGGCACGGATGGATCCCAAATGCTGGGGCATCTCAAGCCTATGGCCACAGCTCTTCTCCCAGGAGCAAAGAGCTGGTACAGAGGGCATAGTAAAGGAGTTAGGCCCTTGGGCTCTGAGGTTCCTGTGACCTGGGTGTGAATCTTGTTCTTCCTACTAGTCAGTGACTTTGGATGTGTTATTTTACCTCACCTATCAGTATGGAACTTAACTGTGGCCTGCTTGGAGTGTGACTTTGATGACTTAAGCCTTTGGAGGTACCTAGTCAGCAAGGCTGCTGCTGGCTATTTGTTTGTTTTGCAAATGTAGACTGTGTCCTGCTCTGTATCAGGTGTTGGGACACAAACAAGATAGAAACTGAGGATCTGGCAAACAGAAGAAGCCTGGGCCACCAGGTCACCCCTGGCCACAGAATAGGTTTCAGATCCAGATCTTTTGGGTTTTTCCTCGGACAGAAGGTTGTGAATGCAGGGGTAGCCAGGACGAGCACTGTCCAGGGGCATCAGCTAGTGATGGTGTGTATCCACAGCAAATTTGTCCTCTGCAGGCTCTTGCTTGAACCTCAAAGCCCAGTTCAATTGCCCCTTTCTCTAGGCTACTTATACACAAGGCAGGGCCCTCACAGCACCTGGCACCGGCCTTCCTCCTGGGGATTTGAACATCAGTGCTGAACTTGACTTGTGTCATGGTTTGAACTAGACGATCCTCAAGAATAGATACTATCAGGCATTAGCGTGGGGGATAGTTGTGGGTATAGGTGTTCACTCATGTGTGTAGGGAATCCTTCAGACACCCAGCAAGGTGAACTTGTGATTATTGCTGTACTTAGTCTCTTTCTCTAAAAGCTGAGAGAAAGCCAGGCCTCGTGGACTCGTCTTAAAGTTTGGAAAGAATGCCTGCCACAGTGGGATCTGCACAGCACCGGGTACCCTGAACCAGAGGATGGTCTTAGAGTGACCACATTCCCGGGCCTGTCTCTTGGCAAATCTTAACCATTAATTATGGATCAAATCAGTTTCCATTCTGGGCCTCAAATCTACACAGTGAAGGGAGTAGACTTCCCATGTCAGTTTCAGATCAGCTCTATGCACTCAAAGAAACTCTGAGGTTGTTCAAACCAACCTCTTCGATTTACAAATGAGGAAACTGAGGGTCTCACAGTGGCTGAGGGCAATACTTGCAAGAGAATGAGTTCAGAGCCTTGTCAGGGGGTAGGAACATGATGTAGGTTAGTTCTGTAGGGCACCAAATTCTCTGCAGCCCACCTCTCTCCCATTGGAGTCGTTTCTGTGTAGAGGAAATATCAAGGTATATGATGTCAGGGCAGTTAAGTAATCCAGCCAGCTGTATAAACATCTGGAAGGAGTAGAGAGAGTCACAAGAGTGAAAGGGGGGATCAGCATGTCCAGACGACTCTGGGAGGTTCTAAGCTGTCACCTGCGTGGGACCTGGTAGGGCAGACCATGTTCTGGGGGGGGGGCGGGGCGAGTGAGAATTTGTCCCCTGTGGGCGCAGAGCTCTGGACAGCTTGGCAGGACAAAAAAACCATTGTGTCTGGTGTGGGAGACTTGGGAAAACCCAGAACATCCTGGAAACAACTTGTCAGATGCACAGGGACCTGCTTCTTTTCACTCTTCCTTTCTGGTGGCAGGAGTAGCCATGGCCATGACCTCCACCCCTGAGGGAGGAAGGATGGGCTGAGAGGACCAGAGCCTAAGGCAGGAGCCTGGGTCCCTGAGCTGCTTTCTCCTTCCCACAAAGACCCACAGAGGATGAGAGCCAAGGATCCACAGATACTTCCAGCCCAAAGCTCCATTCTAGAGGAGAGGAGCAGGGCTCAGAGAGGGAAGTTACCCTGGCCAAGGTCACACAGCAGGCCAGGGAAAGATTCAGGGCTGAGAGAGAGCCAAGTTTCCTGACTCCAGATCTTTCCTCATTACCCAGTTGCCCTCTCTCATTTACTTACATATGTTAGATGGAAGCATTGGTTTTTGAAAAAAAATTATTACATTTGTTATTTATTTGTGTGTGCGTGTGTGTGTGTGTGCAGACACACTAAGACACATGTGGAGGTCAGAGGACAACTTGAGAGAATCTTCTCTCTTCTTCTCCTATGTAGGTTCTGGGGATCTGACCCAGGCTCTCAGGCTTGACAGTACAGAAGAAGCCTGTTCTCCAGCCTGAAAACATTGTTTCTCTAAATATCTAATTACAGAAGTTACATTGTAAGAAATGTGAAAGACAAAGAGAAAACAGCACAGACAGACTTGGTAACAGTTTCTAGCTGGAGTCAAGACATCCTCCCCCGCCTCCCCACACACACTCATACACGCATAGCTGGCATCTTTGGTAAGCTGTTTCTCCTTTCTTCTCCACAATCCCTTGTCTGATGTCTGGTTCCTCGGGACCTGTCTCTTGCATATCCACACGCACAAGGATTTGGATCTGGTTCATCCCTCACACACTGTGGGGTCTCTTCTGAGCCTCACTATCCCCTCCTCCAGATTTCGTTGTGATCTGTACCTCAGACTAAGTAACCCAGACTACATCAAGGACATGAACACTCTTTGTGAACGCCCTGGGAAACACTGATGAGAGGATGGCCACATAGTGGGCCGGGACTCCACTGTGGGGAGGGTGTCGGCTTCTGTATCAGACGTCTCTCTGACCCACCCCACCTCCCCATGCATCCCTGGCTTCCATCTCTTTCTTCACAGCACCAGACCACAGATAAGTCCTTGTTCCAGAGACCCCCAGGGACAGATGGGCTGGGGACTGCAGGGGTCAGTGGGGGTGGCCTGAGGCAACTCCAACCCTTGTGCATTTCTTGGCCCAGCCCCATGAGCTTTCCTACTTACTCACTTGTTAGATTTATGACCCCAAGTACCTAAGGCTCTAGACTGGGTGTTCCTCTTACAGCTCCCCTCTTTTAGATTACTTTCTATTGCTGTGATAAAATACTCTGACCAAAAACAACTTGGGGAGGAAATGGTTTTATCACAACCTGATCACAGTTCATCCTTAGAGAAGCCATGGCAGGAACTCACAGCAGGAGCCCAGGGATAGGAAGTGAAGCAGAGGCCAGTGAGGAATACACTGCTTACTGGTTTGTGCTCAGTCTGCTTTCTTATACAGCTCAGGACCACCTATACAGAGGTGGCACCACCCACAGTGAGCTGGGCACTCCCGCATCACGCAACAAGCAAGAAAATGCCTTACAGACATGGCCACAGGCCAGTCTGAAGGAAGTCATTTGCCAGTTGAGCTCCCTCTTCCCAGGTGTGTCAAGTTGATAACCAAGGCCAACTATGACATCCTCCAAGCCTCTTTGCTTTCACACTGATGTTAAAATGAGGACAAGGGGCTGGAAAGCTGGCTCAGTAATTAAGAACACTGGATGCTCTTGCAGAGGACCCAGGTTCGATTCCCAGCACCCACATGGCAGCTAACAACAGTCAGTAACTCCAATTCCAGGGGAATTTCATGCCCTCTTTTGACCTCTGCAGGCATTGCATGGCACAGGTGCACTTAAATACATGTAGGCAATACGCTCATATACATAAAATAAAAATAATAAATAATAGATTAAAATGAGAATGAAAGCCTCCGCACTTCAGTTACTCCTATAATCCTCCATGAAATCTTTGTTCTGAGAAGTCTCCTGAGAACCGAAGACTGCTGACAGAGAACTGCAGGTGATGGTCTATGCCAGTGAGGGAGGGGCTAGGAGCAGGGAAGGAGTCCACTTCTTCTGTCCAGCTGCAGGCCTGTGGGGGCCAGGATGGGCCTTACCACTATCTGCCTTGCTCCTCAAGTGTCAGACAGACCAGAGTTGGGACACTGAGTCATCTCTTGGCAACCACAAAGGGGTGGGGATCAGGGCTGGGGCTGGCTAGCACAGAGTTGGCTATGTACCTGTTTCCACATGATAGACCACTTGAGTGTCTCTATTCTTGAGCCTAAGGCTGGATGGTAGGGCAACCCCCTGAGACCAGGACACCGTTGCATAGAGGAAAAGAGAGAGAGGTAAAGTATATGTGGGCTGTATCTATTAGTGCCTCAAGGGACAGAAGTGATGGATGTGGCCTACTGGGAGAGTGTCCCCACCCCTTGTCTTGGTGACACACTCTCTCTGAATGTGAGGTAGATGGACCCCAGTTTCATCTGTAGCCTTGGACTCCTGGGGAGGGCAGGTGATGTCTCAGCCTCTCCTGCCTGGATGTCTTCATTGACATGGAGCACAGAGATAAACCTATACACCTGACCACAGGACAAGATGGCTGATGGTTCACCACTCTGCTTAGTGTCCAGGGGTGTCAGCACCAGGCAGGGATAACATCTGAGTCCAGTAGAGAGAGACCCAGGGCCAAGGGAGAGGAATCCCGCTGGAGAGCCCCTGAGCACAGCTGCTGTTTTACCCCACAGGATGGCAGAGGGCAGTGGTTACCTCTCTATCCTGCTTAAGCTGCCACCTCCTGCTCCAAACTGGGTATACTGGCCTTACCAGCTTCCAGTTTAAAGGAGGGGAGAGTCCCTATTCCCCTTTAACAGTGTCTCCATCCCACTTGGCTACTCTCTGAGGCCTGGGGTCTCAGGAGTTCAGGGTTCTGGGTCCAGGGTCTGGGACCTGCCCTCATCTGAGGTCTCACTCTCAGGTGTGCTCAGGATTGCCAAGGAGAAAGCTGCTTGCCATGATCTTGTCATTTCTCTGTTGAAGGGTGGGTGGCTCTGAACGCCAGGCCCCAGGGTGCCAATGAAATCCCAGAAATACCCTTTAACGGGTCTTGTCAAGTGGATTCAATGCTGATAGGAAGCCCCACTGTCGGGGACTGCAGCAGGACCCAGCCCAGCGCCTGGTCTTCTGTTTCTCTGGGTGGTCACTGGAGTTCAGCGGATGGTATCTCAATGGCTGCCAAGTCTTTCTCCTGGGGGTTCCCTAGGATAACTGCTTTCCCCTTGGGAGCTGATGGGCAGCTCCTCCCCCAGGAAGAGATGCAGATGTCTGCTGGCAGAGGCTGCAGGGGGTTTCTGCAATATATTCTCCTCCTCCCTAGTAACCAAGTGCTTTCAGGGGAGCCTGGCCTCCCTGTGAAGACATTGCTCCCAGTTTCTTTAGGTGTCTGTATGTCTGTGTCTGTGTGTCTATGTGTGATATGTTACTAGGTTCAAGCCAATGACATGTAAGCAGATGTTTATGATTACTTTGAGAAGTTCTTTGAAAAAGTGATGTCACAGATCCTGCTCTTGTTTCTGCTTCCTGCTGTGTACAATGGAGATACAACGGCTAGCACTCCAGCATCCATTTTGGGTCTTGAAGTGACCTGTATAGGCACAAGGTACTGTTGTAGGTGCCATGGAACCAACATAGGTAGGATCCAGATATCCTAGATTTCCAGGTGCAAAATGGGGGAGGGGAGCAAAGAAGAGGAACAGGTGACTGCAGGTGGGGGTGAAGGCAGTGAAGGTGACATGGGTACCTGCTAGGTGGCTGGAGATGGACAGGTAAGTGTCGAGGGGAGCTGAGAGCTGAGTGACTAGGAATTGGAGGGGCAAAGACTGGGAGACAATTCCTAGAGGCAGGATATGGGTGGCATGGGATTTGGTTACCTGGAGTCCAGGGAGTGCCGAGAGAGGCCCACTTGGGCCTGGAGGAGAGACTCAGAGGGTGCGCTAGTGACAGCAGTCTCCAGTGCTGAGCTCAGGAATGGCCACTGGGAGCAGGAGGCCTAGACCTAAGTAGCCTTCTTCCTCCCTCTGGCTTGAAGCCACATTTTGGCATCTGAGTTTGTTCCACTGTGCCCAGGAAGCCATTGGCAGGTTCTAGGCCCAGATTTGACCTCCCACCATAACAAATGCTACAATTCCTGGTTCTTTCCTCCCTTGCTAATGAGACTTCTGATTCTTAGCTGCTTCCCTTGATGCTTGACTAAGTTCCTGTCAACAAGATGCAATTAGACTTATTTAATAGAAGGGACAGATCCTGGCACCTTTCTTAAAAGACAGCAGGATTGTTCCCTCTTCAGTGATCTTTCCTTCCTGAAAGCTGGGGTTCAGATGTGATGGCTGGTGCTATGGCAGTCATCTGGGATCTGCTGCAACCATAATTATCAAGGTGCCAGATAACACTGTGCAGTGTTGTCTCCCCTGTCTTCCTGCAGCTGCTGCTTTTCCTGTGGTCCTCACCTCCCCACCACCTGGTTCCCACCCAGCTGTGGAGGACACAGTAGGGAGAGAGCTTGTGTTCAGACTGGTTCTGTCAGCCCTGGTACAGCTGTCACAGGGTGGGCTGTGTAATTCTTGGTTTGGGGCTTTCCAGTGTGTGGCAGGATGCTTCACAGACTCCTTGGCCACCTGTCACCAGATGCCAAAGCATCCTTTACCTCCAGACTCTGCCAAGCATCCCAGGTCAAACTCACCCCTAGCTGGAGGCCTGGATCTGGGAAAAGAGAGCAGAGAGGAAGGGACACAGATTTCTTCAGCTGAGTGAGAATAAGCAAAGATCACCAATGGGGTCCTTCCGCCCTTATTCACAACCTGCCTACCTCTCTTCCTATGTGTCTGCAGACAGATAATGGAATCTCTCTGTGCCTTTGCCTCTTCACATAGACACTGGGAGCATGTGACATGCCCATATGGGGCACTTTCATGAGGATGGCAAGTGCTTTGAGCAGTCACAGTGCTGACTGCCTGCTGAACAGGGGTGGTCACGGTGAGCATCCCTTCCGGACGTGTCATCATGTGTCATCGCCACTGTTCCCTGCTGCCTCTGGAATAAAGGCATATAGTCTTGCCTGCTCCCTCAGTATCACTTGTCACCCTGGCCTCCTAGCCTGGTGAGTCACACTCAGGCCACAGAGGGTTTAGTCCCTCTTGCTGTTGCAACTCTGCCTTTGACTCTGAACCTCAGCAGGGACAGGGAGAGCTCTGGGCACCCTCCTTCACTCAGCCCATGCTGCTGAGTTTCATGAGTTGCTTCCTCTGGGAATTCTTCCTGGCCTTGCAGAGCAGGTTTAACATGCCTTGCTTACCTGCCCCATCCCCAAGTCTCCTTAAATCAAGGCTAGCATGCAGACATTTTACCTTGGAAGGGACCCCACAGTGGGTGGGCAGGCAGGAATGAACAGAGTAGAAAAGGAGAGCTAGGCAGTGCAAGAATGCAATTACAGCTGTGTGCAACTGTATCACTCAAGGAACCTTCTGGAATGTGTCCATGGATGGTGAACGTAGGAGTGCTCTCCGGCTGTTCACATCCCTACCAGGCCAGGGGTTTTCAGGAAAGGGTGACCCCTGAAAGACCCAGCAGGGTAGAAGAGTCTCCTTAGACGTCCATTCACCACTTAGTGCGAGACCCTAGACAGAACGCAGTGGACTGGTCCTGTCAAGCCACACCTGAGGGCCACTGGTGTGACAGCAGTGGCCAGAGCACATGATAGGCCTGGGAGAGGTGGGATGAGGTTCAAAATGTCCATGTGTCCATCTTTCTATCTAGATCAGGCCTGAGCTGAGGAGTTGGGCTGGAAACTGGCCCTGTGATGCAGCCTACTGAGGCCTGAAACAATCCTTCTTACCTGGAGATTGGGCGGTGAACTCAGGGCCCCCAAAGAAGCTTTGGTTCCCCAAACAAGTTGTGGGTGCATCTTGATTTTTCTTCTTCACCAAGTGGGGATCCCCTTGGTCTTGGGCTCTAAGCATCACAACCGAGTAGACTCCAGAAATGGATAGTCTAATTAGCCATCAGGGCAGGGGATGCGCCAGACATGGAGAAAGGCAGCTGGAATTCAGGCAATCACAGCAGTGATGCCTTCAGAAATGCCTGATGAGACAAGGACTTGACTTTGTACTGTCATCCACCAATTCTCACTAAGGTGATTTTTCCCTTTTGAATTTTGTGCCCCAGTGTAGGTGGGATGTGGGAGGCTTGTCAAAGCGGGTCTGGGAGAGGTAGAAGAAGAGAGAAAGGCAAGCCAGATTTGTGTGTTAAAAATAACTGGAGGGGTCTTTGTGAGCTCCCTACCAAGTGCCTCCAGTGGCAGAAGACTGAGGAAGCAACGGACTGCATTTGTGCCTCTGTGGTGTGTAAACAGTGGGCTGGGTACTACGCAAACATCCATTCTATCCTCTGCACATACTTGCATGTGACCTCTTTCATCCTTGGCTGAGATGGCCCAGTCTCTAGAATGCTCCGTGTATTCCCTGTGGTCCCTCCCTTCCTGTTCTCCCCACCTGGCACAGGACACCTTGCTGTCTCTATACCATGCTCTGCAAGGTGGCTTACTAGGGCCCGTTTCTCAGGTAAAAGGCTGGGCAGCTGGTCTCCTGAACAGCCTACTCGGCCACTCTCTGCCACTTGTGTGATCTGCTAAGTCTCATTTTCAGCAACAGTCCTCTGTCTCTTCTTCTTGTTCCAGGAAACTGCTTGAAAGCTTTGCTGCCCTTGATGCAAAGTGTTCCAGGTCACCTCACATTCTAGAAGTATCTATGACTGAGAGTATTTTAGGAGCGAGTGAGCCAGGCGGATTTGGAGAGCAGCCAGCTCCCTGATACTTGTCTGTGAGGGGAGTGCAGGGAGGGTGGGGAAGATAGAGCTTTTACTTTTTTTCCTTTGGAGAAACTGGCACTCTTCTGAAAGAGAAGAGAAACAGATCAAAACACCTGCTATCTCTGGGCATGTTTACAACACTGCTCTGTGTGGGATACCAGCTGTTAACATCATGGGACCTGCTTGGAAGTGCCTTGACCCCTCTTAAGGCTCTGATAAGGTCTTTAAATGATGAGGTGGGTATTGTGAGGGTCCAAGCCCAAGTCTCTGCCAGATGAGCAAAACACATACCCATACTCCTACCTTGGTTGGGTGGTGCCAGGCATCTCCAGCAGGGACCATCCAATACTGAGGTCATCTTGTCACTCTCCAGCTCACTAACTCACTCCACCGACTATGTTCTGGTTTCCAAGGCTTAACCTTGTCCTGTTGCCAGGGACTCAACCAAAGCCATTGCTCCCCCCTCCATCTGCCCTTCCCAAGTCTAAGACACCCAAATTGCTACATGTCACTCAGTCTGTCCCCACTGTGACTGTCCCTTCCATCAAGCCTCACCTGGACTTTCTGTCAGCTCTCCACACTGGGCCATCAGCTTTTCCTCTCCATGTGGATGTGAGGGTCTGTCCTTGAATCTAAGCTCTTCTTGTCCCTGCTCTAAGCACCTGGGTGGCATACTCTGCCTTTGCTGAGCCACAGCTGGGAAGCCCCAACCCCAGAAGAATCTCAAGGATTTGTCTTTTCTTCTAAGGCTGCTTTGCATTTTTTCTTTATCTTGGTTCCAGCAATTTGATTTTAATGTACTGTGGTTTCGTTTCTTTTGTGCTGATCCTGCCTGGGGTTGTTGACTCTCTGGATCTGGGAGTTTATAAATTTCATCAAGTTTGGAAATGTTTAGCCATTATTTAGTCAAATAATTTTTTTTCTTCCTTTTGGTTTTTGCTTCTGCTTGGTTTATTATCCCACAGCTCACCGAGGCTCTGCCAGATTTTCAATATTTTGCTTCCCGCAGGATAAACCTCATTCTCTAACTTCAGGTTCACTGTTCTCTTCCCTACACATCTAATCCCGTGCTAATCCCACACTATCAAACATTCTTGTCAGATCCATTGCTTCTATCTTTTAAATTTTCTTTTGCGTTCTCTCTCTCTCTCTCTCTCTCTCTCTCTCTCTCTCTCGTTTTTCTGCTTCTTTCAATCCCTCCTTGTTGGATACACTCACCTAACAGCTGTTGAAACATCATCTGCTGGCCCCTCTTTCTCTGTCATTTCTCATCTCCATTTTTTTTGACAGACTTTCTGTTTATGGTCCACACCATCCTGATTCTTGGTGCATCTAGTGTCTGGTGGTGGGTCACGGACAGGATGACTTTGGTGCTGTCAAGAGTCTAGGTTTTGTTATTTTCCTTTAATGGAAGCGGATTTGACTCCAGAAAGCAGGGGTACGGTACATGCAACACAGGATGCTGCAGTGACTCCTAACTTACACCTGTGCAGGTGGTGCCTTACCTTTCAAACCCATGAGCCCCATCTATTGGGACACTACAGGTTTTTCTAATGGGAGGGATAGCACTGCAGGTAATGCATCCTGCAGACAGGATGGCATGAATAGGCAGTTTCATTCCCAAGGGCAATGACTCAGGCATTGATGTCACCTGGGGTAAGGGTGAGAGGAAGGTTTTCACATTTCTGGAATATGGGGGAACAGTCAGTAGCTGGGCAGACGGTGTGGAATTAAGGTGATTTTTGAACAAAGAGGGAGGGACTCCTCTATTGATTGAGTGCCCATTCAACACTAGGAATCGTGTTAGAGAAGTGACTCCTGCTATTCTTCCAGGGTCCTCTTTAGGGGAATTTAAAGAATATTTCATACGTAGTAAACGCTCATTGAGAAGAAAATGTAGGAAGAAACCCAAACAAGCCAAACATATTCATCTCACTCTGCTAGTCAGAGCTAGCAATGAATCAGCCTGCCAGAGAGTTCCAGAAACATTCAAAATCAGCACTATTGGGTGCTATGCCTGTAGTGTAAAATCCACCCATTTTAAGGGTATAGGTGGGTAAGTTTCAACAAATGTATATGGTGGGAAATTTCACAGCAATTGGGTCTTAGAACCATCTATCACCTCAGAACATTCTCTCATGTTCCCCTATAGGCAGCCTACCCTCACCATGGCCTGGGGCACAGGTTTACCCACTTTCGGTACCTTCTTGCTCCTTTTCTAAATTTTTATTACTTTAATTTTATTTATTGATTAAAGTGTGCATGCACACACAAGTGTGCGCATGTGGAGGTCAGAGGATGCCTTTGGGAGCCGGCTTTCTCCTCCTTGTTGAGGCAGGGTCTCTTTTGCTTCTGCTGCTGTGCTGTGTATCCAGTCTGGCCTATGAGCTTCAGGGCAATTATCTTGTCTCTGCTTCTCATCTCACTGTAGGAATGCTGGGGTGACAGGTTTGTTCCACCACATCTAGCTTTTTTAAACATGGGTTCCAGGGATTGAATCAGGTCATCAGGCTTGTGTGACAAGCGCCTTTACCTGCTGAGACATCTTTTCTAGAACTTTTGTGTAAATGCAATAATGACTCAAGGTCTTTTACATTTGCTGTCTGATGTTTTGAGGCTTTCCGTGTTTCGTGTCGTTCAGTCTCTCACCTTTTGTTATTAACCTTTGGAAAGTGTTCAGTTATATGAATGGACCAGCTCACTAGTGGGCAGATCTCTGAGTTGCCTCCCCTTGAGACAAGTCTGTGTGGACACAGGCTTTAGTCTTACCTACATTCATATCTGGGAGCGGAGTTGTTGGTCTGAGTAGCTTAACACATTTAAGGAACTGGCCCAGCATTTTCCAAAAGTCTGTTCCTTTCGACAGTCCCATTGCTAGTGGGAGAGTTTGCCCTCCACCTTGCCAAGTTTGGCATTTTCAGAGCTACTGTCTTTAGTCATTCCCATAGGTGTGCACTGAACTCTCATTTTGATTTTACTCTTAAGTTAGGTCCTTAATACAATCATGGAAAATCTCTTCTTATGCGATTGTTAGTTACTGATATCTCACCTTTAGCAGGGACTGTTCAAATATTTTGCTTTTTTCAAAACTGTGTTCTTCCTTCTTACCCAGGTGAAAGTTTTTGATATAGTTTGTATATACCCACTTTACCAGATACACAACTTACAGCTATTTTCTCCCTGTCTGGAGATTCTTTTTCACATTCTCAATGATCTTTTGAAGAGCAGAAGTATTTTATTTTGATGAAGTCCAGCCTGACGATTTCCCTTTTTCAGAACTTTCTATGCAAATGCACTTGAATAGGATTGTAAAGGTACAATCATGGTTTCTCTCACTATTTTTAACTTGATATGGTAATAGACTTCGAACCTGACATTCCAAGATTGTACTTTATCTAATCACACTTCATTATTCTTTTAATACCCTTCTGAAATCTGATACATATACATATTTATCTAGAATTTTTACATATAAATTCATTAGTGATAATGCCTTATAAATTTATTTTTTATATATCTGCCAGATATAGTTACTCAGACTATTTCAACTTTGGGCTGTGAAGATGACTCAGTGGGTAAAATGCTTAGTGCATAAGCATGAGGACCTGAGTTTTGATCCCCAGCACCCACATAAAAACCATGAGTGGTGTGGCATGTCTGTAACCCCAGTGCCATGGGAAGCAGAAACAGGAGGAACGCAGGGGCTTGCTGGCCAGCCAGTCTACCTGAAACAGCGAACTCTAAGCTCAAAGAGAGACCCTGTCACAGAAAGTGGTGGAAGGGCTGGCTGAAGAGATGATTCAGTGGTTAAGAGCACTGGCTGCTCTTGCAGAGGGCAAGGGTTTGATTTCCAGCACCCATGTGGTTTTGGCCTCCATACAGGTGAACACACACACACACACACACACACACATACACACATGTGCACACACACATGAAAAGAAATATTACCATTTATATAATGAATTGTATATCATTTCATCCTTTTTAAACACTCTAGAATAGTTTCTAGATCTTAGAAACAATTTATTCCTTGAAATTAATTTTTGAAAATAAATTTTGAGATGGTGTCTCCCTGTAGCCCCAGCTGTCCTGGAACTTGTTATGGAGACCAGGCTGGGCTTGATTTTGCAGCAATATGCCTGCTTCTGCCTCCTGAGCACTGGGATTAAAGGCTTGCACCACCATGGCCATCCTTAATTTTTGAATTTTTTGAAGAACCATTCTATGAAACTATTTGAGCCAGATGCCCAAATGCTGCTTCCTCTAGGAAGACCTCTGAGTCCCCATGAGGATTGGCTCTCTCCCTCAGCCTCATTGGGCTCTGTAATTTCAGTGGCTTTTGACCTCCCTCAGGCTCTGCCTTGTGGTCATTCATTTACTCTTCCATTCAGTGTGGCAGTGTGTGTGGGAGGGGTTGTGGGTTCTCTCCTCTGCCTTTTATCTTAGCACGAGGAATGGTGTTATGAGATGGGTCACAGTTGTGTACAAGTCACACAGGGTGTCCCCATAGAATGTAAGTGTCTATGACAGGTCCTCTTGAGAACATCAGATCAGTGGAGTACCAGCACATGGAGCAGAAGGGCAGGACCTCGGGGTGAAGAGAGCTGGCCATGGAATGAGTGGTAGGGAATCCATGCCAGGTGAGCTAGGGGAAGAACTGCCCATGGCCAGTGTGGCTCAAATTTCTGTGGTCATTAAGAAGACTGTGACTTTGGTAGGTCACTGTGGGTCACTGCAGCTGCATGTATTCTGGCTGCTGGATTAGAGCAGGCATCAGGCTTGGATGGCAACTCACATCTTTGGAGGGAGGAGCTGGACCCTGAACATTTGGGAAGGGTAGTGAGGGGTATGAGGTGTGTGCTCTGAAATTCAAATGTGTGACATAGCTCCACTTGCAACGAATGGAGTTATGACGAATGGAGTATCCTTATTTTCCATTAATTTTGTTGGATTTCCAAAAGACTGAGCATTTCAGAGGCAGGAAGGAGGTGAGTCCTGCCCCACCCCCCCACCAGTCATTGAAGGTTTCTACCAAGGCTCATTCATGCCAGGCTGCTCAGAAGGTTCCTTTCTTTCTGTGTCTGAAGGTGACTTTTTAAAAGATTATTTTTTTAAAAAATTGATTGCAAAGAATAAGTTTTCATTATGGCATATTCCTCTAACAAAATTTGCTTTTGTGGTTTCTCTCTTCCACTTTGTGTGCATCACCTCCCCCCCCCCCCCCCCCGCCTCCCCCCCCCCACCCCCCCCCCCCTCCCCTCCTCCACCCCCTCTACTACTCCAGC
>NW_008352659.1:2166987-2175248 GCF_000622305.1 Nannospalax galili | reverse complement strand
CCCCCCCCCCCCGGTCCCTGGCCCATAAACCTTCCCACTCTCCTGTCATAGGGACCTTTTGCACTCCACTTGTTCTCAACACTTCTTGTTCCCTTCTGGGATCTCTCATTGAGTTTCTATTTCACTTTCATACCCCCTTATTTACACACATACAAACACTGAAAGTTAGACTCTTTACATGAGTCTTTCAGAGATTGGATTAGAAGGTGGCTCTTCTTAATAAGAAAGTACAGTAGCCTAACCGCCCACAGAATCTACCTCAAGGTAGAAGGAAAAAATTCAAATTCAATGGCTTGGCTCCTCCCCTGAAGCTAGTGAAGGCCACCTTGTAGACAGGAGGCCTTTGCACTTGGAGGAAGACGCCCTGCTGGACACTTTCAGTCCTGCCCTGCCAGACTCACACCTGCTCCGTTCCCTGACTCCTAGATGCTTTGACAAGTTCATTGCTGTGTTAGTTCCTAGGATGCTGAGCCATGGCCGGCAACTCCCAGGGGCTCTGAGGATGAGAAGTTGCAAAAGAGAGTTTGGATGCACTTCCCAGAGGACCCAGTCCAGGCTTGTGTCAAGAGACGGGTCATTTGGAGAAAAGACATAGGCTTGCTGGAGGCTCAGGGAACTGCAGGGAGGTTTTGCAAGAATTCAAAGGCATCTATGAACGTGACTCACAGTTTATAGAGTGCCCACTGTTCTGTGGCTTTCTACAAAGCCTTTTTTTTTTTTTTTTTTCCCTTACAGTCCTTGGAATTCCAGGGACTGACTGCTCCCAGAAACCTTGAGGATTGAAGACTTCTGATAAGCTCACCATACACACAGCAGAGCTGAGACTTGAACCTGAGTCTATTTGGGCTTCAGAGCTCAGGATTTTAAGCTGTGTGCAGGACTGGGGAGGGGCATTATAGAGAGAAGAATGCGGGCTGTGCAAGATCCAGACCACAGTAACAACAGGGAAGGAAAAAGGAGGCCAGGAACCACGAGTTTTTGTCCTGTCCCATGACTAGCTCCTTGGGACATGTCTGAGGTACCTTCTTGCTGCTCCGGGCACCCATGTTCCAGCTGGCCAGATGGCAAGATGAAGTTCAAGATTCCTTAGGAATGTCTCCTCTTCCAGTTCCCAGAGAAGGACTTGGAAAGGGGGTGAAAGAACTATACTGCCATCTTGTCTATCCAGTCATTGGGCTCTTGAAGGCTCTGGACAGCATACCAGTAGGTCCAGCTCTGCTACCCCAGTTCCTCAGCAGGAAAATGGATGAAAATCAGGGATGTTCACACTGCCTTCGAAGAGGGCTAAACAAGCCAGCTTCCCGCTGACCTGGAGCACTAATAGTGTTTGATGCTGCCCTACTGAGCAAATTAAGTATTTTTAGCATGTCCTCTCTAAGTTCTTGCCACATGCTGGCACTGAATTTCTGGTCCCCATTAGATTCTCTTGGTCCATAGTCACTAGGATGCTTTCTGAGAACCAAGGCCTGATTACTACTGTCCAGGAGGTGGGAGGACGGCATCAGAATTCACTAAAGTGTGTGTAATATGGTATCCAGTGACGCCCGCTGCTGCCAGCACATTATGGCTATAATGAAGAAATCTAGATTGGAAAGAGTGTGTGTGAGTGTGAGTGCGTGTGTGTGTGAGTGTGTGTATGTATATGTGAGTGTGTGTGTATGTATGTATGTGTGTGTGTGTGTTCAGAGATGTTTATTTCAGCCTTGTCTGTCTGCAATGGGGGTTAAGAGCTGAGATAGCACAGTGGGTGCCCAGCAGGAAGGGAGCTGGTATAAGCATTGCCAGATTCTCTCCCCAGTGTGGAATGCTGTGCACACCGAGGAGCAAACCTGGAGGGATCATCTTCTCATGCAGAGGAGTAGGTAATACATGATCCCATTGTTTGAGATGAAGAGAATCAAAGAGTGCATCTGCAGGGGATGGTATGAGTACCAGGGCTGTATGGGGGACACCTGGCAGATTGTTATTAGGAGGGCGGGGAGACGGCTTGCAAAGTGAGGTCGGAGACAGAAGGAAAAGAGAGGAGAAGGAAGGGGAAGTGATGCGAGAGCGAAGTCATCCGTAGCAAACCAGCATGCCTGGTACAGTATTTGCATGCAAATGTGTAGGAAGGGATGGATGAACAAATGCTTGCTAAAACTCGATTCTTCTACATTAATAATATATGTCTGAGAGGGTAGTCTTGAGGGTCAGTTGATGACATCATGGGTCAATGTGAGGGAACAATCCGAAGCCACATCTTCAGGGAGATGTGGGATATATGTGTCAGTCTGCTGACACCCAGCCTGGTGCCTTTGTGGTAGGCAACAACTGCCTTGTTAAATAAGCATGAGCCAGACATAGCCGGTGATTGACTTGCCGAGCATGGGACATCGATTATTAGTCATTCTCGAGGGCTACAAGTGTGGATCAAACAGATGACAATCCCCTCACTGTAGGTGGGAGACTTTCACCCTGTCAGCCACGAGTGTGGCAGTCACAGCGTCAAAGCAGCCATCGCATTCTGGTTTAAAAATAACTGGAAATGCTCACTTGAAGTGCACACGTGACAAGTGTGAGGCTGATGGGTGGGCCAGTTGGATGATTCTGACATTAAGCGGTGGTCAGACATATGTAGCCAGGCCCAGGAGATAGAGCCTGCCCTGAGTGAGGCGCTCTTCCCCTGCAAAGCATTCTGTAAGTGTTCTTGTAACATTTCCCAGAGGCCCATGTCAGCAATCATCTCTCAGATCAGGAAACGGTAGGGAGCTTGCTCAAGGTTTGAAAGCAAGTGTGTGGTAGGGCCGGGATTAAGGTCAGCTTGTCTCCAGACCCCACACCACAGTGGGGCAGCTTTTGATGGCTGGTTCTTCTTGAGTGCTGGATTTGTTTATTGTGAGCCCAGCACGACCTTCTTAGTCCCCAGTGCTAGCTCGATCATGGTGGGTATCTTGCGGTTATTAGAAGGTAACATCATTTCAATGTGCTCATCTGCAATGGGATATGTGATTTGTGGATCCTTTACCTACTGAGACGACAAGAACTTAAGAGCAATTGCATTGCAAGCGTGAGGACCTGAGTTCAAATCCTCAGCAGTCATGTAAAAAGCCGGACATGGCTGCTGGTGCCTGTAACCCCAGAATGGGGTGCGGGGTGGAGACGGGTATCTAGTCCCAAAAGCTGGCTTGCCAAAGAAATAATGGTGAGCTTCTGGTTTAGTAAGACCCCGTCTCAGGACAGTCAGGCTAAGAGTGAGGGAGGACAATGTCTCTCACATCCTGCTCTCCATGTGCATGTCCATGGAGGTATCCCGCTGGAAGTATTGCTCCGTGTCTCTGCGGAGACTCTGAAGAGAGAAATTACCTTCTGTACCTTTGAAGATCACCAGTGACTGCTGTGACTCCAGCGCTGGCCTGGTGCCTTCTTCTTCTTTTACACTGGGTCGCAGCCTCGGACACTGTCCCTGAGGTTACGTACTGCTATCTCTCTACCTCCCACCTGGGTCTTCTGTCAGCCTCTGTGTCACGGGGACCCAGCTCTGCAAGGCAAAGGGATTCTCTGTTTGTTCGTCACTTCCTGTCTTGCTGTCAATGGTCAAACCTGCTTGAGAAAATGCCTGATGCTTTGAGGTCCAGCTTTGGTCTGGGTGCCTCTCTGACTAGGAAGACTCACTCCCCACCCCAATGTGATGGTTTCAACTTTGGGCAACTCCAGGATTATTCTTAGATTCAAAATATGTAAGGGGGATGCTACTTCTTTGTGCTTATTGAAACCCTTGGGTAGCAGACATTAAGTGTTGTCCCTTTCACATGATAGTCCTTTGACCAGCCGAACATAGAAATTACCCAACTACATCCTCTTGCTTTCTGCTTTTAAGTTGGCGTTCAAACACTTTGAAAATCTTCTGTTTTCCTCCTCAACCTTAGAGTTGTGAATTGATCTCAGACTCACATGGAATCTGACTAGGAAATCCTCGAATGAAACTGTGGTCTTCTTTGCTCCCCTTTCTTTGGTTAATGCAACCCTGAGTTGCCATTGCCACAGGAAGAGTTGGACAGCAAGCTGATGCCTGCTGAGCAGCTCGTTACTGAATGCACTCCCTTCTCCGGCCCAGGAGCCTCCAAGTCACAGTTGACTTGTTTGCACCCAGGTTTGCAAAACTGGGGGGTTTTGTTGCATCGCCATCATCCACTGAGCTTTGTAACCTGGCATTCTCTCCTCTGCTTGTTTGTCAGCTCCTCTCAGCTCCCAGGAATCTATGGATTTGATAAGGAGCTTCTATGCCTTCATTCAAGTATTCACAAAATTTGTTTGAACAGGAGAGAGTCAAGGACAAAGGCTTATCTCAGGCCTCTGGAGAGCGGAGGAGCTGACAAGCTGAACGGCAATGAATTAATCAGCACGCTCAGAGCATGGCTCTTAAAGTGGCTTCATGTCCACCTGCCCACTGAGTTACCTCGGCTGGAGCTTTCCTTGTTCTCTTAACGGGTACTGGAAAGACCTTAGTGTGTATCTCCTGAAATCCAGCACATTGTTCACACAGGACAGAGGGAGGGAGGTTGGGGAAGGAAGGGGACAGGAAGAAAGGAGGGGGAGGAGAAATAGAGAAAGAAAGAGAGAGAAGGTGTGAAAGGGAAGGAAGTGAGGAAGGACGAGGGAAGAAGAGAGGAAAGGGTGGAGGAAGAGAGATAGGGAGGAGGGAAGGGAGTGTTAAAGGAAGGAAGAAGGGAGAGAGGAAGGGAGAGAGGAATGAAAATGGAATATTTTTTATTAATTTCTTTGAGAAATTCATATACTATATTTTGACCATGTTTACCACGGACTCCTCCTAACTCCCCCCGAGCTTCACCCTCACCTCCCTCTCTCTCCTAACTGTGCGTACTCTTTTAAACATTAAAAATGTTTTTAATAACCAGGGAAATAGTGAGATACTTCAGTGGTTAAGAGCACTGACTGCTCTTGCAGAGGACCTGGGTTCAAGTCCCAGCACCCACATGGTGGCTAACAACTGTCCATAACTCCAGTTCCAGGGAACTGACACCTTCTTCTGCCCCCAGGCATTGCACAACAGGGGTGCACTTACACACATGCAGGTAATACACTCATACACATAAAATAAAAATAATAAAATATTTAAAAAATTAATAACCAATTGACTCCAATCTGTGCTGTTCATGAACTTCTGGGTGTAAGACCATACACTGGAGAGTGGTTTGTAGATGGACACCCCAGATGCTCAGATAGGGTGCAGTGTAAGCTCCTGGAGAATTCAAAGCTCTCCTGGATTATTGGTAACGTGTGATTCAGGACCATCCCAGGCACAGGTGGCTTTTGTGTCATCCAGAAATCTGGAGTGGCTCGTTGATCTTCATTCATCTCTTGGGCTTTGTCAGGAACCTGCTCTCTGCTGGTCACTGGACCAGCAGCCAGGCACACAGGGTGGTGGCACAGGCCTATATCAAGATAGTCAGTGTCTTTGCTTCTCCATGTCGCCACTCCTCAACATCAGCAGTCAAGGGTGAGAGTCATGTGTAAGATTTCCTTCCACATGGTGCCAAGAGGTCTTGAATGAATTAGAAACCCAAGGTGGCTCTTCTTCTCCTTTAGATTCTTCTGGAATCGAAAGAGCTTCATCCTCAGCTGGAGGACAAATGTGGCTCCACCACCATCGCCACCATCATCACCATCACCAACATCACCATCCATCATAATGATGGACACTATCACTATCACCATCACCATGATCACTGTCATCATCATCATCACCATCACCATAACCATCATCATCACCATCACTGCTGCTGGACTGTGTTCATCTTGAACAGTGGCTTCATATCTTCCACGCCTTCATGTGGGGTGGGTGTGGATGCACACTAGTGCGCATGTGTGTGTAAATGTGTGTAGAGATCAGATGTGATTCTTCAGGCATTTTCTATCTTTTGTCTGAGACAGAATCCATCAGTGGTCCAATCCATGAAGGTTAGCTGGCCAGGTGGGTGCCAGGGATCTTCCTGTGTCCTCTCCTTCTCATCTCACAATCTCTGAGATGACAGGCACATACTACTGTGCCTGGCTTATTACATGGGTTCTGGGAATAGAACTGAGGTCCTCACACTTGTGAGGTAAGCACTTTACCAGCTGAGCCACCCCCTCAGCTTCTTCCTTACCTTTTTACACTGAATATGAGTTAAAAATGTATTTTCCGGGGCTGGAGAGATGGCTCAGGGGTTAAGAACACTGATTGTTCTTGCAGAAGACCCAGGTTCGAATCCCAGCACCCACATGGTAGCTAACAACTATCCATAACTCCAGTTCCAGGGAATCCGACAGTCTCTTCTGTTCTCCATGGGCACTGCACAACACAGGTGCGCTTACCGACATGCAGGCAAAACACGCATACACATAAAATAAAAATAAAATATTTAACAAAATGTATTTTCCCCAGACCTCAGTCTACATTGGCGGAGGCCCTGATGACATGTCAGGACTCAGGTCTTGGTGAGGATGGAAAGCCAAATGCAAACTAGCTAAAGCCAAACAGGTAATCTGTCAGTCAGGCAATTGGAAAGTGGGAACTGCCTTGTGCAGGATTGCACACAATGTCACCAATCCACAATTTCTGACTCTCTCTGAGCACTCCTCAGTTGCACACTGAAGGGCATCTCTGGATTCCCAGAAGTTCAAGGCTTCTACAGGCCTTTAAAGTACTTTATGATAGGCCTGTATTAAATCTGTGAGACCAATTTCCCAATAGTTCAGATGATCAGTAGTTTTTAGCAATAAAATTTTGTTAATTAAAATATCATGTTGGTCAGACAGCATTATGTGACAAAACACCTGACTAAACAACTTAAGGGAGGCAAGTTTATTTTGGTCATGGCTCCAGAGGGTTTCTACCATTGTGGTGGGTGGAGCAGAGCAGCTCACATCATGGACAGCCAGAAAGCAGAGAAAGAGCTTGCCTGGGCCAGCTGGCTTTCTCCTCCTTCCGCCTTATTCCACCCAGGTGCCCAGCCTATGGGATGGTGCTGCCCACATTCAGGGAAGGGCTTCCTCCCTCCCTAGTTAATCCTGTCTGGAAAAAACCCTCACAGAAACACCCAGAGGTGTGCTTCCTAATCTTCTAGATCTTTCTCTAGCCAACCAAGTGATAATCATGATTAGCCATGGGTAGGGACATTTGATTGTGGTCAGAATGCTATTGCACACTTACCAGAGCACAATGGAAACACCCTGTAGCTCCTTGGGCTGGGGTATTAGCTTTAATGCATGGTCTGGAGAGGCACCCATGATATTTCTTGGGTATATCTGTACTCTTCATTGCTGTGGAATACATGAAGAATCATGTGAGAGAGTACCTGGGTTGGCTCAGATTGGAGCCTTGATTTGGGTCACATACATATCCCCAGCTAATCACCACTGCAAGACAATGCTATGCTCTAATTGGCCAGAACTGTGTGTCCACTCCCAGAACTGGGGCTCGAGCCCTTCCACCAGACAACAGAACCAGGTGTGGGCAGGTTTCCAGAGGAATGATTGAGAGATGCTACTGAAAGAAAGGGATCACAGGCTGAGTTGGCAAAAGCTGTACCTGGGCCAGAACTTCTACACTTACACAGTGCTAGGCCTAGAGCTACAGCTCCATACATCTTTAGCGAATGTTTTTTTAAAAGTCTGTTATACTAAGTGAAGTAACACCGACTCAGAAAAAAAAAAGACATATGTTCTCCCTCATATGTGGATCCTATAACCAAATGCTGATAAGTGAGTATACATCCAGACATAACTATAGGAACCAGGATAATGGAAAGGAAACAGTGAGGTAAAGGAAAAGAAAGAATCTGAAAAAGAACAGTAGGAAACAGGCCTTAATAAGGGAGATATAGATAAA
Organism: Nannospalax galili; assembly: GCF_000622305.1. NCBI lineage: Eukaryota > Metazoa > Chordata > Mammalia > Rodentia > Spalacidae > Nannospalax > Nannospalax galili. The sequence goes on along the minus strand of NW_008352659.1, from coordinate 2,167,378 downwards.
AATTGGGTTATTTAAGGGAGGGGGACGGAAGGGTATACAAGGAATCTAGGGGATAAAGGGAAAGAAGGAGCTCAAGAGAGGTAGGACCACAGAAGAAGAGTATTATTATGGGAGAAAGTGGGGCAATGGGGACACCTTAAGAGGGAAAACCATGATGGAGGGGTGAGACAATGTGAGAGATAAGCAATGCCTAGCTAACTTTGAAAACAAGTGAGAACCATATTACTCCTACAACCTACTGACAAATTATACATAGGAGATCAAGAAATATATGTCTAGGTAAGGTTTATCTGAGAACAACTGGTCTTTGCCAGAGATTTATCTACATGACACACAGTAATTAAAAATACCAAACTGGTGGAACTAAACTTCTTAAGTGTTTAACACACAT
>NW_008352659.1:2067095-2166373 GCF_000622305.1 Nannospalax galili | reverse complement strand
GACAAGCAGTGGGGAACTGCGGGGGGTGCTGACAACACAGCAGACGGTAGCAGGGATAGCAGAGTATAAGGGCTCTTGTTGGGGGATGGAGGCTATGGGAATTGAGTCTGTTGAATTAGATGGTTTGGGATGTTCTGTGTGATACACACACACACACACACACACACCCCAAAAACAAATTTTAAAAATATATTATATTTGAGGAAGAAGCATGGAAATTTATGTCATATTAATTAGTAGAGGTGATAAAGTGCAACTGATTATGACTAGTGATGATCAGATACATACAGATTAGAGATGCATGCACCAACATCTTAGTGTCAGTATCAAAAACAACGAGTCTGTCTGCAAGGAACAATATATTCTAAAATGAAATGGAGATTTTTTTTAAAGGTTAAAAACTCATCCAATTTTATGTCTTACAGGGAGGGCTTATACTGAGTTCAATGATATATAACTGTATTAATTCAACTGTGAACCTAGAAACTTGCACCCACTTGTGAAAGAGATGTACTCTTGCTCTGGAGTGTGTTACTGAATATGTTAAAGCTGTAGTGAAATGCTTCTTTTAATCTTGTAGTTATTAAAAATTTTAAAAAAGTCTGGCATCCATGACATGCTTACATGCACACCTTTCCTGATATCCTTCCCAAGGGCCCCTCAAAGAGCCATTTTACCTTCCTTGTTTGTAAGCAGAACCGGCTTTTGAGAGGTCCAGAAGTTCCCATGCTACAGGGAAGAGGATGGATCTAAACCTCTGGTTCTCAAGCTCCAGGTGCTCAGAAACAACTCAGGGTTCTTTACCACAGACGGCAGCCGGTACAGGGGCCACTGTTGACAACTGTGTTCTAGATGGGTCATTCTGTTGCCAGGACCAGGTTAGCTGAGATGTGGGGAGCTCTAAGGGAGAATATCAATAAGAAGCCATTGTCACAAGGTTCAAAGTGATGAGAAGACGAGTGAACAACAGTGGTGGCCACAGGTCACCCATGGCAGGGCAGTACCCCTAAGTGGTGGAGGCGGGGAGATTTGCCAGTGAATTAGCTGTGGAAGCTGAGGAGGCGATAAAAGTGACACCGTCGCCCCCAAATGTGGTCCACAGGAAAAGAAGGCACAGACCTAGGCAACAGTGAGGGACGAGAGCTTTCTGTTGAAGATGGTCACCTCTGTGCGGTTGTGAGCAGGAATGTGTACAAGAGGAAGAGAGAGGCTGGGGCAGAGAGACAGCTGTGACTGTAGCCTTTGGGAGGCAGGACAGGGTGAGAGGCCAGGAAAGGACTAAATGTAAAGGAGAGGCACTCGAGAAAGGACTGGTATTTAAACAGCAAGGGAACACATCAAGGGTGGATACTGTATGCATTAGCGTAGCTGCAGAGACAGCAAACAGGAAGTTAGGTCTGAGTAGGCTTGAACCACGCAACCCCACCGTGAGAATATTCATGGAACTCAAGGCATGGCCCTAGTTCCTACCAGTGGCGGCCAAGGATCAGGGGATGACTCACTATTTCTGATTACTACTTTTCTTATGACTTCTGTCCTGTGCCAACAATGCACTTGCAATGTGTTGTGGCCCACAGGAGGCAAAGTTGGAAGTGCGGCACTTCAAAGTTTGTGTGCGCTTGACCAAGCCAGCTCTTTGTGTCCCTGAGCCTGGAGACAGGGAAGGGCTGTCTCAAGGTGGTCACCCAGACCCACCCTGATCCTGTCCAACTCACCCTTTTCTCTAACATTTCTAAATTACCCAAAAGACCAGAAGCCCCTACCACCTGGAAGACCCAGCCAAGAAAGTAAGAAAGACACCTTCTTTCCTTTATCTCAGCCATCCCATGATGCACTGCACCTGCTTTTAGAGACGGGATCTCAGAAGCCAACCGTGGTGACCATGCTGCCTTCAGTGAGTGCATTGTTTGGAATAGATCTTCGGTGTATTTCATCGGAACCACCCAGGGGCTCCTCACCACATATGTTTGGTATGAAAACCTTTTTCTCCAGCAGAGGTAGAAAGCCAGTGTTTCAGCCAGATATCCCTCCCAGAAGCTTCAAGCTCATATGGGATCAAATTTCCTTAAAAAGAAGGGAAGCAGGTTGGGGAGATGACTCAGTTGGTAAAGCACTGGTCTCACAGTGTGAGGACCTGAGGCTGGATCCCCAGAATCCATGTAAAAAGTCAAGCAAGGTAGCGTGTGCTTTAGCAACGAGGATGGGAGGCAGAGACAGGTGGATCTCTAGAAGCTTCCTGGCCAACTAGTCCAGCCTCGTGGGTAAGGTTCTAGGCCGAGAGACCCTTTCTCAAGCAAAAGGTGGAAGACTCCTGGAGAATGACACCTGAGGTTGTCCTTTGACCTCCATGCACACATGCTCCCACCCACACATGTATATCCCATGCACGCATGTGCACACACACACACACGCACACACACACACACAAAGAACTTACTGTGGCTATGTTTATTAAATAATGAAAGGAGCCCAGTTCACATCTGATGATGGTAAAATCATAAGCCCTCAAGCCACAAAATTCCAGTCCAAGGAAAGATCGGAGCTGGCTTTCTATTACTGTGTTTTTAATTCTCTTCTCTCTATTTGCCGTTCTTTTCCCACACACAAGGGTGGCAAAGACAGGTCATTCATACTGATCAAGCTTTCTTCTTGTAAGTTTCCAGTTAAACATTCTTTTGTAGCTGATACCTATTAATAATTTAAAGGGCCTGGTCTTCTGAACAATGATCAAAATTAAGCTATTAGCCACCGGGGGATATTTACATACAGTTAGTCAGCGGCACTTTAACAGCCTTTTCCACTCAAGGTTTCTTGTGACCCTCACACACTATTAGTGAGCCGAAAAATATTTGGTTCTTGTGTGATATTTTCTCCCTTCTGTGTATTTGACAAACTGTCACTAGGAATCACTTAAGAAGCAAATAAGGTAATTCTGTCTGATTTCTGCAGGCTGGTGAAGTTACAGAAGAGCAATTACTTTTAGATCCCTCTATATGCAATTTACTAATAAGCTACAGAATGGGGAAACATGTAATTAGTAATTACTGCAGTATATGGTGATCCGGGGCTTACCCAGGCAGTCTGTGAGTTTATAATCTACAGGCAGAAAATGAAATGAACTTATTATCCACAAGCAAGTCTGTCACACACACACACACACACACACACACACACACACACGCACACACACACTACTCAGTTTTTATTTATTTTATTTATTTATTATTTATTTGTGTGTGTATATATGTGGATGCACATGCCACACCATGTCTGTGGAAGTCAGAGGACAATTTGCAGGAACTAATTCTCTCCTTTTACCATGTGGGTTCCAAGGATCAAACTCAGGTCATCAAACTTGCCAGCAAGGGTCTTTACTGGCTGAACCATCTTGCCGGCCTTTTGTGTATTTCTTTGTTGGTGGTGGGTTTTTTTTCCAATGGGGAGAGACTGGGTCTCATGCATCTCACAATGACTTTCAATTCCTGATTCTCCTGTTTCCACCTCCCAAGTACTGAAATTAGTGTGTCCTTCTATTCTTGGTTTACACAGTGCCAAGGATAGAACTTGGGGCTTTGTGTGTGTTAGGCAAGGCTACACCCATTGAGCTTTGGCCCTAGCCAGAGATTAGTATTTGAAAGAGGTTGCTGCTGATAAATTTACTGCCGTGTATGAACTCTGTATGGATTTCCAAAAATCACTCCATGTTCCTCACCCCAATACTGATGGAGATTTGCATCCTTACCTCTATTCTGACTGAGAGGCCATAACATACTGAGGCTGCCTAAGGGCACAGACCAATAGAGGGTGGTTGACGTAGGCCCAAACTCTGAACGTCAGTCTTTAGGCCCATCTGTCAGTAGAACCATGACATTGCTTAGCTATACTGCTGGAGAAGTGTGTCCACATCCTGGGATTCAGACATATGCAAGACTCAGGACCCAAAGGGACATGTCCATGAAGGTATAGGAATGGTGACGTGAAGGAAGAGGAGAAAATGATACAGAAAATGCCCAGCTTTGAGGGCTGAACTGTGCCTACCATGCATCTTATCATCTTTATAGTAGCTAGGTGTGATTGTCGGTTTTAATGTCAACTTGCCCCAAATTAAAGTCACCTGAGTAGGGAGCTTCACTTGAATGGCCTTTATGGCCTTAACTGATATGGGAAGACCCTCCTCAAATGTGGGCCAAACCTTCTGGTAGCAGCCCAGCTGAGAGGGGACATGGTAGAAGAAAGGTTACTCGCTTTTTGCCACTCTGGCCTTACTCCCTCCCCGCCCAGTTAATTTATGCTGTTGTTGCTCTGCTGACTCCTTCACTGATACCAGAACCAATGTTTCCAGGCCTTCATCCTTGACTAAGGACCAGCAGCTCCCCAGGAACCCTCCAGGTTTTCAGTGCCAGACTGGGACTGTGAAGGATCAAGCTTCTCTCAGCCTCTCCAGTGTGGGACAGCTGTTGTTACCATTTTGAACTAAGCTGATTTAATAAATCCTTTTAATAAATATATTCATCCTATCAGACCTGTTCCTCTAGAGGACCATGACTAGGTATAATTACACCCATCTTTTGATAGCAGGAAAAGTTGAGGTTCAGTGGGGTTATGTCACTGGGTGGCTTAGCTGAGATCACTTGCAGTGTCAATATGCAGAACCAGGTCATGACCTTGAGAAAGTCTGAGTTCAAGGACGAAGAGGTCCCCTCAAAGCAATGAGTCATTCTTATGGGTATGACTTCTTATTTTGTCTAACCAAATGACCTATATCAAACTTCTGAAAAAGGGTGATTTGGGGTCCAGTGGTAGGGACCTCACAGGCGACAGAATCACAAAGCCAATCACCAAGTAATCTCAACTTTAGGAATTTACCCTAACTAAAAAGAATGCAGACATGAGTTTATACACAGAAATATCCAACAAAGATATTACGTAGAATACCAAAACCTGAGGAAATACTCAAACATTCCATGACATGATACTAGAGAAGTAAGTTGCAGCTCTGGCTGTGCCAAATTAGCAACCAGACAACACAACATGAAGGGAAAGGCTTTAAGATCTTGGAAAGCTTAAATCCTTACAGAGAGTGAGGTGAGGTTCAAAACTGCGTATATGGTAAGGACTCACTTAAGTGAAATAATATTTATGCAAAGAGGATATAGAGCAAAACCACGTGTGGTGGGTTTACAGGTGACTTTATTTTTTAAGGACCACCTTTCTAGAGATTGAACTTATATGCTAAGATAGTCACCCCTTTAAGGTGTAATATTTATGAGTTTTAGTGTATTCACAGAATTATACAACCATCATTACTATCTAATGAAATTTTCATAATACTATTCTTCTTACTGTCCCCTAGCCTCTGGTGAACATGAACACATTTTCTGTCTCTATAAATCTGCCTATTACAGACACCTCATATAAATAGAATCATGATATGTAGCTTTTTGTGACCCTTCTTTGACTTAAAATCCAAGGTGGCAAAGATTTACTTGTGTGCTTCCTTCCAAGGCCTTCATATGTTCAGATCTTACACGGAGGTCTGTAAATCCATTTGTATACAGTGTGAGGTAGGGAACCCAGCTTCTCTGCCTGTGGCCATCCAATTGTCCCAGCAACATTGACCTGACCACTCTTTCCTGAGTATTGATATACTTGTTAAAAAACCAATTGACCGTTAAGATAAAGTTATTTTATGTCATAGTGTGTATTATTCCATGTTCAAGTGGAATAATTTTCTATCTTATGGGTATAGCATATTTGATCCACTCATAAGCTGAGTAAACTTTGGGAACAGTCTTGGTGCTGTGGATATAGCTCAGTGGTAGAGTACCAGTCTGGTACAGTGTTCCTCCCGCAGCTCTGCATGGCTTCTAATGTAATTCTGGTCACTCCAGAGGCGGAAGCCAGAGAATCAGGACTTCAACTTCATGTTTGGCCTCAGTTCCATAGAAGCTGTTCAAGGCTACATTAGACCCTGTCTCAGACAACAAAGGAAAAACTGGATCAGTTTTACCTCGTGGCTATAATGAATATTTTTAGTTGCATTATGTGTATGCATGCATGTGCCTGCAGGAGTGTGCATACATGTGCATCCCTTCCCATACCATGGCATGCTTGTGGAAGTCAGAGGATAACTTGTGGGAGTCAGTTTTTTCTTCCACTGAGGGGATTGAACTCATGTCATCAGGCTTGCCATCAAGTGTCTTTACCCATTGAGTCATCTTGCTGGCCCTTATAATGAATATTACTGATATGAACAATTGACACATGTGTCCAGTCTTCTGGATCTATACTGAGAAGTGGAATTGTTGGTAAGTCAACACTTCAAAGAATGTCAAAGTGGCTGCATTTACTTGGTGTTCAGCAACGGGGTTCCCATTTTTCCACATTCCTGTTGTTACCTTTCTTTTTATTTATTTATTTATTTATTTATTTATATTATTTATTGTGTATGTGCCCATGTGTGTGCACATGTGTATGCAGGTACCTGTGGAGGCCAGAAGTCATGTGTATGTATTTATTTTTTATTTTTATTTTTATTTTTTTTTTGTCTTTTTTGAGACAGGGTCTCCTTGTAGCTCAGGCTGGCCTTGAACTCACAAAGATCTGCCTACCTCTGCCTCCCAAGTGGTGGGATTAAAGGTGTGCGCCACCATGCCTGGCCCTTTCTTTTTATTTTAAACCATACCAGCAGGTGTGAACTGGTATCTTGTTATGGTTTTGATTCACATTTCCTAATAACTAACCATTTTGGGTACTTTTTATTGGCCATTTGTACATCTTTTTTTTTTTAAAAAGGGAGATATTGGTTCTTTTAAAAAATATTTTATTTATTGTTTTTATTTTATGTGTATGAGTGTATTGCCTGTATGTATGTGAGTGCACCCGTGTCATGCAGTGCTGCAGAGGTCAGAAGAGGGCTTTGGATTCCCCTGGAACTGAAGTTAAGGATGGTTTGTAGCCGCCATGTGGGTGTTGGGAATCGAACCCAGGTCCTCTGCAAGAGCAGTCAGTGCTCTTAACTGCTGAGCCATCTCTCCAGCCCCGAGATGTTGGTTCTTTAAAAAAAACTTTAACTTATTTATTTTATGTGTATGGAGTGTTTTGCCTGCATGTATGTAAGTGCACCGTCTATGTCCATCCTAATTGCCCACGTCCTTTTTTTTCTTCTATGATTAAATTGTAAGAGATTCAGAATATACACATAGAGGACCCTAATACCTTACCAAAGCATGCTTTACTGATATTTTTATCTTCTTGATGATATTATGAGCAAACTGAGTCTATTTATTCCTTTGGTGTCTTGTTCTTGGCCTCAGATACAAGAAATCTTTGTCAAATCTGAGGTGGTGAAAAGGAACGCTCATCTTTTCCTCTAAGGATTTTTACATGTTCAGACTCAGAATTCCTTTGCATACAGTGTGAGGTAGGGATCCAATTTCATTCTTTTGTCTGTGAATATTCAATTGTTCCAGCAACATTTGCTAAATGGCCTGCTTTCTTGTTGCATTATCTTGGTGTACTTGTCAAAGCTCAACTGACCTTGGAGATGGCTCAGTGGTTAAAGTGCTTGCCATGTGAGGACTAGACTTCAGAACCCCAGAATCCATGTAAATGTTGGGTGGGCGTGGACCTTTAATTCCAGGCTCAGAAGATGGAAATTGCATCCTTGGATCAAGTTGGTTGGTGAGACAAGTCCTATTGGCAAGCTCTGGGTTCATTCAGCAACAGATCCTGCCTCAAAAAGAATAAGGTGGGAGAGCAGTGGAAGACATTGCCGGCATCAACCTCTGGCACATGTGCATCGACACATGTGAGCATACATACACACATGCCCACACACCACACATACAAACAGACGAAAAAAAGAAAAAGTAATAACTCATCAACTGACCATCTGTGTAAGGATTTATTTGGGACTTTGAGCTCTATCCCATGAATCCTCTTCTATACCAGATGCACAGTCTTGTACACAGCCACTCTGTTCTATGTTTTGAAATGAGGAAGTGGGAATTTTCCTTCTTGGTTCTGTTTAAGAGATCCTTTTGCTGTATGAATTTTAAGATTGACTTGACAATTTCCACCAAAAAGGCAGCTAAGATTTTGAGAGGGGTTTGCTAAGTGTGCACATGTTTGCTGGGGGTTGCCAGCCTGTTAACAAAGTGATGGTTATGCCTGTATTAAGCCCCGTGGCTCTTCCTGAGCTGTAAGTGAGCGCCTTCTTTGCCTGGCAAGAGCAGTGCAGCTCCATGGAACGCTGGGGCGGGCTCGGAAATTACTTCTATTGGAGACGACTTATTAGGGCACAGCAGCAGCTCCCCCGAGGCCAGTTCTCAGCCACTCCACACACCACACGGCTTCTATCACTTAGTCCAGCCTAGCTTTAAATACCTCCGGGCACCCCCTCTGCCACTTCCTGTGGAATACTATTTCACAGCCTAATAGATCTTCCTAGGGGAATTTTCTCTCTTACTTAGCCCACATTTCTTTCTACGTTCAAGTCCATTGCTTCTTCAAGGCCTCACAAACCTGGATGGGTCTGCCTGCTTGGCGTTTCCAAGCCTCAGAGGCCTTATTCTTTCCAAGCTGTTGGGCAAACCCTGGATTTTACAGATGAAGGCTTGCCCCTGGGTCCCTTAGGCTCCCGAGGCTGATGTAAGGAAATGCCCCATCCAGGGGGTCTGTGTCAAGAAGCTGGAGAGACCTTTCTATAGTTGAGGATGAACAACTTGCCTCCTACTTGTATTATATGGGAAGAAGATGAAGGTTAGCATCAGTTTCTTCATCTGTGAAATGGAACTCCCAGGCTGAGCTGTGCCATAAGCCACAGAGCGGGTCAAAGGGGTCGGGGTGGCCCAGACCCTGGATGGTTCTGTCTGATATAGAGCTGAGCCTGGGTTTCTTCATACAAGATGGAGTGGACACGTCATATAGCTGCAGAGAACTGAGTGGGAGAATCTAGGTGGGAAAATCCCACTCTATAAATGTTACATTGGTTCCTTCCTTTCTTGCTTCTGGATGGCTGATCAGGGCCATTTCTCCAAGTAATTTAGCAAGGCAACTGTCTGCAGTCCCTCTCCTCCCGGCCTCCTGCCCTGCACTGATAAGTTTTATTAGCAAAGAGGGAAGGGATTTTCGATGACTAAATTTCTTCTGGGCTTTTCGGGAGATATTGATGGAACTGCTTGGTTCCTCAGCTGGCACATCATTCCGCTAGGATAGTCTGACCTATGCTGGAGCAGAGGACAGCAGAAACCCTGCTAGCTGGGGGAGCAAGAGCTGGGCGATATTCTTCTTCTGAGCGGGAAAGTCATCTTTTTGGCTTTTTGGGTTTATGTGCCCTGGGCACTGGGGATGCAGCTGGAATTTGCCTGGAAACCACTGTGCTGTGTCTTGCTTGGTTCTCAATAGGCAGCTAGGGATAAGTCTGCCTTTGATGGCCCCTCACCTGCCTTCCTGTTCTGCCTAATATGAACCAACTCTGAGGCTCCCAGTGCTCTGCAGAGCTAGGCTGAGCTGCAATGCTTGTGTGTGGGGAGGTACATGCTGGCGCATGTGTATGCATGTACTTGCATGAATGTATGTGTACATGTACATGGGAGCATGCTTATGCGTTTATGAGCTCATGTGGACATGTATGTATGTATGACTGTGGGGGATGCAAACACACATGAGCATATACCCATGGGGATATGTGGATATGCATATGATTGTGTGTGGGGGGTATATTTAAGTACATATATGTGTGTGTGCAGGTATGGAGGTGTGTGTATGAATGTGTAGGGACACAAGTATGTGTGAGTTTCTGGGTGCATTTATACCAGCGTGTGTGTGTGTGTGCGTGTGTGTGTGTGTGTGTGTGTGTGTGCACGTGTTTCAGTGTATGTTTCCTCCCACTTCTCTCTGCTAGATTGGACACCCTGTGGATTTAAAGCTTTGGGAGTTGGAGGGACTTGTGGCTGTTCCACTTAACCAGCCACTTAGCCTGTGGGGTGCACTGGCCTCAGTTCTCTTCTGCCTCATGCAGTTGCTTATCTCAGGGGAATCTCCTCTGCCCTTGCTGGAAAAAGCCTTCTGCTGGACTCCCACCCCACACCCACATGGGAGGGCTTTCTCCAGGCTTTCTTCAGTCCATGGTAACATTACGGATTCCATGCCAGACTGGCTCAGGCTCTGTCTACACACTGTGCTCCTCCGGCGCTGGTGGCTGGTTTCCCTCTCTTCCAGGGCCTGGTACCGTTAGGTTCCTCTTGAGGACTCAACCCATTGTATGTGTTATGAATCAATAAGCAAATAACATTCTTGGTGTTTTAGTATCTTGTCTGTGAGTTACAGGTAAAAATGCCTCTCAGAGCCCAGGGAATGATACAGCGTGTCAAGCGTCACCTCCATTGGACACCCTGGCATCTGTAGGCACCTCAGGAGGAGAGTAAGCTTTGGGGTCAGAAGGTCAAGCTTTAAATTCCGGTTCCACCATGGTTGAAATGCTTTACACCCAGGCATCATCTCTCTAGCTGTTGGAAGATCCCTTTAAACTTTCCTCCTAAGTGTCAGGGCCAGTCTCACAGAGTGTACTGCACACTGGGATCCAATCAAAGTTGGTCAAACAGGAGCAGCCCAGGACACGAATACTGACCAGTTGGTGTGTGTGCCAGGGCATTTCCTGGGCTGAAACAGAGACTAGTGAACAAACCCTAGAGATGGGGCAGGGACCTGGAGCTGTGGCTCTGGGGAGGCATGAAACTTCAGATAGGCAGGCCTAGATGGGAGAAGACCCAGGGAATCAGCATGCTGCTAGCATCTTACTGCTGTCCCTTACACTGCTAGAAACCTGGTGGCTTAAAAATCAGTCTTCGCTTGTTAGCTGTCTATAGGGCTCAGGTCTGTGCAGGGCTTAACTGGAATCCCTACTCATGGCCTAATGGGGCTGAAATCAAGCCACCTCTGGAGGTTTAGCTAGGGTGACTTTTCCTCTCCCTTGAGTCCTTGGAAGAGTTTTCCTTGCAATTCTGGAGCTGAGGTCTCTATTTTCTTGCTGGTCACTAGACGCTCCTAGAAGTACCCTGTAGCGTCTAGTCATATGTCACTCTGTCCCCTTGCTCTAAGCAACAGCATGCCCCCTTTGTACTGCTTACTACTTCTTCTACCAGAAGGACCCAGGCCCTTCTAGGAAGCACCTGCACCTGATCAGATCAGGCCGCCAAGACTAAGCTCCCCTTTCATTTGCCCGCAGTCAGCTGACTTGGGACCTCAATTATATCTGTAAAATCCCTTCACTTTTGCCCAAACGTGCCCTATTGTGTTAGCCACAGTCCATTACAGGTTCTATTCCACTCACAGGAAGACGGTTAGTCAGGGCCGTGTACTGGGACTGCTGGGCAGCGTCTACGATTCTGTGCAGCAGACAGAAAGCTGTCTTGCCTGGCTGTGAGACCAGGATTCTGGGCAGTGGCTTTCCTGTCTGCTCTTCCCCAGATCCACAACTGACAAGGCCAGTGGTACAAAGCTACCTTTCCATCCTGCTGACTTTTGCCTGTTTGGGGATGTGATTATCAGTAGTACCCTCTTTCCCTTTCAAAACTGACCCTGATTAGAAGAAACTGTATTGTAATTGGGGCTAAGGAAGTATCAGTTTTTCTCCATATTGTCCCAGGCCGTTCTAGAAGGAGGTTGAAGGTGTGTAAGCTGGGGTCATAGGCAATACCCGTGAGATTCCCAGACATGGAGGGAAATTTGTCAGAGACTAGGGTTCTAGAAACCGCAAAACACTTTGGCGTGCAGTTTTTTGGTTTTTTTTTTTTTTTAATGGCTACTCTTAAGCATTGTCTTACTAGGTTTTCACAACACTCTCATGAGAAAGACATTGACCTAAATTCCTAGCTAAAGAAACAGGATCAGATGTTGACCTTGACCAGTCTAAGGTCATAGCATCAGGAAATGGGGAGTTCAAATGGACCTACCAGATCTCCTTGCCAGTTAGCCTACCCAATCTGGGGCCTTCCAGAAATGTCGCCCCCCCCGCCCCATCCCCAAAGCATCTATTTCTGTTTGCAATGACACTTTGTTTTGCCACATTAGAGATGTCAAGTTATAAGGCTGACTTCTGAGATGTAACTCTTCTGTGGCAGTGCTTGGATATATTCTTTTCTGAGGATAATCTTCCAGCTCCCAAGCTCTCGATATCCTCCTGAGAGTCTAGGAAACAATCTCTTCAGATCCCAAGAACAGGGCCCAAATGTCAACTCCATCGGAGCACAAGCTATGTCTTGTTCATGGCCGCACTGCTGGGTCTAGCAATGTTCAGATAGAACATGGTACTCACTAAATATTTGTTCAAAGGATGAGGGAGTAAACCCTTGACTCAAGGGAAACTTAACTTTAATATCAAAGCCAACTCATCTCTTTGAAAGTACATTCTGACAAAGACTCAGCAGAGCCCAGGGTTTCTTCTTCCTGCCTCCATCAATGGTCGCTGTACAAGCCTGGGCCATGAAGGTGAAATGACTCACATTTTACAACAATGCTGAGACCATCCATGCACATGAGTCCTCTAAGTTTGCAAGTGAATGAACCGGTAACGGCTGTAATCAATTCACAGGTGAAGAGGGGGTGAGACCCAACTGCTTTACTGAACTGCATACAGGAGGGTACTGGGTCTGTGCCAGCTTGGGAGGGAGGCTGCACGATTTGTGCGGTGGCCCTGACGGAGCAGGCCTGTGGGAGGCCCGATGGGAGGGATTTCTCAGGGCACTGATGGTACTGATTACCTGCTCACCTTCACACTAATGCAGGAAGCTCTGATTGCAGCCGGAGAGTGGAGAGGCAGGGCTTCCTCTCTTGTTGCATTCGCCACAGTCCCTCCTGATTAATTAGGCTGAGCCAATCTGTGATTACCTGCTCACCTTCACACTAATGCAGGAAGCTCTGATTGCAGCCGGAGAGTGGAGAGGCAGGGCTTCCTCTCTTGCTGCATTCGCCACAGTCCCTCCTGATTAATTAGGCTGAGCCAATCTGTGAGGGAGAATGTCTCCAGGAAGGTAATCTATCTGGAAGAGTCAAGTTGAGTTCCCACGCCTCTTCAGGGGAAGTCTTCACAAAGCAGAGATGGCCCCTGAGAGGAATCTCACGGCGGGGATAGAACTTTGTGAGATGAAGATGGCTGTGGGACAAAAGTGACAAAGAAAAACTCAGTGAATTCTACTTCCTGGGAGTTTTCAGGAATCGGGAACCTGCAGAACATGCACTGCGTTTCTCTTTGAGGGGGTCTTTGTGAGACAGAGCCTCACTAGGTAGTCCGGCTGGCCTGGAACTTGGGATTTTCCTCCCTCTACCTCCTGAGTGTTTGGATCACAGGCTTGTGCCACCATACCCAGCATCAAGGAAAGTTTTATGGAAGGGTTACACCTAAAATTTGGCCTGCCCTTGATCTATGTTTGACACTATTTCTGCCACTTATTAGCTGTGTGATCTTGGTTGAGCTGTGCTTTGAACTTTAGTTTTCTCATTTTTTAAGAGCCAAACCTAATAATCCCCCATGTTCCCAGAGCCTCTGCAGAGCATCATGCTTTGAGAACATGACCTGGTCCATTAGTGCACTTTTGGATGAATGGCACCATCTTTCCCCATTGGGCAAACCATCAGAAGTAACGGAGGACAATACAGTTTGGCTATAATGTGAGTGTGACCTTCCAGGTTCATGTGTAGGAAACGTGAGCCCCGTGTGACAATGGTGTGTGTGAAACCATACAGCGGGTGCTCAGCTTATGAGGTCATATGTGGATCAATGGCCACTTAAGCTGGGTGTGGTGACACACACCTTTAATCCCAGCACTTAGGAGGCAGAGGCAGGCAGATCTCTGTCAGTTCCAGGCTAGCCTTGTCTACATAGCGAGTTCCAGGCCAACTGGAGCTATAGGGAGACCTTGTCTCAAAAAGACCAAAACAGCAACAACAACAACAACAACAACAACAACAATAACAACAACAATAGTCACTCTTAAAAGGCTTGAGGGCACAAGAGAGATAGCTACCTATCACTGGGTAATGTCATCTCCCATGTCCTGATGCAGGAAGTGAGGCTTCACCAGAGACAGTCCATCTTGACTTACAAATCTCTGTTCCTCATACTTCACCTGGTTTTCAGTGTTCTGTCATAATACTCCGTATGGACTAAGAATACCTCACGAAACCTATTTTTCAAATGCTGTAAATGTGTTTGTATGAAAAGTTGACAGAATTATCCCAATGAACTCACAGAAAACTTGCTAGCTTTACAAAAACAATGGAGTTATGTAAAGAATTCAGATACCCAGGACATGTAGGGCTGTCCCACCATATGAACAGAAATTGTTCCAGTGTAATGGCCTACACAGAAGAGCTAGTCTTGAATAGAGCCGGAACTTGGGCTTGCACACGGAAAAGCCCCTGGCTGTGGGGAAGAGGGTCCAGGCAGGACAGGATGGCTGCCCACACTGGATGCTCAGGTTCTGGATGAAGCCTTTCCCCACTTGCCCACTTCCTGCCAGTTCCTTTGGGACCCTCGGTCTTTTTGTCTTGAATTTGCCCATCCTTCCCTGTTCTTGATTTTTGGCTCTTCCTGCCACTCAAAGGGAGGGCCCAAATCATGGAGAAGTTGTGTCTTTCCAAGAAAAATAAAGTGCCATTGTTTGCATTGGTCATGGGTTAGCACCTTCCCTTTCCCCAGAGGATGGATGAAGCATGGATCTGAAACCAAGGGAACCAGTGAGGCAGCAGCTCTGTGAATGGCAAGGTCCCTCCTGGCCTCAGAATATTCAAAATGAACCACCCAGAAGTCTGCCAAGCAACTGAGGAGTTTTTAATCATCGTTTCTCTTTTCTGGGGGGAAAAGAGTCATTTGTATCCTGGCAACTGAGATCTGCGTGTTCTTCCCCACGCCAAGCCGTAAACACTGCCTCTCTCTGCTCAGCCTAATGATGCTCGGAGGCCAGTAACCAGGAGAGATCTGGTGGCGGAGGAGGACTGCAAGCACTGACAGTGACAGCAGGTTGGGGTGTGCATCGCAGGAACTGCATGGCAGTGGGATCCACATGCTTCTAGGGGAAGCTCAAGAACTTATCAGAGCATCCTACACCTTACCCAGTACGTGGACTCCCTTCAGGACCAAGGTGCAGGCAGCTACAGGAGCCCAGGTGGCACAGGTGTGCTGTAGAGAGGGCTATTGGGGGGGGCCCTGGGTGGGACGAGGGCTCTGCAACCTTCCCTCCCTCCCTCCCTCCTTCCCTCCTTCCCTCCCGAGTTATGCCCACAGCTTGCTGCTGGCATTGTCTTTTTTCTCTCCTTCCCTGCCTGTGTCTTATTATCTGGTTCAGGCAAAGACCTTCTCCTCAAAAGGCACCACAGGCTCCAGTGATTCCAAGGATGATGGTGTTGAAGCAAAAGAAGAAATAGTAAACATTAGCAGATGTACACCCGACCTCTCACGTCCCACAGAGGGGTGGGATGGAGTGAGGGTTAAGAATGTGGCCCTGGGTTCTGATCACCTGGATCTGAAGTACCAATGGAGTGGTTGTAGCAAAGATAATTCCCATTCTCTTTCCTATGGCCAGCCCCCATCCTAAGTGCTAAAAGGATGGCCGCTATTACTTTCTGAACTATTTGGCTCCAGGCCAGTAGCATGTTCATATACCACTACTACTTCAGAAAACCGTGACTGTGGTCAAGTCATGCATTTTTTCAGCATCCTCCCTTCATTCAGGCTTGCTGAGAGGTTCAGGTGAGATAGTGCCCTGGATCCGTTTAGTTGAGTTCCCAAGCACCGTGTTGGTTTTATAATTCATGTTAAGAAATGGCTGGGGTGGTGTCTCAGTGGTGCCTAGCACCGGCTTCACTTCCACCCTCAGCTCTGTAAAGAACTAAACATTACATTAAAAAGTTCTCTCTGGGTTCCTCTGAATGCAGGAATGTAGATACAACTGCCTGGCAAGCTGCTGAAAAGGACAGGCCTTCCACAGGGGAAGGGTGCACAGGGCAGGCACTCGGAGAAGGTGTATGTGTTGAAGAGCATCTCCCCACAGATGACTGGTCGGCACAAAGGGAGGAAAAGCAAGCAAGTGCCATTTTAAGCAGGGGCGAGGCAAATAGGAACAGCCTGAAGACAGGCCGACACCACGAGGTCCTTGATACAGTATATCCAGGAGGATGCAACCGTGCAACATGGGATTTCTGCCAGAAAAGTACAGTGGAGGGACCCTCTACACAACACCTGGGTGTGCAGGAAATAGTCAACCAAGAGACAGAAGGGAAGACCAAAGAAGTGCCCTGGACCAAAGGGGATCACAGAGATGCAACACCTGAGATCTGGGTGTACAGCTGGACTTACCGACTGGACCTGGGACTGGAGAACATGGCACAACTGAGCCGGTGGGGTGACAGGGGAAACCAGGGTCGGGTGGCTTCGATCTGGTTATCACATCACTGTTCTAAATTTTTACTTAGACCACTAACTGTGGTGATAGAGAGGAATGTCCTCAGCCTTAGAAAATATGTTGCCATACTCAGAGAATATTCAGACCTATGCTCAAATATTTAGGAGGAAAAAGGCTTCCAATTCTCAAGCGCTTCAAAAATTATGTATCATATATAATTACATATAAATATATAAATTTTGAAGCATATTAATTCAAAATATATACCACACACAAATATATAATTTAAGGAACTTGTATACATAATTTTCTGAAATGTATGTCTATGTGCATTTATATATAAATAAATAAGGAAGAGAGAGGAGAGAGGGGTTGTTCATTCTGCCCGGCAGGGGTGATGGTTCAGGTCAGGCCCTTTCATTGAAGAGAAAGGTCAGTTGCATGAAAAGCTCAGGGAGGACAAGCTGTCCTGGAGGGTCCTATAGATGCAGTGGCCCTGGCCAGGAAGACCCTCTGTCCTACAGCCATGAATGACCCTCGTTCTCTACACATAGAGGAGAAGGTGTGGGCTGTTGAGTCAGCTGGGAAGTCCAGGGGGCCACAGTGGAGGGTAATTCACACTGTAGGCTTTCCAAAGTCTTGGAGAAATCTGCTCTGTGCTGTCCACAGGAGGCAGATGAGGGGACAGGCATCTGGGTCCAGCGCTTTCTGTTCTCAGAGGCTTCATGTTGTCCTCCAAAGCTCTGGAACCCAGGGGACAGGCCTCCTCCATCCTTGAGTTCCCATAGATGTCCCAGGTTACATATATACACATACACACACACACACACAAATACACATACACACAGACACCTGCACATACATACTCATATACACATACACACTCACATACACATGTATACACATGCACAGACACACAGACACATGCACATACTCATATGTACATATATATCCCCACACATATACATACACATACACACTTGTGCACATATACTCACAACATACACATGCACAGACACATATATACATATACACACTCACACACACTCACACATGCACAGACACACAGACACATGCACACACATATACGCATGTAAATATAATCATATACCCACACAGACACATACACATACACACATATGCCTACACAGACACACATACACTCACACAGGCACAAACACACACTTATACACAGGTACACAGATACACAGACACACATCCACACATCCACACACACATACACATACATATGTGCATGGGTGCACACATAAACACACCTTCATACACACACTCACACACATGTGCATACATAAACACACACACATACATACGCACACACACCTGCACATCCTCATTACTGCTCAGGGGCTAGGCTCCCAGGCCAACCCTGTAGTGGCTCCGCTTTTGATAACTGGGTGCAGGCTGTCTCCCATCTTCTCCCTGTCCCTCGCCTCTACACCATCCTGTACCTGCCATCCTGCACTCATATGTCTTCCTGGGCACCCTCCTGGCTTTGTTGACAATACCAAACAAGGCTGGAGACAGCTCTGGGACGCCTGGCCCTGACCAGACTCTTAGACTGGCCATTTGATCCCTGACTGTTGTGTCACTTTGTCATCAAGAAAGCAACCAGGTAGGTTAAGTGATCTCCCACAGGGTGGCAGGCACCCAAGGATAGGGTGGTAAGTACTTAAGGATCAAGGTGACTTAGATTTGAGCCCCAGGTCCTGCTTGGGCAGCCATAGATCAGAGGCTTCATGTCTCTCAGCCTCAGTTTTACTATCTGCAAAGTGGGACTGATACTCAGCTCAGGTTTGCTGAATCTTGTGCAGGACAGTCTCTAGATGCCACTCTTCCATTCAGTAGGTATTTTGCATGGTCCTACATGCCAGACTGGGGGGCAGGAGCACAGTAGATGTTTCATTCATACCTGAGTCCCCTGTGCCCTTCCCTTCATCCAAACATACTTTAGAGACCACAGGAAGAAGCCTTGGTTCTCTCCTGGTCAGTGCTGGAAGGAACTGTGTCCAGCCTTTGGTGCCACTGCCCCAAGAACCAGTATTCGGAGGGACTTCAGGACTGTGTGGTCAGGTAAGACCCCTGAGGTGGGAAGCTTCAGGACTGTGTGGTTAGGTAAGGCACCCGGGGGTGGGAAGCTTCAGGGCTGTGTGGTCAGGTAAGGCCCCTGGGGTGGGAAGCTTCAGGACTGGGTGGTCAGGTAAGGCCCCTGGGGTGGGAAGCTTCAGGACTGGGTGGTCAGGTAAGGCCCCTGGGGTGGGAAGCTTCAGGACTGGGTGGTCAGGTAAGGCCCCTGGGGTGGGAAGCTTCAGGGCTGTGTGGTCAGGTAAGGCCCCTGGGGTGGGAAGCTTCAGGACTGTGTGGTCAGGTAAGGCACCCAGGGGTGGTGGGAATGTGCCTCCAGCTCAGCAGCCAGCTATGGGGTAGCAACAAGGCAAGGGGAAGTCAGAGCCCCCAGGCAGCTCCTCACCAGCAGTGCAAAGTCTGGCTCAGGTTCAGAAGAGAGAGTTTAGACAGGTTTCAGGGCTAGCAGGCTGGTGGGGTAAAGAACAGACACAGAAAGTGGGTAGCAAGATCACAGCTCTGGGACACACAGGATGACTCACATGGGTAATGACCGGCGGCTTGGCCCATGAGGTGGCAGTGGAGTTGAGGCTGAGGAACGTGGTAGGTAGGAGGTGAGGAAGTGTTGGTTTCTAGCCACATCAGGCTCAGGCACCTGAGCCTGGCCTGGGTCCTTTCCACATACCATTTCATTTAAGTCTCACAAGTCCAGTTTACAGATTATGAAACTGAGGCTCAGTGGAATAAATATCTTGTCCAACAACACCTAGGTGCAGAGATGTGATGATAGCTCAAGTTGACCTCCTTCACTTGTCACTCAAGCCTGTCCAGTATTTTTTGTCTCTTAACAAACTGGACATGGAATCCAAACCTAAGACAGTCATCATATCTAGGGAAGTGAGATAAAAAAAACCAGGCCCTGCCCTCCCTTTAAGTCGCTGATTATCTGTATCCAGGAGAACTGTACAAGGTGCAGAGATGTGATGATAGCTCAAGTTGACCTCCTTCACTTGTCACTCAAGCCTGTCCAGTATTTTTTGTCTCTTAACAAACTGGACATGGAATCCAAACCTAAGACAGTCATCATATCTAGGGAAGTGAGATAAAAGAAACCAGGCCCTGCTCTCCCTTTAAGTCGCTGATTATCTGTATCCAGGAGAACTGTACGACCTTTTGTTATTTAGATGCCCAGTCAATATTCCTAAGGTGCCCAGTTGGGCATGGAGCGATCCCCCATCTCTATCCCTCAGAGAGCATGAGCAGGTCAGTAGAAGCCCCTGGGGGCTGGGCTGGTGGAGAGAAACTCAGAGAAGGGAATCGGCAAGGAGGGGGAGCACAAAGCAGAGTCCAGCTCAGAGCCATCCAGCTCTGGAATCCAAATGGGACCATTCACAGCTGGTTGACAACCTAGTGGGTGCATGCTGGTCTCACCCAGACTGCCAGTCTATCCTGGGGCTCTGGAGCCTGGCTGCACAGCTTTCTTGCTCACATTGGCCCTGGGCACTGGCACCACCAGCTGGCAGAGGCCCTAGACCTGGAAATCCCAGGTGGATCTGGATCCACAGCAGGAAGACAAAACATTCTCAGGGCTGTTCCCTAGCAACGTGAGCTGCTGGCCACAGCTGCAGGTCTGCAACTGATACCCTTCCATCCATTTGCGGGAGGCATCGGTTTTAGGTGGTCCAGGAGCCTTCCTAATGTCCCTTCAATGATCCAAGAAGCCATTTGCTTAGAAAATCTCCCTCCTCCCCTTTCCCTCCCTCCTCCCATCCCCACCCCACCAGCCCTTAGCCAGCTCTTAGCACAGTGAAAGTTCTCTGCCGCAGATCACTGAACTGAACCCCCACTGGCTTGTTGAACAAAGCCCTGGATCCATGGCGGCAACAGCAGAGTGGGGTGACTTCCCTTGGGGTGATACTGCCCACCCTGGGCTGCACTGGGAGAGGGTGGGAGGGATGGAATGGAACCAGAAAACAAGAAGCTAGAACAAGCCCAGCATCAGGCAGAAATGGAGGGGGAAGGGAAGGGAGGAGGAAGGGGAACAGGGAGAGGAGGAGCGAGAGGCCACTCATTTATTTATTATGATGCCAGTTGTAGTGTCGGTCTCATGTGTGGGGAGCAGACTGTATTTTATGTTTTAATCCTCCAAGCTGTGTGTGTGGGCTGGGGATAATTACATTGAAAAATGTGGCTAATATGCGGAAGGTTCTTTTTGTGGGGAACGGGAATGCTCCAGTGGAATATTTTCCTCGTGGCAACCGATGCCTTTCCATAAACTTCTCAGAAGGTGCCAGTAATTGGGAGTGTGGTGGAAACCTGCACCCTGCCCCCAGCTGCCCTGGCGCTCTTCTGTTGTAAGGAGGCCTAGCATCTGAGTGGGGCTGTACCTTCCCTTGAACCCACTGCCACATCAGTCCCTGTGGGTGACAGAGCAGGAGAAAACGGGAGGTCTGATTGCTTTCTTGGCCACAGCCTTGGGGCCTGGCTGCAGAAGAATGCAGGAGGGAGGTGACAGGCGGGCGGCGAGGAGATAGCAGCCAGCTAGCGGTGTACAAGCTTCTGGGAACAGCACACATCATGTGTTCAGGCTGGAGGCACATGCATTCAGCCACACACCACCACCCATCCATTTGCATGCAAAACACATGCACAATGTACTCACATACTCACAAACAATCCACCCATGTGTGTACATGCACATACTTCACCTACACAAATACATGCTCTCACATTTATGCCTACCCATGCACTGCACACACACGTACACATTCATAGCCATGTAACCACATACATATCCATGCAACTTACATTCACAAGCATGTACATAGGCACGAATTTACAGGTCTTGCCCACTGTAGTACATGTGTCTAAGCACTCTTTGGATCCTCTCTCTCATGCATGCCTCATCTGTATTCATATTTACATAAGCATGCACGCTATGTCTGCATGGACTGGCGATTGCAAAGTGCTGTCAGAAACAGTGCCAGAGTCATTTTTATTTGGAATTAAAAGAAAAAAAATCCTGACATCTGCCTCCCTTAAAAGGCCACAAAAAACAACCCCACCCCTGCCGTCCTGCGTGTTTGTTTTTTAGCACACAGGCCTTGGTGACTGCGCGGCTCCTAATTCAAGCCACATGGCCGGGGTGCAGACTTTCCTCTGGCCCATGCGCTCTGCTCATTTAATGCCTGTTCACTCAGAAACTGCAGATCCAGTGGAAAAAACACCCCAGCCTGCTGTGATGCCAATTAGTCTCTCTTCCTACGGTGGGCCAGCATCCCTACAGGAGGAGATCCACAGGGCGGACAGCAAGGTCCTCTGCAAGGCTGGCTGTGATGAATAGGGCTCAGGTTCCCTGGGGACTTGGCGGGTTATTCTGTAGGAAATTGAATTTCTTGGTAAGTTAGAAGATGTGCTAATGAGTACTAATGTGGGGGCCAGGAGGGCTGAGGGTGGGCTCAGGCCTGGGCATCAGCTGGGTCAGTTCTACCTCTTCCTCTGGGACCCCTGGCTCCACCTCTTTGTCTCCTCCTTCTCCTGCAGTTCTATCCCCCAGCATGCTGTTTGCCCCCGGCACCACTCTACCTCTTGTCCAGGCCCTCAAGTATTTGCTGAGTCTGCATGACCTCAAACTGTGTCCCCTGCCTCTGGCAACACCAGTGCATCTGAGACAACCTGTGGCCTGCAGAATTGGGTCAAAATTGCTTAACTTGGTGCTGTGGCCTCGTCTGTGGGGTTAGAGTGCATCTCTGGAAAGTTCTCTGATCAGGTATTGCATGGTTCACTTCTTACCTTGCTAAGCCATTTCTGAAATGTTCATTTAGTGAGGTCATGCCTGGTTATCCTCTGCCTAGTCCCTGGCCTGTCCTATCACCCTTCTCAGTAGTCCTCCCCAACACCCATTCCTCTTTGTGTGTCCCTAGAAAGTGATATTTAGAAAGACATGTGCTAGATAGAGCCCTGTGGCCTCTGCTACACCTCTTGTCTTGTACCGAACACAAAATAATGTGTGGGGAGGCAACCCCACTACTGTCTGCTAAAACATGAATACTTCAGAAGTATACATATTTATGGGGTGCAATGTGATGTTTCAATTTATGAATATATTGTATAATGATCAAATCAGGGCAATTAGCATATCTATCCCCTCAAACAAACACTGACCAGTATTTTCAAAAACCTCTCCTCTGGTGATTTTGAACAATACAGTGTTGGTAAGTATGGTCACCTTATTGTACAAGAAAATAGGGACCTTAAGTTTTCCACTCTACAAACTCTCCTTGCTTTGATGTCTAAGTTTCTATGGAGTTCTTGCTTCACACGTTTCTTCTCGTCCTATGTTGTTTTTCTTTTCCTCTCTCTCTCTCTCTCTCTCTCTCTCTCTCTCTCTCTCTTTCTTTCATATATATTTGTATACTCATTCATGCATATGCAAAGGCCAGAGGTTGAAGTCAGGTGTCTCCCTCTATCACTTGCCATCTTATTTTTGAGGCAGGGTCTCTCACTGAACTTCAAGCTCACGGATTGACTAGGCTGGCTGACCAGTGAGCTCCAGGAATCCCTCTGTCTCCACCCTCTCTTCTCCAGTGGTGCTGGGATTTTTTTTTTTTTTTTAATGTGGGTCCTGGGAATCTGAGCTCAGGTCCTCATGCTTGGACAATAAGCACTTTACTGACTGACTGCCATCTCACCAGCCCCTTTTCATGTGTTCTGAAGTATTTTATATTTGTGCATGATCTGGTGTGCTGTTGGCTAGAATGCAAAGAACAAGCCAACAGAAGAATCTCCATTGGATAGATAAGCAAGCTGACACTCGGAAAGGCAGAGGGCCTCACCCTGCTCATGCATCCTTTACCAGCCTTATGCTTCTGCCAGACCCCACCTCTGACCCCTGGAGGTGGGAATCTCTGTCCCTTAGCCAGTATCAGTTCTTTACAACCTAGGCTATGACTGAAGTGTTAACTATAGGAAAGAAGTCTCTGCTGACCAGCTAGGGCATGCCATCACACTGAAATACAGAGAAGGGTTGTATCCACTCAAGAGTGTGTCTTGAACCCAGCACCCTGGCCGTGTAACATTGGATATGCCTTTTCCTTTTCTACCAGTGTCCGTGTCTGTAAAATGTGTTTAGTACCTCCATTCCAGGGATGTGTGGCACTAGTTGATCTCTCCTCCCCAGATAATCTTCTTATAAAGCGATTTGTGAATTCTAGTTTCAGGGCAGTCCATCTCCCCAAAGAAGCCCTTTCACCACTGCCCAAGCTCACTTTTGCATTGTTACCAGGCTACCCTGCCCTACCCACCCACACAACAGGACATTAAAAATGCCGTGCCTTTTCTCAGACGCTGCCCTGTAACATGCTCAACTCCCCACCTTAAATGTGGCTACTGATTTCAGGAGCCAACTGGAGGATTCCAAGATCTTCTATAAGGAGAATGCTGGGAGGCAAAGGGCAGGCAAAAACTGGGGGCTAGAGAGGGGTGTACTGAATGCCATACAGACTGGGATATGGAAACAGCAGCTGGGACAGCTTGCCCTGTGGGAGGTGGACAAGGGGTCTCCCCTGCAGGGAGAAGATGCTGGACCCCACGGTGGAAGCTAATGAGGCATGCATGCTTCTAACCCCCAATTCTGGATCTCAGGAATGTGTCCATGCCACAGCCTCGGTCCCTGAGCCTGGATCTGCAAGCAGCCTCAAAGATACTGCGGAGCAAACAAAGGCAGAGGTGCTGCTGTCTACAGCGCAAGGCGGCTGGGAAACAGGGGCCGTCTGTACCTTTCGATGCTGTCATCTCATTAATCTTGTACCTCTGCAGTCCTTCTGAAGAACGCACTCACAGCGGCCCATTCATTACGGCTCTAATAACAGCGGCGGGCATGAAAACGCCAGGCTGCGGAGGAGCTGGCCTCTGCAGCTGCACAAAGCCAATACTTTTAAATACATTTACACAGCAATAAATAAAAACGGTCTCAGTTTACCTCTTTATTAAACTCTATTTGCGCATCGGAGTTAAGGGCCGCATTTGTGTCTCGCTATTCAAATTTATTCGTGCACAGCTCTGAGGCTGGCTGCATTTATTCCATCATGTAGTAATGGTAACTAAAGCTTAAGGGGGCCTTTCATCACCAAGCTGCCCTCATTAAGGGCTCTGCTCCAGGCTCCTGGGCTCAATTCGGCCACCACGAAGACCACCCCCATTATCCAGAGGGATAAGTGAGGCAGAGAACCAACAGTCCTTCATTAGCCTTTCCCAGCAGCTGGCTGGGCAGAAACCAGGGGCTAGGGAAGTCCCTGTCCTCCAAACTCTGGCGCAGAGAGATGATTCCCTAAGGTGTTGATGTACCCTCCACCCAGCCGTCCCCCATCTGCAGTACTGGAGATCCATGGGCATATTAGCACAGGCAGCACTGAGAAGGAAGGGGACCTATTCAAAATGGTTTTGTCCTTGCACGCTACTCGGTTTACACCTGACTTGTTTCAAGGCATCAGCATCTGCGGGTCAGTTTGTGGAAACTTCTACCACTAGAAACAGCTCAATTTGACCACTATGGACAATTTCCTGCCTCCACTGGCAGCTCAGTTAGGCGGGGCCCTCTCCTGCCCTTCAAGGGCTCCTGGACTCAGAAAAAAGACCCCAGTAGCTGCCCAAGCATAGTGACTGCCAACAAATCTTTGTCTCACAGTTTTGGAGACAGTGTCCAAAGGCCTTCTGATGTCCGTGCCCAAAGCCTCTGAGCCTTGGACTCCGTCCTTAGGTTGATACCAAGGCAAGTGGGCCCATGGTGCTGGCTGGCCATGCCCACAAGATCTGCCAGGGTGAGGTAAGTCTCCTTGGGCAGTTGTTAAGCTTTGTGTGTGTGTGTGTGTGTGTGTGTGTGTGTGTGGTGGGGGTGGGGGTGTGCTTGTATATGTGGAGGCCAGAGGTCAACTTCAGGTATCTTTCCTCAGGAGCCATACCTTGTTTCTTTGAGAAAGAGTCTCTAACTGGGACCGGGAGCTTGTAGATTCAGCTAGGCTGGTTGGCCAACCAAGTGAATCTCAGGGCTCCCCCTGTCTCTCCCTCCCCCAGGTTGGGATTACAAGTCAATGCCACTATACCTAGCTATTCACATGGATGCTAGGGATCCAAACAGGTCCTCATGCTTGCATAGCAAACATTTTAGTGACAACACAGAGTTGTGCAACAGCAGATGAGTGGAGAAGGTCCTCTGAGGGTGCCATCACCTGTGGAAACCAGTGGTCTTACCTCCCAGCAAGAGCCAGCTGTCAGTGACTCACTCCCCCATTCATATGGACCTGTCTTTCCACCATGGTTTATCTGCACTAGGAGACATAACAAGAAGGGGTTATTGCCACTAGAACAGCAAGAGCCCCAAGGAAGCAGGATTGGCCCCATATCATGAGTGGGGAGAAAAGGGCACAGAGCATGTGTCTGCCTTGCCCAAGGCCATATAGCCGATTGGGATTCCAACTCAAGGACTCTATTCTGGTTTTCTCATCTATGCACAGCCTCTCTCCAGAAACAGTATCCAGAATCAGCTGACCATGGCTTGCCTCCAGCCCTTTAAGGGAGTCTTGCAGAGGGATTGAGGGGGTCCTCTATATGGTCAGAGGGTCATGGGAGCCCTGAGGTCTCACAGCTAGACATAGCTCCAAATTATATCAAATATAGGAGTCCTCTTTCTCCAAGATTTTCTGCTTCATCCTGTCTCTACCCTTCCATGAGCCTCTGTACATCCCCAAGAGTGACCCATTCCCCATGCAGGGAATGAAGAACTGCAGGAGCTCAGGGGTGGTTCAAGCTGCATGACCTTGTATGGGTTCTTGCAATCACCTCTAAAAGCCTGTTGGAGTCAAGCATGAACCATCTCCAACATCATTCCAAATTCCAGGGCTGTGATTTAGGAAAAAAGAGCTCAGGTATTGGCCTCAGGTTGGTCAAAAGTTCTGGCTTGTTGGTTTACAAGCTATGTCACTTCAGGCTAGCTGTGTCACCTCTGTGGGCCTCAGTTCCCTACTTCACATACCACATGAGGGCTTCGTAATGAGGGCCCAACACTCATTAAACACAGATGCACAATAAATGCAGGGCTCTAGTTCTCTTCCTGTATTGGCACCTGAGCAGCTAGAGAATGTATGAACCAGCTTACTGTAACTGTCACAAAACACCCGAGACATTAGTTTCTAAAGAGAAAGGGCTAATTTGGCTCATAGTTTTGGAGGTGTTAGTCTATGATCAATAAGTCTGCTGCTTTGAGCCTGTGGTGGGGTAGCCCATCATGGTAGGCCTGCATGCAGGCTACTTACTTCCTAGTTGGGAGACAAAAGAGAGCAGGGGAGTCCCATGATCCCCCAGGAAGGCATGCCCCCAGAGACTTACAAGCCTCCATTAGATCCCATTTCTCAAAGGGTCCACCACCTTCCAACAGCACCAGAAGGGGCAGGCCCACCCCTATTGAGTGACAGCAACAGAATTCTATTGTGACCCAGCCATGCAACAAGAGTACTGCCCACCGCTGCACAGCCAACAGGCCTGGCTGATTTGCCCTCTTCTCTTCTGGCATCAGAGCAGTAGGTGGGGCCGCCACACTTGTTAGCTAGCTCAGCGATTACTCTCAAGTTTCTTCTTCTTCTTCTTCTTCTTCTTCTTCTTCTTCTTCTTCTTCTTCTTCTTCTTCTTCTTCTTCTTCTTCTTCTTCTTCTTCTTCTCTCTCTCTCCTCTCTCCTCTCTCTCATCCTGGAGATCAAAGTCCTGGCTTTCCCAGGTGCTTTCCAAGTTCCAAGTGTTATAAGATCAGGTTTGGACAATGGAACAGGGGCAATAATTTCTTTTTCCAATCTGCAGGTGGAGGGTGGACTTCTGGAAAAGATTTTGTGGGGTTAACTGACCCACTGCCTGTCTTGACTGGGGACTTGATCAAGTCTGATTGGATTGTGCACTTTAAATAGGTGCAATTTGTTATACGTCAGTTCCACCTTGGAGCTGTTTCTAAACATTGTCAGAGATTTCTGGGAGAGACTGGCTTTCCTAATGAGCAGGACCTCCCTCCATGGAAGATGTCTGAATTTGCCTCTCAGGCAGGTAGGTGGATGTCTGCAGCCCAGGTGGACATCTAGCCATCCCAAAGAGCAAATGTGTTAGAAGGCCCAGAGTCTTGAAGAAGTAGATTTTAAACCCAACCAGAAGTCACTTTCTTGTTTTAGGGAGGAAATGAGCTATGTGCTGAAATCTGTGTTCCTTGCAGCCCAAAGCCTTCATATATATATATATATATCGGCATTCCAGTGCCATCTGCATTTGTTGACTAATAGCGTAAATGGTTAGATACGCCATTAAGTGGAGAGCAAGGCCAGGTCTCCATGGCTGGAGGCCAGGAAGGTATCTCCTGCAGGGTTAGAGGTGGCACTGGTTAGTTCAGGGCAGGAAGAAAAGGCACAGAAATGGAAGCCAAGAAGGCACATTGTCTCCTGGCTAAAACCACCCTCCCATGTGGCGGCAGCCTTTTACACCCTCCCTCTAGCTTGGCTAATAAGCCAGCGCATATTTTGCTTTCCTCCCCACATTATTTTTTCCCCCAGTGGCAGAAAATTACAGCTGACAAGTGGCAATTGATCTCTTCACATTATTTTGAAGCAATTACATTGAAACGGGAAACAATGCTTCCAGGAAAAAGGCCGGTAGCAGACAGGCACACAAAGCTCCCTCAAAGACAAATAGGAGAGACCAATTTGTCCAGCATCGAAACTGACCAAATTTCCTTCCCCTGAAATTACAGTTAATTACTGCCTGAAAATCTTCAAAGATAACTTCTGCTTCAACCGAAGGTACACAGGACAGGCTAAAAGTCCATGGGTGCCCTCTAGAGGGTCTAGGAGCCTTGGGCTTGCCAGGATCCCTCCAACAGGTGACCCTTGATTCTCTGTGGACCTGTGGGTAGACATACCAAAGCAGCTTCTGCAGGAAACATGGTGTGAGCATCCCCCAAACTCAGGACTCTGCAGATTCCCAAGGCTCCCCCATATCGGCTTCAATGACTATAGGAAGGCAATGCATCGAGGCAGATTCCTTGTTGGTTTATTTATGAGACAGGGTCTCAAGTAACCAGGCTGGCCTTGAAGGTAGCAAAGGATGACCTTGAACTTCTGATCCTCCTTCTTCCTCCAAGTGCTGGGATTATAAACTTGAGCCACCACACCCAGTTATGTGGTGCTGGAACTTGAATCCAGGACCTCATGCATGCTAGGCAAGCACTCTTCTAACTGAGCATCCCAGCCCTCATTGCAGATTTGAACATAATGTATAAAGCTGGCAAAAGTGAATAAACAACATTGATTTAATGAGGAAGGTCTGACCTTTGCCGCATGTGGTTTTGTGCTTGTGACCTACACAGGATGATAACTGGCACGGGATAGTTCAGTTGTAAATTTTCCCTGCTCCTTTTCCAATGGCAATGGAATGTGACAATTTTCCATCACATCTCTCACCTGGAACTTTGGCGGCATCCATTCACATGTGTCACCATGTCATTATGGCCTCACCTGGTGAGGGCCATGTGGCTAGGCTTCCTCCTGCCTGTCAACCTGCAACATGACTAAGACCAACTGGATGTCTACAGTGTTATCACTCTGGGGATAGATGTCCTCTAGACTCTTGGTCCTCGGCCTTCATGGCCCACTGGGGTCTCATGGGAAGAGATGAAGAGTGTTCACTCCAAGGCCCACCTCAGACCCATGAAGCCCAATCTTTTGGCATGCTCCTTGGGCCATCCAAAGTGCAGCCACATGGAGAAGCCATGATGCAGGCCAGCTTTTCAACGCTTATGTCAGTAGCCTGTGGTGAATCTTGGAGGGCCAAACACAGAGGACTGGGTCCCACCCCTGCAAATCCCGAGTTTGAAAGGTCTTGGGTGGGACGAGCAAGTGGTGCCCCTCACAGGTACCTTCAGGATGCTGCTATGGTTGCTGGGAAGGGGACCCCACGAAGTGAGCCAAGGATTTCACTGATCTAAGTAAGCTCATAGTCATTTGTTAAATTATCGTAGAAATGGAAGCATTTGCATCAAGAATTCTTGAGTCCCAGAAGATACATCTAAAAGCCTCAGAAGGAGACATGCCCACAAGGTGGCCTCAACACAGTACTTGGATTTCCCCTTCTCCTCACTTGCCACTGTGGCCTCTGGCCAATCACTTGTCTTTGTGAATCCCAGTCTTTGGTGAGTTGTTATCCTATGTATCTCACAGAATAGCTTGCAATGAGTCCCAGTGTAGGAATTGGGCTATGTTAGATGACCAGATGGGTTTGGGTCCAATCACACTGCTTGCCTGTTGTGTGGTCCCACTCAAGACCTTTATTAACACCCTGAAGATGGGAATGAGGCTAACAATGGCTGGTAGTCTCGTTAGGAGGCTCAAATATCTGTCAACACACTTTTAAACCTTCCAAACAGCGAATGGCGCATGGTATAAATTCAAACTTCTTTCCAGGAGTAGGGACACCTGGGAAACAGTCTGTAAGAGAAGCAGCTTCATGGCTCCAGCCCTGTCCAGATCCAGATGGGTTTCCTGAAAGTCACCCTATGGTGTGTGAAGAGCTGAAAGGTGATCTGAATCACTATGATGGGTGCTAATGGGTGGCCCAAAGGAGGGGATATATCCAGCCTCCCATTGTTTACTCCTAGGGGAACCAGGTTGAATGAGAACCTGTCCACTGTCCAGCTTTCTGAGAAAGCTCTGCTTTCAGTTGACCCCAGATGTCGGGAGAAAGAAGTTGAAAAAAATGAGGGAATGTAGAAGGTCAGTGATGGAAAGCGCTCCCAGAAGTGGCCTCTGATCTTCCCAGGACAGACTGCTAGCCAGGCCCTTCTCCGTGCCTCACCCGTCTCTTGCCCTTTCTGTCACAGCATTCAGCCAAGATGGCGGCAATGGCATTAGTGTCACCAAATCACAGCTCACTGAAGGCAACTCTCATTCTTATGACAGTTGTAGCCTGGCTCCTGTCCTCATACCTGATCCACGATGGATCAAGTTGAATGACTGCTTGAGTGAAGGAGACATCAAGGAAGGCAGGGGTGGCCCTAGAGCACAGCTGACTCTCAGGCACTGGCTGGTGCTTCAACAGTGGTGAGATGGCCAAGGGGAGGGTGCTGAACAAGGAAACTGAGAAGGACCTTGGAAAACCAAGTCACCCAGTAACACAATAGAAGATGAATTTCAGCTGAAGGGAACAACTTAAAGTGACCACATGAACTGATGAGTTTGAAATTGGTTGCAATCTTGAAGGGGGATAGGGAATGGCTTTGGACAACTCACTGAAGAGCAGTACCCCACGTTTCAATAAGATGTTCAATCAGATGGAGGAGGAGAGGAGGTGGAAATTATTTTCCTGTATACAGGAAAGTAGAACTCCTTCCAGATACCTGGAGCCCTAACCTGAAGGAGAGAGAGTTAGCCTCAGGTATTGAACAGCAGGGAGTTTTAAGAACTCTCTTTGGAAAACTGCAAAGTAAGAGCTGGGAGCAGAGAGGGGCGTCTACCTCAGAATCCCTCCACATTTGTCTTACTCCACACAGCAGAAGCCAGCAGTCATGCAAAATGAACACCTCAGCTCTAAGGCGGAAAGAAGGAAGCCACTTTTTCTGAGCTGTGTGGAATTAGCCCTTGGAGCAACTCTGCCATTTTGTTTTACTGCAACTTCTTGCCTTAGAAGGCTCAAAAATAAAGATTAAATATGGCGAGTTCATGAGTAGTTATTCTCCCGAGGATGTAACCAGCAGAAGCCATTGATTCTGGTGCTCTAAGAAGTCATCTGGGGCCAAGAAAGACGTCCCTGCTCCTTGTGAAATACTGTGTGTAGAATCAGGTGCTTTAAGGAGACAAGTGTGTCTTCTGGAGCTAAATTATGGTGACACTGGGAACAGAGAGGAAAGGAGCTGGGGAGATGGCTCGGTGGGTAAAGTAAGGACCAGAGTTCAGATCTCCAGTACCCTTATAAATGGCATGTGGGCATGGCAGCCCACCTATAATTCCAGGGCTTGGAAGGAGAAGACGGGATCTCTGGAGTAGGCTAGCTGAAACAGAGTCCCAGCTTCAACTGAGAGACTGCTTCAACGAGTAAGGTAGAGAACAAAGTCTTCATATCAGCCTTGGGCCTCAAACACACACACACACACACACACACACACACACACACACGCATGCATGCGCGCACACACCCAAACACATTTGTAAACACACAGACACACACAGAGACACATTAAAAATGATGAAGTCAGGAGTGAAGTTAATACTACACATTCTCAAAAGCAAATAAGAGCTTTCTTTGTCTGATATAGTCTGACTATGACCTTGAGTCTTCTAATACAAAGACCACGAGACCTTATACATAAACACAAGCTTAAGGTCCCTCCCCTTTCTCTGTTTGTGAAAGGTTTCTTAAGTTGTTGGAAAAACCATTTGAATAAGAAAAAAAATAGAATGAAAAGAAAGAAATCTTTAGCCCGTAGGTGATCAATTACTCTGAGCAAAAACTCATTTGAAAGTCATCTCAAATAAACCACAGAGCTGGTTTGAATGCTTAAGCAGACACGACAGCCCAACTTAAAGGTGAAAGATCTTCTTTAGCTCCAAGTATGGATAATAGCTGCGCTAGCATCAAAGGCCAACATAGCACACTCTCCAGCCTGAATATGCTAAATGCTGCAGTAGCCACACAAACTGGCCTGGCGAGGAGACACAGCAGAACAGTTGCATGGCAGCGGGTGACAGACGTGCTGCTGTTGAAGATCAGTTTGCAGAATGTGTGAGTTCCACACAGGACAAGCAGAGAACTCTGTGCATGACCCGTTTGGATAAAATGATCCTTAGAACCCGCTTGCATCCGTGGGATGACTCCACTGTGGCTTGACGTTTGGGATGTGTCCTACACTTCGAAAAGCGGCCTCTACTGGTGATATGGGATATTGCAGCCCAACTCTAGAAGACAGCAATCACGTAACCAGAATAGGCACCTAAGGAGGGTTTCATATGATATCGGCATGTTGTTATGAGAGTTCTTGGTTGTAGATGAAGAAAAAATTCAGTTTCTAGAGGGTCATGCTTCAATCATCTAAGTGAGGTAGACTCTGATATATATATATATATATATAGCCACAAAACTGGCAACCCATACATGGTACTCAACTACCACAACCTCCCAGCTACACAAAGAGAAGGTGTTGATACATCCCTTATTTTACAATATCTTTGATTCAGTGTTTTGAGATGTGCATCTAACTTTGTAATGGGACTGAAGGGAAAAGGACTGTATTTTTTTCTCTTTTAAAAATTTGATCATTTTTATTTTTTTGTGTGTATGTGTGTGTGCTTGCATGAGTTTACGTGCACCACGTGGGTGCAAGAGTCCTCGGAAGCCAGAAGAGGGCATTGGATTCCCCAGAACTAAATTACTAGTGGTTGGTTGTGAGCCATCATGTGGGAGCTTAGGAACCAAAGCCAGGGCCTCTGTAAGAGCAGCCAGTGCTCTTAACCATTAAGCCATCTCTCCAGCCCCATTTTTGTTATCACATGATCAACTTAGTTTTTTTCTGTTGCAGTCACATAGGAGGTATCCTGGGGGGTGGGGGTGTCAAGGCACACAGAGTTGATCCCCAGAGTCAAAACTGACCTGTGAAGATAGTTCAAAAACTTCAGTCAGAAAGATGAAATGGGTGCATAGAAATGGCCCATCAGAAATGGCTAGGAGGGTCTCACAAGGCAGTTGCTTCCGCATTCCTCAGTTTAGATGGAGAAGCTGAGGCCACAGGTGGGGAATGGTGTTTCAAGGGCCTCTCAGCCAGGGACACCTATTCACATATAGACTGCCAGCCCAGCAAGATACCCAGCAATATTGTGGTTTAAGGGACTTTCCTATAATCCCTTTAAGAGATAATTTTATATCAGAAATACCGTAAATTCTTCACTTGAACTATGTTTCCCAGACTATCCCACCACTTCCCTTGACTGCAAGATGTGATCTTGACTTCATCATTTGAAAAGCATGGTTATGGTCCCATCAAGTCCCTCAAATTGCATGAATCCAGATAACAATATCGCGTGACAAGTGGGAGGTTAAGCACACAAGAGCAGGGAAAGTCACCCCGGTTCCCTCTGAGCACCCTCCAGCAGGAGGAGCATGCTGTGTCTATCCCTAGCCCTTTGGAGGAAGGAGCTTCAGTGCCCTTCAGGAGACAATTAGAGTCATCTTAAGGAAAGCAAAATTAGAGGGAACGAGCCTCCATGGACTCAAGAGCATCTTCCCTCCAACATCCCTTATGTGCCTCATAATGGATCCTTTCTTTAAACATTACACCCCTCAATTAGCTCATAATTGCTGTCCATGCCCTATGAATTATGCATTGTGCGATGCAAATCCAGGTTCCCTGGCACTGGACAAATCACAAGCTGTTGAAGAAGCCGGGTAATTACCAAAACAATCCCAAGACCCTGGGGAAGAAGAAGAGCATTTTCTGCCTCTCCAGCCCAGCTTTTGGCTACTGGGGTTTGTCCCACTCTACCCGGCTCCACCCCACCAGGCTCCACCCCACCCGGCTTCAATTTGATGATCTCTGGGTTCAAAGTATGTTTCATGTGCCAAGTTAGGTGCCCACTTACATCCTGCTTTAGCATTCATAGTCTTTACACTCCTGCCAGCCAGACCTCCTTCCTACATGGCATATACTTAACTCGAAGCACCTGCTCCCTTTTGGAGTTTGTGGGTCATAGGACTGGGTTTGGGTAAGGATCACCTTTGTAGTAAAAGAAAAGGTAGCTTGCTCAGCAAGTGACAGATGTCATGACAAAGGATGGCTTAAAGCTATAAAAAAGGACAAAGAGGGCACTTGGGAAGCACTCAACGTGTTAATTACAGGGCAAATTACATTTATTGAAACTACTTCTCAAAACCTCTAGGAGAGGGTTAAGATATATATTCAAAAGCATTAAAGTTGCAGCCCTTCCCTTATGCTCATATTCATGCATGCTGCTTCTCATCTGTCTCTACTTATACTCAAGTATCTTGAATCATTTGGTTAATAGTATGCATACACATGTGTATGTGCACACAGTAGTGGTGACACGGAGGTAGTGGCAAGCAGAGGGCATGTGTCTCTCCATGGTTCCCACCACCATTTCTAGATGTTAATTTGGAGAATAATGTATCATTACAATTATGCTCTCCTCCGGACTATTTGAAACAGATATGTATAGATTTTTATAACCAAACCATTTGCCTTAAAACAAATTACACCTTGTAAATTCATTCAGTTCAAGGAGGTAAATGTTTATTCCAGATTCTACACATTTTGAGCTCTTTATTTCTTTTCTTTTTTCCCCCCTCAGGACTAGGCATTCATCCTTGGGTCTGGCACATGATAGGTAAACACTCTACCACGGAACTGTATCCTTTTTATTTTTTTTAATTATTAATTTTGAGACTGTGTCAAGGTCAATGTTGAGATTATTATTATAATTTTTTGGCTATGGGAGGCTTGGCAGCAGGTGGATGGAGCAGGAAGCTAAGAGAGCAAGCTAAAAGTGGGGTGAGGCTATGGACTTTTACCCCCCCCCCAGTGACACACTTCCTCCAGCAGTGTTCCACCTCTAAAGGTTCCATGACCTCCCCAAACAGCACCACCAACCGGGACCAAGTGTTCAAATACACTGTGGGAAAAGTTTCTCACTCAAACCACCACAGAGGCAGTTTCATTAAGTTCCTCAGGCTGGCCTTGAACTGAACTTGCTATGCCTTCAGGCCTCTAGAGTCTCTGTCTTCAGTGTCATCCTATTGTCTTTCATGGGAATCTCACTGAGTGAAATGCAGCACCAAGCTTTTGCTGTTTCCATCATTTTGTCATTCACATAGTCATTCTTTAAATGCTGATTTAGGGTTTGGGATGTACCAGTGTACCTAGCTAGGAACTGGCCCTTGCTTTTAAGTACCTCACTGTCTAACAGAGGAGACAGAACAGAACAATACAGTAGCCTGAGCTGATTATACTTGGGGTTCAGCAAAACGAAGGGCAAAGGACTAGGCTTCAGTTTCTCTTCCTAGCATCATTATCATTGTGAACCTCAGTTTCCTCATCTGTCAGAGGAAGTAACAGCACAAGGAAGCAATCCTACAGACATTTTCATAGGTCAGGCATGCACAGCTGACATTTTACTTAATCTCTGGGGATTTTTCAATTGATAGGAAATATGATTGGACATGGTAGGGTGCATGGAGGTTGGGTGGGTCTCATCTAGTTGTTCTTGATGTTTGGCTTGGTTTGGTTAGTTGGTTTGATTTTTTTTTTTCTTTTTTTTTGGTTTTTTGAGACAGGGACCCCTTTCAGTCCTAGCTGTCCTGGAACTCACTGTGTAGACTATGGGGTCTCTCCCTTTCCTCGTGGGTCGTTGGCCACCGTTCCACCAGGACAAAGGGAGCAGAAGCGACGAACAGGGTCAGGGTGGCTAGTGAGCACTGATGGAAGAAAGCCCTTCCGGGGAGGCAGGTTCAGTGATACAAACAGCTCCAGACTCAGTGAAACAGCTCAGTTTATTCAGTGGAGATTAGGGAAAATATAGTGTGGAGGCAGTAGCCAATGCTTCAGCTGATAGGTGCTCATAGTATGCTTTATTTACATGTGGCAGTGGGCTCCTATCATCCGACCACCGGGCAATGCCTAATTATCATATAGAAAAAACCTGGGCGCAGTTTTTACTCCAGGTAACTATGCCAAAGTTCATGTTCCAAATAAGGTCAGGCATCCGTGCTTAAGGCACTTTCCAGGTAAGTCAGGCAGAGAGCAGGAGGCCCCCTGCTGAGAAGGGGAGTCCCCTTCCACATAGCGCGGAGCCCCTTAGAGCTATCCGGACCTGGAGGACTACAACCCTAGCAGCAGGGTTCCCCAACAGCAGACCATGCAGGCCTTGAACTCACAGAGATCCGCCTGCCTCTGCTTCCCAAGTGCTGGGACTACAGGCGTGTGCCACCACACCCGGCATGTTTGGTGTTTTTGAGATAAGGTCTCACTATATAGCCCTAGCTGGCCTGGAACTATTATGTAGACCATTCCAAGCTGACCTCGATTTCACAGCAATCTGCCTGTCTCAGTCTCCAGAGGGCTGTGATTAAAGGAATGCACCACCACATTCATCTTTTACCTAATTGTTTTTGAGTGACATGGTGAAGAGAATCAGCAGGAGCTGAGGTCAGACTATGAGGGATGCAATGTCATATATCAAATTTGAAGAGATCAAACAAATATAATTTAAACTAAAGTTGGTTGCAAAGGAGCTGGAGTTTAGTGAGGACCCAGGCAGATAAGACCACTTCACAAACCTTTCTTCAGGGCCAGATTGGGGTGGCTGTTGGGCATACAATGTGAACAAATAGGTGTGATCCCTGTACCTGGGAGGTTTATGGTCTAGTGGGAGAATCAGACAGTACAAAAGAACCACTTAAATATGTAGCCACCAATGCTTGTCTAAAAGCAGAGAAGGTGAACCAGGTCTGGTCTGCAGTCAGGGTAACTGTGTTTGAAGAAGGGCAGTGGAGGGGTGGTATGGAGGGTACATGGAACATGAACAGATGACAGGAACCATGAGTCTCCATTTTGGGTTGAAGTGAGAATTTCCTCGCTTACTGTGATGGAGACAGCCCTTGAAAGGAACAATTGAACCAGAAAAACAATCATGCTTATATGTAAATATACAGAAAGCATGAAAATACCTCTTGCATCAAAATTTCAAAACCAGCTGCAGCCGTATCTGTTTCTTATAGAAGAACTTGGATGGGAGTCCAGGCTCTTGGTTGTCATGAGTAAACCATGTGTGTGTTTTAAGAGCTGTGGGTGAACTGTTCTTTGAAGCAGAAACTGGACATGCACACTGTTAGTCTTAAACAGACTTGCTCCCTCGTCCCTACTCCCAACCCATAACCATTGCTGAAGACTGCTGCTTCTTCGACCACAAGGAGAAAGATGGAAGGCCAGAAATACCGGAAACGGTTACACTCATTACGGTTGTTCTGGTAACCTCCAAAGGAGTTTCACCAAATGTCAATAAATGTTACCTGGGGAGAAAAAAGCGCTGAGAATTCAATAAGTCTGGGAAAGAGATTAAATAATTAGTCAGGCTTTTATTGTATGACTTATCAGAGCCTTTGATATTGTAATGTACATTATAAGTGTCTAACTGGGGACACGATTTGGAATATTTTCCAAAGACATTTGACCACAAAGCATGCTTTTCCTGGGTGTCCTGGGTAGATCATGTTTCAGAATTTGTTTTGGTAACTGCTGTTTAAATAAGTACCTTAACTTTGAGATATCAAAATAAAATGGATCTTAGAGGTTACCTTGTCCAAACCTCCCACTTGACAGAAGAGTGCGGATAAAAAAAACCACTGATATGAATCACCTTGTTGGCATTATTGTGGGTATATCTCTTACATGCTGTGAAGGTGGAGGAGAGAAAGTACTATCAAGGAGTAAGGAAGCCCCTAGACTTTACTGTGGAGCTTTCAGCCAGTTCCTCCTCTGGGCCTCCTTTCTGGAAGTGTTCAATGAATACAAAGCATCTGGGTTGCTGAAGAGTCAATGCTACATAAAAAGCACCTGCTATACCAGAGGCGCTTAGGAAAGTTATCAGCCAGCCCTTTCTTACCCTGAGAAATAGACATCATGCTTTATAGAGCTATTCTATGCAGCTATTCTGCATGTGGCATGCAAATAGTCAAGATGTGTTTTATAATGTTGGGTTTTGTCCTGTTTCTAAGGGAACACACTAAACATACAGGAGCTAAGTGAAGTGCTCTCTTCAATCCTGCTGGTTTAGGAGAAACCTCGTCCCCACTGGAAGCGCTTCGATTTTATAACCTGGTGTTAAACTTCATTAAATACAAACACTCTGGACTTTATCATCTTTTAGAGGAAGTCAGGCTTCAGAATTAAAGCTTTGCACAGTTGGGGCCCCTTTATGTGTGTGAGTGTGTGTGTGTGTGTGTTTGTGTGTGTGTGTGTGTGTGTGTGTGTGTGTGAGTGTATACACATTTTGGGGGGTGGGCATGTATGTGTGTACATATGTGTGGAGACCAGAGAGGGATGTTGGGTATCTTCCTCAACCCCTTTTGAGACTGGATCTCTCACTGAACTTGGAGCTCACTGATTTAGCTAGACTGGCTGGTCAGCCAATCCCCTGGATCTGCCTCCTCAGAGGCAGATCTCTGCCTCCTCAGAGCTGGGATTTTACAGGCGGGTGTCAGCACATCCAGCTTTTATGTGGGTCTGGAGATGGAGCTCCATTCTTAATGCTTGCACGGGAGGATTTTCATGGGTTGAGCTATCTTCCTAGCCCCCCTTCACATTTTAGAGGAGTGGAAATAGACTCCATGAGGGAAGATGATGTGCCCAAAGTTCCTGCAAGAGCCAGGAGCAATTCTGGCTTCAGGCAAGCTGGTTCCATCCAGCCTGGTTCTTTCTTTCCCACCAGTGACTCCTCAACGCTTTTCTTGGAAGTGTCAGCAAGCTGAAGTGTTTGATTGTGGAGTTGCTGTGCCTCTGTAAACCTAGGGAACTCTCAGGGATTTTTGTCTCTTCAGTAGTCTGAGACAATGTTGTTTGTTGAAGAGAGAAAAACCAAACCATCAACCCTCAGTTTGATGTTTTGTGCCAAATAGAGCCTGTTACAGCAGGGTTGAGCTGGATCCATGCTGGGCTCAGATCCTTCTCCGGCAGGCAGTCAGAGAAGAAGAGAAAACGCTGGACTCCCAGAGCAAGTCTTCTTTCTGCTGTGCCCTAGGGGAGCAGGTGCCAGACCACAGCCCCGGCAGTTATGCAAATCAGCTGTGCAGACTGTAAAAGCAAAACAAAGGGAGACTAACCTCTCTGAATGTGCATTTTATGCAGTGTAAGTGAGAGTGACAAGGCTGATTCTGATCCAGTGGATAGCCTGGGCGACACTGCAGATGGGGTGGTGACAGATTGGCACGCTGGCCCTGGATTCTGCTGTTTTCAGTCCACTTGCTGACTGTGTGTTTGCTTACGTCTTGTACTTAAATGGGCATGCCTCCCAGTTGGTAGGTCTCAGGACCCACCTCCAAGTGTGACCTGAAGACCAGGAAGCTGTTGGGGTTGAAGTCACACTATGGGCTAACAGAGGGAATTCTGGGTGAGGCCCCTCGCTTTTAGATGGTTTGGAAAATGCCCTAACTTCCTCACTTGTCTGGTTGAATCCTAAAACCCAACCTGCTTTAGCTTTCTCAGAACTCAAATGGTTCTATAGTCACCCAAAGAGTGTTTAAAACATTCAACAAAATCTTACATTGTGGCAAGACCCCACCAGAGGCAGCAAAGCAAGTGTGGGACACAGAGGTCATGTGGCCTGTCTCTAAGGTTATAGGTGAGGAAACGGATGCAGAAAGCTTGCAAGAGGATGCTCAGTGAATGAGCAGCAGGCAGGTTCTAAAGTTGAAGCTCCCCTTTGACTTTGGGGTATCCTGGGGAGGCTCACCCTGGGCTAAGCTTTCTGAGTACCAGTCCATGGGGGGGGGGGGCGCTTGCTACATGGTAGGGCTCAGAGCATCACCTGGCAAGAGAACTGTGACAGCCACTCATTCCCCACTTTGTGCCCACAGGGAAACCAAAATAGTACAAAGGCCTAGTATCTCTGCTTTGATTTTGCATCTGTGTCCTTTAATTTGGGTCGCTATCCTGTTTAATTGTGCACAGATATGTTAATGACTCAAGGAGCATTAGTCTAAAACTGGTGACACCCAGCCTACCTCACTCATCCCTCTTCAAGGTTGAAGGCCCAAAGGATGACTGAGACACCCTACCATCAGCTTCCCTGGTACCCATCCAAACCTGTTATCCTAAATCTTCAGTCGCTTTTGTTTCCAGAAATGGCAGTCTCGTTGATAGGTCACCCCATCATCCTCCAGCAGGAGCAATCATCTGCCGGGAACCACCTTTGTCCCACCAAGCAGGGAAGACTACTTCAGACCTGAGGTAACCATTGATCAGACCATATTTTGACCAAGACCGTCCACTTCAGTTTTCCCTCAGTTTAAAGCTCCTGTCAGTACCCTGAAGATGGACTTGGGAGTAACTGAACCTCTTCATCTGTACTTTCCAATGTGGCATGCTCATTCACTCTTTGCCATTTACCCTTCTTCAGCTCTATAGCTGTTATATGGGGGCAGGTAGCTAAAACTAGATTGTTAGCACTTGGGAGCTGGTCACAACATCTCTTCCCATGGCCAGGAAGAGACTTAGAAGAGCCACGTAAAGGTCAAGACTGGCAAGCTTGGCTCTTCTCTCCTGTATTTCTGCTCTGCAATAGGCTCCCTCCCAAACTGGTCTTTGGGAGCCCTGAAAATGGTGTGACTCAAGAGGAATGTATGTGAGTACCTTTTAAAACTTGTCTGTAAGTTTGCTAATCTAAGCTGGAGTGAGGAGAGGAGTCATTACCTGACTACCCCTCAGGGAGGGCACTGGAAGGGTGGCTCCTGCAGAGAAGGGACAAAATTAGGGATGGAGATAAAGGGCATTTTAAACCAGAGAAATGTATCCCTTCATTTTGCAGACATTTATTGAGCACCTACTATGAATCAGACACAGGAGAGTCACCTCTCAAAAAGTTAATCAGGGCCACCTTGCACAATTATCTTTCTGAATGTCCACTGTCCAATTCTGGGCTTTGTGCTGGCTCCCCCCACACTTCTTTTCTTTCTCTTTTTCTTTCTTTCTTTCTTTCTTTCTTTCTTTCTTTCTTTCTTTCTTTCTTTCTTTCTTTCTTTCTTTCTTTCTTCCTTTCTTTCTTTTCTTTCTTTTGCCACCAACAAGACTCTGACCTCTTCTGGAACACACAATGCAGGCAGTCACTCATGCATTAACAACCACCAGGCCCCAAAGGTCGTTTCTATGACAACCCCGGGGTCCTTAATGACCCTGGCAGGCCAATGATTTTGTTTTGTTTGAGAGTGAAGGAATAATAAGTCAGGCTGGCTGGCTCAGGCGCTTGCCCCTCTCCCCCTTGCCCCCCTCTCCACTGCACTGATATACTGTTCATTATCTGAGTGCTGTATCAGCCCCAGAGACAGCGGCAGTCAGCACTGAAAGACAAGAGACTGGCTGCAGACAAAGAGCCATAAAGGACCAGAGTGTACCCTGCATCCAGGGCTCAGGAGCTTCATTAATTCCATGGCCGGCTGGGAAGTGGGAGCCCAGAACCCAGTAGTGCTCAGGTGAACCCCAAGTCCCTGGTGCAGTGTCCTGTCAGGAGACCTGTTTGCCGGGAGGTGTGCCTGATGTGTAGCCAGCCGGCACTGCACCAGTGGCAAGACCTATCATTTTAATGATGAGATGAGGAAGGCGATTAATGATCGGCCTCCCCAGACTCTGTGTGGATGTTGAGTAACTGGGGAGGCCGGACTGACCTCGTAGACAAAGGCAGCAGCCAGGTTCCCAGCTGACTCTTGCCTGGGTCCCAGGGTGGAGCCCTGCCCTCTTGCTTCCCCAATTCCGGATCTCTGGTTCTATCTTGAAACACCTCCTGGGGATGAAGTTTTCATTGT
The DNA here is from genome assembly GCF_000622305.1 of Nannospalax galili. Classification (NCBI taxonomy): domain Eukaryota; kingdom Metazoa; phylum Chordata; class Mammalia; order Rodentia; family Spalacidae; genus Nannospalax; species Nannospalax galili. The sequence continues at coordinate 2,124,293 of NW_008352659.1, read as the reverse complement.
CTTCTGATCTTGGGGCAAATGGGCCTCCAGCTTGTCACATTAATTTTCAAACGTGACATTCGGCAGCCTGGGATTTTGCTAGCAGACACTGGGAATGATTTTTGTTGTGTGTGCACGGCTAAAAATCCCCAGAATAAGTCATTATCTCTGAACAGGAAAAAAAAAAAAATCAGCTCCTACTGGCTGCCCTGTGGCCCAATCAGCTGACTCATTCTCCATGCTTCCCCTGAAGTAATTAACGTTTTCATTTTTCCCAACCTGCCTATTAGATAAACTCCAGGTTCCCCTTCGGTTGAAGCACATTTTTGTGAGTTGATGTGCCTCAGACTCTCCCCAAGAAACAAAGGAAGGAGAAGGGAGGAGAAGGGGACAAAGAGGTGGATGATTCAACCTTATATTCTCCTATTAGGACTGTTTAACACTCACGGGGATCGATCCAGGGCATTGTGCCCTGTTCAGGGGCCCTAGGCATGGGGCGCTAGGGTGGATTCCAACATCTACTGCTGGTTGCAGCTTGAGATTGGATAAGGGTATTTGGTCCATTAGAGAGTAGTTTTTGAATGTCCAAAAGTGCACAGACGTTGTAATGGTCAGCTTTAACTATCAACTCGACACAACTAGAATCACCTGGGAAGAGAGTCCCTATGATAGATTTTCTACATTGGGTTGACTTGTGGGAGTATCTTGGATTATCTTAAGTAAATTAATAAATTAACGTGGAAAGATCCAGCCCACTGTGGGCGGCCCCATTCCCTAGGCAGAGGGTCCTGAACTGTAAAAGGAATGGAGTGGGGCATAAACAAGCACGTGGGTATGCAGGCATTCACTTCTCCATGCTCTTGACTCTAGGTATGATGTGACCTGCTTCATGTCCCTGCCTTGACTTCCCTTAATGATGGATGACTAAACCTGGAATTCTAGCAAGGTAAACCCCTTCTCCCCTAAGTTCCTCTTGCCAGGGTATTTTATCACAGCAAAATAACTGACAGGAAAATGGCAACAGATGTGGAGCAGGACAGCCCCCACCCCAGGTCGCAGCCCACCACATACCCCTCTCCAGTGTTGTTGCTCCTCTGCCCAGTGAAGGGCTGAGTGAAGGACAGGTGTGAGCACTTCTGGGCTTGCAGAGCCGGTGGTTGCACTGGTGAGGAGGTGGAGTCGGCCTGGGACTGAGTTTCAGCAGATGGGATGGAGGGCTTCTCCTCCATCCAAAATGGGCAGCTGTGGATCTGCTCTGACACTAGCTTCTCTTCTGGCAGGTAGATGCCAACTACTGAAATTCTAGAAGTTTTCAAGTGAAGACAGAATACTTTTCAACATAAAAGTTTTAGATTTTTCAGATATGGTCAACTAATTCTAATGCTCTAGGACTTCATTCTAGTCAAAGAAAGCATATTTTCAGGAAATAAGTTGTTCCAAGTTTTGTTCTATACTGCAGACCCTTGACACTCCAAGTGGGCGACCTCTTGTTGAGTGACCAAGCATGTTAACCTTTCCTTGGAGCCCTTAGAAATGAAGATACTCAGGCTTTGGCCAGATCTCCTGTATCCTAGATAGATGGTCCATATGCATGTTAACATATGGCAGGAAACAACTACAGGGTTGATGTTGCAGGACTATGACGTTGGCTGCGATGTTCTGTGGCATTTTCCCTTAGTACAGGTTGCTCATTGTACCTTGGTGCACACTTTTGTTTACATATCAGGGTAGAATAAAGTTCTGCCTTGAGGTGCAGAAGACCAGATTGCTCAGACTCATCCTAAGGCTCTGGGGCCTGTCTGGTCTAAAGCTCTCCTTCAAGCAGGAGAGAACTCTGCTGTCCAGGACAGAAGGAGAACTGTTCACTCTCCTCCCATAACAAATGCATGTGTTTCCCATTCTCATTTTCTAGAATGTTCTTTGCTGACATTGCTTCCTCCGAGGGTCCCCAATCTGACATCACTGTCACTTGTGTCCCTGTTGCTCTAGAGCATTTGGAATGCTTTCTGCATCCCGTCCTTCTTTCCTATTCTAGATGTGGCTGTCCCCAGGGCTCTATTTTCTGCTGTCTCTACAGTGTGAGTTCTTCTTAGTGCTTAGACCTCCAAATCCACTTGCTTATCTTCCATCTCTCTGACAGACAGTGGTACTTTGTGTGTTCAAATGATCTGGAAAGACAGAATCTTCTGCTTCCCAAAGCTTATTCAACCCTTTGTTGCAGACTCACTCACTTGCCTCATCACTCGGGCTCAAATTGGGTGGCAGCTTTGAATGACAGAAAGGGACCAAGTCTTGGGTACAGTGTTAAGAAACCCTTCCACCTTTGTGTTCTTGCACCAAACATGGGCCTGCAGAGGAGTGTGATATAGAAATTGACAAGTTAGCAAAATATTTTTGTGAGTGTACCTTGTTGTAATTAAACATCCATTTCCCGTTCTCCTCTAGTCCAGGTCCATATCCAATGTCTACAAAATTCAGTGGATTTAAATTCTGGGATCTCTCTAGCCTCTTCTGCTGTCCAAGGTTGCACCCTTATTAATGTTCCCCTGTGTTACTGTAACCACCCCGAGCTAAGCCTTGCCCAGGAGCTCTGGGTCTCTCCACCAAAGCACAGGACTCAATGAAATTTGTCAAAACCTAGCAATGTGGGCCTTCATGTTTGCACTGTGACTTTCAAAGCCTTTCAAGACCTGTGTCCAGTGGGCCCCACCCTCTTCCACATCAAACACACCACACTCTAGACTATTGAAAGTCGTGTGCTTTCCTACTGCCCACTAGTCCTTAATTCTGCCTTTAGCTGGAATGTTCTTCCTCTATCAAACTCACTTCCAGGTGTTCTAGGCTCAGTCAGTTGGCAGGTGCTCCCTCCTTCACCATCTGTAGCCCTTTGTTCTCCCAGTATGGCACATTGTGACAGTTGTATCAGTCAGTTTAGGCTGCTTCAACAAATATCATGGTGGTGGAGGAAGGAGGGGCTCCCACACTCCCACATCCGATATCTACTTCCTCATCATTCTGAAGGTTAGAAGTCCAAGACAAAGGTTCTGGTTAGTTCAGGTGCTGGCTTGTGGATGACCACCTTGTTACTGTGTCCTCACATGACCTTTCTTTGGCACGTTTGGGGAGGAGGTTATCAAGAGTTCTCCCTGGTGTCTCATGATAAAGTCACTAACCCCATGGGATCAGAGCCCCCTCCTTAACACCTCTGTAAAATTTATTTTTATTTTAACTTTGTGTATCTGAGTGTTTTACCTGCATGTATGTAAGTACACCTATACCATACAGTATCTCTGGAGGCCAGAAGAGAGCATTGGATCCCCTGGAACTGGAGTTACAGATGGTTGTTAGCCTCCTTGTGGGTGCTGGGAACTGAACTCAGGTCTTCTGAAAGACCAGCCAGTGTTCTTAATCACTGAGCCATCCCTCCAGTCCTTAAGTCCACTTTTAACATCAGTTACTTCTTTAGAGCCTCAATAAGTAAGTTTGTCAAAGGGTGATGATGGGGACTGGGGATGAAAAACCTTCATTTTGTAACAGGTACCTTGCTCTACTTGTTTTTAAATAGCTCTCTCTCTGTGTGTGTGTCTCTCTCTGTCTCTGTCTCTGTCTCTCTCTCTGTCTCTCTCTCTCTCTCTCTCTCTCTCTCTCTCTCTCTCTGCAATAGGGCAGGAACCTAGGTTAAGCAAGCACTCTGCCTCTGCATTGCGTTCCCAGCCCCCAGATACATGTTTTATTTCCCCCTCTAAGCATGAAACATATGTGTTTAGTCAGTATTTGTAGATGAGTTTATAAACGTGGTTTCTATCTCCCTCCTCTGAGTCACCAGAGTCCTAGCAATGACCCAAATTTATCCAATGCCCCTGTTAGTCAGCTGAGGTCTATCAAGGATCTCTACCCCTGACTATTGTTCATTGCATTAAGTCACAGCTTCCTGGTGCCCCTCTAATGGGGATCATTTATTTTCTGGGCCCACTGAAGGTGCTGGAAACTTAACCCCATTGCTACTTCCCAAGCATGATCCTCAAGTGTGTTCCTAGAGGCCAGAGGCTGGCATTTTCTGCTTCTCATATCCAGTTCTGACATGTTGCTTGACAACCAACAATAACCTAATTAAATATTTGTCAAAAGAAGGAATGAATAAAAACAGAAACGTTAAAAAATTTCCTATCATTCCTATACCTGAAATTATGATTTAAAAGCATATTTATTGTAATGATTCAGACAATTGCCTTTCATGGATATTCACAGCACAGAGTCATCTCAGAGTCCAAGACAATTAGGGAGAGATTAGTCTACAGAGAGGATGGAAGGAGGGAAACTGGAGATCTGTATTAAATTTGAAAAGAAAATTTCCCAACAACAGTACTTCCTTGCCATTCATGAGAAATATGCCACAAAACCATCGCAGATGTTCAGTCTTACCTATTTCAACATAGCCTGTGGTTTCCATCTGAGAGGATGTGAAAAGCAGGTACAAAGCCATCAGATCCAAAGTGAATCTTCTTACAGTGCCACTGAGGGACACAATGAATGCCTTCAGAGCCAGGAGCCCCGCCTAACACTACACTCGTGTCCTTTGAACCATACACACCGATTCTCAAAGCTCAGAATGGTTATTTCCATTCTACAGCACAAGAAACTGAGTCCCAAAGAGGACATGTAAGCTGTCAGGGATATGACGCCTACATGCCTAGCTCAGGTGACTAACAGACTGATTAACTGAATATCTATCTATTCAGTCAAGATTTCAGCTGTGGTGTTTCCAAGCCAAGGTACGATGTTTGAAATGGTTTCAAAGCCTTACCAGAAATGACCTTCTGAGACTGGAGCTTCACTGAAAGGAGCCGCTCGATCTCCTTTGCTTTCTTTTGTCTTATGGTCTTGGCATGAGACCTTGCATAGGGAAGGTATTAGTGAAGTGCTTGTTCAAGATGAACGTCTTTTACACTACTGAAAGACTAAAAAGTCACTATTAACTGCTAACTCAGCTCTCCAAGTGCCTTACTCCATTTTGGTTGTTCTTCTCCCTCTTTGCTTCCCCTGTTGCCCCTCTCCTCATCAGTCCGCATGGCTCCCCAGTTTGTCCTTTGCCCCAGACAGCATGTGCTCAGAGCACCATTTGTCATTGCTTGACTCTCTTTTTTTTAACACCATCCTATTTCACTCAAGTAAAAACTTTGCATTTGGGTTGGAGAGATGGTTCAGTCAGTAAAGTGCTAGCCTTGCATGCAAGGAGGCATGAGTTTGATCCCCAAGACCCACGTCAAAAAGAAATCTGGGCATGGTATCTTGCAGTTGTAATCCCAGCACTGGAGAGGTGATGACAGTGGATCCCTAGGGTTTGCAGGCTGCCGGCCTAGCCTGCTTAGGGAATTCCAGGCCAATGAGACCAGGGATTGTCCTCTGCCTATGGCCCCTGCCCCTGCATGTACAGACACGTGTGCCTGCCTACAAATGAACGAACACACACACACACACACACACACACACACACACACACACACCTGCCTATTTACCTCTTCAGGGCCCTGTGATGAGGATTATTTATTTGCTGTGTCCTCTCAGTTCATTTCCTATGCCAGAGACTCAACTGCTATTTCTGATTTGTGCACATTTTCCTTAAAGACTATGAGAAGGATTTATCAACCTGGCTGAGGACACTAGCTGTCCTCAATATTCATTTCCTCTTTCCACAGGAACAAGGTATTTGTCAGTGTTTGGTTGCCCTCCCTTGAGGCCACATTTACCAACCTATGGCCATGTGACTAAGTCCTGTCCAATGGGAAAGGAGCAGAAATGTCCATCTCCATCATCTTTTCTCTCTTAGGACAAGCATTTTTGGACCACACTGCAGGGATAGCAAGGTAGTGATCTAGAAGCTTCTGGGTCCCTGACTCTACCTTCTCTTGGCCTTTGATCAACCCTCTCAGACTTTGTATGTGATGTGGTGTGGTGTGGTGTGGTGTGGTGTGGTGTGGTGTGTGTGTGTGTGTGTATGTGTGTGTGACATTACTTTTGTGGCCTTGAGTACTGGCCCTTACCTTCCACCTTGTTTGCAACAGTGTCTCTTTGTTTTCCTATTGTGTGCCCCTGGCCAGCTTTCCTGTGAGCTCCTGGGATTTTCCTGTCTCTGTCTCTCATGTTAAAGAAACCACACTGGGATTACAGAGCCATGCTATCATGCCCAGCTTTATGTGAGTTCTGGGGATCTGAATTCAGGTCTTCACACTTGGGTGGCAAATGCTTTACTCACTAAGCCATCTCTCTAACCTGTGTCCAGACTTTTATATAAAAATTTTAAAAGTTCCTAATGCGTTTAAGCTACCGCTGTGTTTTGATCTTTGCTCAGTCACATTCTAATCCTAACTAACATAGCTGAAATGGATTGATGTTGCTCTTTGGAGTGAAATATGTGTTACCTGGGGCTCAGTCTCACTCACAAAATGCAGACATCACCTGGTTTTGGGGTCAACTCCACAGAGAACCATGGGATCATCTACTTGCTGGCCTTAGTTCAGCTTCATCCCCTCATCCCCTCATCCCCTGACCTTTCGCCGTCCTGTGGTCCTTGCGCTTGGTGTCGGAATGATCACTCAGGGATTTGGGTTTTCATCTGAGATCACCCAGTTTCTACTGAATGTTGACGTTCTTTTTCATCATCTCTCCCTCGCTTTCCCAGTTCCTGCCAGTCAGCTTGCCAAGATGCTGGAAACAAGAAGATCAAATTCCAGAGTACCTCAGCTTTCTCTGGCTGAGCACTGCTCCTCTCGACATCTCCACTCTGTCAACGGCAGGAGGGAGCACCCTTCTACCTGCTGAGTTTCCCGTGCCTCCCTTTGAGTAGAAGCAACATCTGGGGAAATGCAGCCAGAATAGCATCCCTCCAATGCTTCATGAAAACATACTTGTCTTCAGTCTCCAAATCAGAGTGGGCTGGAGGCTCCTGTCCTGGGTCCCATAAGTGACCAAAGGTCCAGAGGAGAGCAGTGTGGCCAGGAGCAACCCCAGGCTCTGTGCTGCAGACATGTCCTGGCCTAGTTCCTGCTGCGCCCCCACTCTCCTTTCTCCCCCCTCTCTCGGACACGCACTACCTCTTACCCTTTGTAATATAAAGCCTATATTAGCTTTCCCCAGCAGTTTGTTATATAAAATGCTCCACATGACAGCTCAGAGTTGCCCTGGCTCTCCCATTTCCTGCAACCCCTTAAAGATCTTTCTTAATGTCCTTGCTCTATAATCCATTAATTTCTGTTTTATGAGTAGAAACTTCCCTTGATATTTCTTTGCACTAATCTTCTTTTTCTTTTCTTAGTCTCCCCCACCCTTTCTTAACATTCTCTCTCAGCCAGCTCTTCTCCGTATTTAATCCAAACCTCTTTTGTTTTTACTGAGGTCTGTTTTCCAACATTTCCATCTTCCGTGAAGAAGAAAAACAAATTGTTAAGGGTATTGGTCAGCACTCTGTTGCTGTGACAAAATACCTGAGGTGAACAGTTTAAAAGATGAAACAGGCTGAGGAGATAGCTCCATTATTAAAGTGCTCACTACACAAGCATGAGGATGTGAGTTCAGATCCCAAAAACCCATATAAAAGCTGGATATGGCAGCCTCTTGTCTGCCTCCCCATACACACACACACACACACACACACCAAAAAATAAATAAACAAATTAAGTTAAAAGAAGATAGATTTATTTTGGCCCTTTATTCCAGAGGTCTCAGGCCACAGTTTTTAGTTCTGCTGCAGCACAGTGAGTGCATGGTGGGGGGCTTTAACGTGTGTGTGTGTGTGTGTGTGTGTGTGTGTGTGTGTGTAGTAACCCACTTCATGGTGTCTGGGAAGTGAAAGAGAGAAAGAGAGCACAAGGCGGGGGCTCCAATACCCTCCGCAAGTGCACAGCCCCCAGTAGCCTGATTTCCTCCCACTAGTCCCACCCCCCTGAAGCTTCTCTAGCTCCTCATAGGGCCACGAGTCAGCAGTCAAGCCTTTAACACATGAGGTGTGGACATGGTTCAGATCCAAACCCCATTCTTCCCCAGAAACAAAACAAAAGCCACAAAAACGGCTTTTTTCAGATAGCTCACGGTGGATCCTAGTTCAAAATGCTCACTTTATCCTCATAACTTCTCTCACTCCTTTCCCCATGCACCCCAATCACCCTCTCTGCTCCTCTCTGAGAGAGCTGATAACTCACATAGGGTCTGGGAAGTCTTCACTTCGCCTTGCCTCTATGCTCTGAGCACTGCAAACAAGGATTGGGTCTCATGCATTCTTCTCCTTGGGGCCAGACAGTTCCTGGTGCACAGTGGGTTCCCAGTCTCTGACACACACTGAGTTCTCACTCTCTGGCACATAATAGGTCTTAGTTGCTGGCACATAGTAGGATCGTCATAAATATCAGATGATTGGCCACTGGAAGCCACGCTGCTCCCTTTGTTTTCAATGAATCCTTTTGCCACACTGAGATGATAAAGAAGGATACACTGACCATCATGCAAATGAAAACCTTCTGCTTTTCAAAAGGCGCTATTGACAGAATGAAAACACAAGCCAGGATCGACAAGAAAATAAAGAACTCTATCCAAATATTTAAAGAACTTTCAAAAAAATCAATCTTAAGGAAACAGTGCAATAAAAAAGTGAGCCAAAGATTTGAATAGAAGCTTTACAAAAGAAGGTATCGGGATGGGGAAACTACATGAAAAGATACTGTTCCGCATTAGTAATTAGGAAAATGCAAATTAGAAGCACAATAGCATACCACTGTCAGAGCAGGTAAGACTTGAAAACTGTTGGAGGGAAAGCGATCAGAATTCTCTCACATAGCTGCTGGGTATGTGAAATGGCCCAGCTACATTGGTAAAATTTCTTTAAAAGTTAACTATATCCTTACTGGGTGACTGAGCTTTTAATGCTACTTATTTACCCAGGAGAAAAAGATACCACACGCCGATAAAACTCGTAAATTAATGTTGACAGCAGCTTTGCTCATTATAGCCCCAAACAGAAAGTAGCTCAAATGCTTATAAGTGAGAACAGAAAAACTGTGGTATATCCCTACAATGGAATACTACTTAGGCACAAAAAGGGACAAGCAAAACATGCTGGGATATGGATGAATATTAAAATAATGAGGAATGAGAGACACCAGATCATAAATGCTCACCCTCAGTGATTCCCTTCCCATATGAGCTGGGATGTGCAAACTAATACACAGTCACAGAAAGCACTGTGGCGATTGGGGCTGATGCTGGGGGCTTCACAGGAGCACAGGGAGAACTAGGAATGGGAGGGAAGAGTTGGAGGCAAATGTGTTCATTCTCCAGATGTCAGGATGCATGTGTTAAATAGCTATGAAGGTGTGTGCTTTGAATGTGTGCTGTTTAGTGTATGGCACCTTGCCTCCATAAAGCTGTTAAATAGATAAATAAATGATAAACAGAAAAGTAAAGCAGTAAATGCTTTTGTCAACATTCTCTCAGTTCACTTACTTTTTCCCCAGAAAATAAGAAACAACTCATGGAACCTAATCTAGGGGCAGATTTGGCCTTTTGTGACACTGACTGAAGAGCTCTTGACTTTACTGTTAGTCTGGGTTGGGCTGGGGGTATCAATATGTGTTAATAGCTCAGTAGTACAATATGTGCTTAGTCTGTGGGAGGCCCTGGGTTCCATCCTCAGCACACATGCATGTACACACACATGCACACATACATACAAACACATAGTCGCATACAAACACATACACACAGTCACACACAGAGTCACACACAGACACACATGCATAAACACACACGAACATATGGACACACAAACACTGACACACACACATCTGGAAAGATATGATACAGTAGGTTGTTTTATGTGTTCTGCAACCTCTTGGTCTTCAGTCACAGTCAGGAAGAAGAACTAGGGAGGTCCCCATCTGCAGCTCATTCAGAGACTCTCCGTATTAGTAGAGGATACATGAGGATTCAGGTAAACAGAGTTGGTGATGGAGGAACAGTCTAGAACTGTGCACACTGGTGAAAACAAGGGGAGCGTGTTCTATGGTGTGTTGGGAAGGTCTCCAGCCCAGGACAAGCTCCTTCTAGGCACCAGCTGAGGGACCTCTCACTACCAGGGGCCCACCCACCATCACATCATTCGCAGCTGTAGGCTGTCTCTTCTGCCACGATGCACCTACCCCTGGCCTTAGTTGGCCCTTCTCACCCTGACACTCACCACCACTGCTTTAGGGAGCAGCTTCCCCTGGCTCTACAGGCAGGCTTCCCTTCCCTGCCTGCTTCCATGGTGGTATATTGTTTTGGGATCTGGGTTGGGACTGAGTTTTGAGTCACACCCCACACTGGGTCAGCACAGTGAGCATTGTGGTTCACCAACATGTGCTGTGTCCAGGCACCCAGACTGCCCAGCACACCACGGACCAAGCTCCCTTGCTTTCATCAGTGATCAGAGCCAGGAAGCCCAGTACTGGACTCCCGGAGAGCTGCGTTGAGTGTAATTGGAGCCTTGTTGTGTCCACTTGGTACTCACCTGTGACTCTGACCTTTGGATTAAGGGTCTTTGCAGATATAATTGATTAAGATACAGCTCTTTAGATGAGGTCATCCTGGACTCTCCAGATGGACTCAAAGTCCAGTGATGAACGTCCTTATAAGGAAAAAGAGAGGGAGAAGACACAGACACACAGAAGCAGGACACACAGACCAGAAAGAGAAGCCACCAGTGAAGGATGCCAATGACCATCAGTCAAAAGCAGGAGAGCTCCTGAACAGTGCTCCCTTGGAGCCCCAAGAAGAGCTAGCTGTGCTGGTACATTGATGGCAGCCTCGTGGCCTCCAGGACTGTAGGAGAGCGCATTCCTGCTACTTTACGATGCCAAGTTTGTGCTACTTTGTCACAGCAGTCCCTAAAAATTAATTCATATTCCACACTGTGCAGCTGCAGGGAGCCGTGGAAGGTGCTTGAGCTCCAGGCTGATAGATGCATGCTCCAGGAGTAGGTACAGGAAGGACTGCTCTTAGGGTCCGAAAGAGTTGGAGGTAACCTTCAGAGCCAGGAAGCCATGATCCTGTCATCTCTCCAGGCCCAGATCTGGGGGGTTTAGTGCCAGGATTAGAAAAAAATAGCACAGACATTGCAGAGAAGATGTAAAGGCAAGCCGGAAGCCAGACGTCTTCCTTCCCTTTTCCCTCAGTCACTGGGTTACTGAAACCACATCCCTTGCAGCAGGCCTGACTCTTAGAGAAACGGGGAGAAAGAGGGTCCCCTAGAGGGTTCTTAGTCTCATTCATAAAAGAATTTAAGAATGGACCAAAACAGCAGCAATTACAATTTTATTAGAATCTTAAAGAAAAATACTCAGGGCAGGTGAGTTGGTCATCTCGGCAGCTGCCTTGAGGAGGTGAATGGTGGGAAGAAGGAAAGAAAACCATGGAACCATGAAGGTTTAGAGCCTGTGAAGGAGGTCAGACACATGGTTGACTCCCAGCCACATGGCTGGGAGGAGGAAGCTTTTTAGAGAAAAAGTGAAGAACTACAAGATGCTAGGGGGCAGCCTAAAGCCTTAAGGAAAGCATGTTTAGTAAGAAAGGCATGAAGAAGAAAAGGAGAAATTATGCTTTCAGGAAAGCAGACAGACTTACAGAGCCCTACATGACTGTGGCTGATTGTGGAAGTTCTGTGGAGATCTGCATTTGCGCTAGTTCCAAGAAGGAAAAGCATGGCACTAGATTTCACAGAGTGAAGCTGAGAGGCTGATCAGACCCCATCAGACTGGACAGAGAGCAGTGAGGGAGGCCCCCAAGGGAAGGAAGGCCCTTTCTCTTCCTTCAAGGCTTATCTGACTATCCTTTCCTGCCTGTTGTTTTACAGTTGATAGAGCCTTGGTGACATACAGAAGTGAGTCCTAGCCAGGGGTAATTTTGTTCCCTAACATGTTAGTTGTTTGGTACTGCAGTCTAGTGCGTAGAGACCAGGGATGACGCTAACCAACCCACAGTACGCAGGATGGCTCCCTTTCATCCCCGCCTGTGAGTTACCAAGCTTAACACCAATGGTAAGGAAGTGAAGAACCTGGACACCCTGTAAGGTCCCCAAGTCAGAGGCAGAGCCTGAAGTCCCCACTCATATGACTCCAGACCGGAGATGAGGGATTTTGCCCTTTGGACACAGGACTGTGGAGTAAACACTAAAAAGTCAACTCCAATGACTTGGCAGGAGGAGAAGATAATAGCCGTTTGTAAACAGGACTGGAAGGAATTAATTGTGGCCACTGCTGCAGTCTGTATGTGTCTCTAAAACCCATGCTAGCAGTTAATTGCTAGTATTAGGAGGGAGGGCCTTTTAGGACTGTGATCACCTCACAAATGGATTAGTGATTTTATGAGACAGGTCATGGGGCTGGAGAGATGGCTCAGCAGTTAAGAGCACTGACTGTTCTTGCAGAGGATCCTGGTTCTATTCCCAGCACCCACATGGCAGCTCACAACCACTTATAACTCCAGTTCCAGGGGATCTGATGCCCTCTTCTGGCCTCTGAGGGCCTCTGTACACATGTGGTGTACATAAGTGTACTTAGATGCACATATATACACATAAAACAGATAAATCTTTAAAAAAAGAAAGGTTAAGGAAACTGGGTACCCTTTGTGTCCTTCCATTCTTTCACACTGAGTGAGAATACAGCATATGATCTCTTGGGAAGACAAGCTGCCATCTTGCAAGCAGAAGAGACAGACCCTGAGTCTGCTGCAGCCTTGAACATGGCCTTGCTGGCCTTTAAACTGTGAGCAATATATTTCTGTTCTCTGTAAGTTTCCCAGTCTCTGGTATTTTGTTATAGCAGCAGACAAGCGTCAAGGCAGCCAGCCTCTATGAGTGAAATATCATCTAAAAATAACTGTTATGTGCATAGCACTTAATGGTATTTCTTAAGTGTTTTCTTCAGTCTAATCAGAACCCTTGAACATACTTTTTTAACTGAATAGTAACATCAACAGCAAAAACATCAGGCTAGGGGATGCAAGTTTAATTAGATTTAGTTGAAGCATAATTCAGAGATGACATATATATTGTAGACTTTTATGTATTTTGAGTGACAGAAATGAGTTTCTAAAATCATTTTGTCTACTTGAAACGCTTTTCTTTATTTATTACTTTCTTTAGCAATTAGCAGAGGATCTTAAAGGAGATATTACATAATGCTTGCAACAGAAATAAACAAACCAAAAGCCTCTGAAGCTCAACAGCTAGAGGTAAACGTTGTCAGCAGCTTGAGGGATACGATGTTCATCACACCACACTGTGACATGTATACTTAATAGCATATTACCACCTGACTAAGGACTCCCAGACACTGTGTCAGTTCTGGTGGCCAGATGACAGGATGGCCAAGCTGCTTTGGTGCCTTCCCTGTTGTAGTCGGTGATATGAGGAAAACAGTCATTGCCCTGGACAAAAAGAATGTGAGAACATTTGTGACATTCCAGGAAGATCTTTTTGATAGTGTCGTTTTGTCCTTTGGAAGACATCCCAAGTTTAAGTGCATCCCAAGTGCCTCCAGCATCCTCCTGTTGGTGGGTGGGAGCCTTGTTGGGAGTAATGGCTAATCTTATGTGTTAACCTGGCTTGACCTCAATATGTGGTCATGTTATTCTGAATGTTTCCGGGAGGTCGTTTTTCCACATTTACATTCAAACTGGTGGACTTGAAGCAGACAGTCTTTTAAAATGTGAATGGTCCTCATCCAATCCATTGAAGGCATGGACCAAACAAAAGCTGACTTGCCCTAGCAAGAGGGCATTTACCAGCAGGCTGCCTTGGACTCCATTTGTAACCCAGAGTCTCCAGCCTGCCAGCCTCCTCCATCAGTGTGTGTGTGTGTGTATGTTGTGTGTATATGACTATGTAAGCCCAGGTATGCACATGCAGAGACCAGAGGTTGATATTGGATGACTTGCTGGATCATTCTTAACCTTATCAATTAATTAATTAATCAATCAATCAATTAATTAATTAACTTTTGACAAGCTGCCCTTGATCACACAAAGATTTGCCTGCCTCTGCCTCTTGAGTGCTGGGATTAAAGACTTGCACCACCATGCCCGGCTTCTACCTTATTTTTTGAGACAGAGTCTCTCCCTGAACTAGACTGGCTAGCCAACGAGCCCCTAGGATCCTCCTATCTTTGCCTCCCAACACTTGAATTAACAGTATGTGCCACCATGCCCAGGGATCCAACTCAGGTCTTCACACTTGTGCAGCAGGCTCTTTACTGACTGAGCCACCTTTCAGCCCTCCATCAGGTTTTTAAATCATATTAGCTGATTCCTTAAAATAAATCCCTTCACACGTGTGCTCTGTTTCTCTGGAGGACTCTAAGGCACTGGATGATGGCCCCTGTACTGTGCCTCTGTTGTGTTACATTCTGGGGAGGAGTAGACTTGCAGGACTCATGGGCCCTCTGTCTTTTGCAGTGCTAGCCAAAGGGCAAAGGTCCCTCTTTGTCAATTGCAGCAGTGGAGAGCTGGTGTCAGCCACTGGCATTGTGGGATCATATGCCATCTGGTGTTCTGGTCTCACTTGAGTGACATCTTTCCCCACTGGATGAACAAACTTCAGAGTAGAGTGATGTGAGCAAGAGATACCCTGGGTATTGGTGCCAGCCTCTCCCAACCTTGTTCAGGAGTCTGCCTGCAACACATCAAGCTTAGTGGGGCCTTTAAGAGGGATCCTTCTCCAAGTCAGACACAGAGGCAAGCCCAGGATGTGGCAGGCCAGAAATTGGCCACATTGAGGAGATTTGCAAGGATAGGGCTGTTTGTCTTGAAGAAAAGAAACAGGAAATGATGTTCTTTCTTACAAGCTCTTTATGGAAGAGACTTTTAAAATAACTGTAGCAGGTAGAGCTGGCAGAGAGTGAAAGAACAGAATGAGGCAGATTTCAGCTTATTGCCAGCTGTTTGGAACAGGTAATGACCTTCCTGTGACAGGAAAGATGTAAGAGAGACAGATGCTGGGGAAAAATACTATTCTGCATTGGACAAGATAGTCTTTCTCATGGATTGGTATCTGAGATGCTGTGACTAGTCAGAGAAGCCTGTGTGCTAAAGAGGACACTTGTCCCCATCTACACTGGATTATGGATAATAAAACAGGTCTGTGGAACTGCATAGAATGACCTCTGCCAAGATTCTCAGGTAAGTGGACATGTTTTGATCAGGCAGTCACCAGGATCCTGGTTCCAGTCCAATGGGACATAGGCCTCTATTCATCCATAGGTACTGACCTCAGCTTCTGTAAACAAGGCTGTGCTCAGCTTGCAAGCCAAATGGCTTGTTCCAGGTACTTTGTGGATTTGCAGGTGCCCAGGGTTTGCAGGCTGCTGAGCTATGGCCAAGTGGCTGAGTAATTGATGACGAGGTTGTTGATGTCAGGCTAACTGAGCAAACTTCTCCCTGAACTAGACACAGTGCAGCCCAGCTCAAATGCCAGCTGCTGCAGGCCCTAAGAAGGTATCTGTCCATCAGTCCAGGGACAAGAGGCTCTGAGGGAAAAGATGCTCAACCCACTGGACAAAGCCTGGGAATTTTAATTCCTCAGTTCCCAGAAACCAAGGAGCCCCTGAGTACTCAGCTGCTCCTGCCCGCTGCACTACTTCTCTACCACAGTTCTCACTGGGGACACTTCCATGGTTACAAAGAGAGCAGATGTCTATCTTAATCTGTGTTCTGTTGTTATAACAAACACCTGAGACTGAAAATTTTACGAAGTAGGGAGGTTCTGCACATGAAGCTGTCTGTGAAGCTGAACAGCATGGTGCAGCATCTAGTGAGGGCCTCTTGCTGCATACAGCACAGCAAGAGGGTCGGAATGAGTCTAATGCCATTGCAGGGGGCCTACCCTCATGAGCTCATCTAACCCTAGTTATCTCCTAAAGGTTCAATTTCCAAACACCATTAACTATGCTACGCATTTGAGGTTAAGTTTACAAAACAGAAATTCTAAGGGATGTGCTCCAACCACATTACCTCCATTCTGAATGCACCAGGTTACAGGGAATCTGAGGGAAGAGACTTGGTGTACTGACCGCCTGGGTAGCAGTGGCTTGGAATTAAGAGCTCGCACATCTTGGGGTGTCAGCTGTGTCTGGAGTAGGGTGGTGACAGCCCTCTGTTGCTGGCTCTGTTCCATTCAGTTCTCTCTGGGTATCTGCAGCAGACAGACTGAGTTGATCCAATTTCTTGGGGCTGCAGGAAGGCAGAGGCCCTGGTCCTTAACAGGGGTCAAAGAAGGCAGTAGGCAACCAGGGGATTTAGGTGGCAGAAGCAAGACCAGGGAGGATGTGAGAGGACCCCCTAACTCTGAGGAAATGACCATACATTTGATTCTTCCTCTGAGGGGAAGATAAAGAGAGGATTTGTAAGGAAGCTCAACAACTATATATTCTAAGTGTGACACAGGCTGCTTGGGGAGACCTTGAGCTCCCAGCCCTGGAGTGACATGGCTGGCAAACAGACTACACAGTAGATTAATGTTGGTGGAGAGGTGGGCCAAGGTCATAGCTGAAGTGCATCTGAACATGAGGCTCTGAATAACAGGCACCTTTCCAAGTGTATCAGTTAGCTGTAGCCACAAAAGACTGAGTAACAAAATATCCCAGTGGCATTTAATGCAGCTCCAATTTGGAGAGTGTTTGTGGGATGGCTGGGTGTGGCTCTGTGTCACATGGTCTCCCCTCCTCCTGGGACCTGAGGCCAGGCCTGGGTTTGGTCACCATACTTGAAGGCAGAAGAGCAAAAATGCAAGCAGGAGGAAAGGAGGGCTTTGGAAACCTGGGCTTGGTCACAGTCACTTCTGCCTGCTGTCCAAGTGCCATGACTGGGCACAAAGAGATGAGGATGTTTGCCCAACCTGTGGATGCAAGAAAGGACAAAGACCTGAGGTCATCTGTGTGGCCCTCCATGTGACTCTTATGGGCTAGGAGAACAGACACAGGAGTGAGTAAAGAGACACTTCCTAGAGAACTGAGTTACTCCAGAGGCAGAGAAATCAGTGCTCTCAGTGCAGAAAGGTTTATTGGGCATAGGGTCACCCCTAGGTATTTATGCTGTGCCCCAATATCCATAGGGAAGAATCTCAGAGGCCATCCAGTCCAGATACCATCCTCACGTTTCAGACTGAAAACCCAGGTCAGAACAGTGGAGTGGGAGGGGGGTGGCCTGCCCAGCTTGCTTGCTCTGCCCCAGCTCTCCTAGCCAGGACTCCTTCTCCCTCTAGCAGTGGAACTTGCTGTACTTCTCAGGGGAGCCTGCAGGAGCCAAAGACAAGGATACAGCATGTAAGAGTTTGGCTCAGAACAGCCACTGAGGTTTCTGGTGAGTATCTGATGGCAAACGGGCAATACAGGATAGAAGGGAATAAGCAATACCAGCTATTGACTACCTGGTGGGCAGTGCCAATATCCATCAAAAGGATCATGGAAACTCAGGGGAGGAAAGGCAACATGGGACAGTGAGCAGGGACCAAGGCTAGTTTTGAAGGGCTTTTTCCAGGTGCCAGATGGGAGGAGCCGGTTTGTAAGTGGCCTGTAGAGACATGTGGCACTCTCCGCCCTCTTGTAGAGTGGTTGTACTGACTGGGAACGATGTAGTCCTGAATAGGAGGCAGACTGCCCAAACACAGAGCCTGAGATGTCCTGGCTATGGCAGTGAGCACAGCAAGACCCAGAAAACTGCAGTTGAGTGGCTCTCTCCATGTACCCTTCCCATCTGCCACCTCCCTAAGGTGGAATCCCCACAGGCCACACGGTCAAGTGACTTCTGGGCAGCCATTACTTCTTGCTTCCCAGGCTGTCCCAATGGGTCACAGAACATCTTACTCCTTTGTGTCATGCAAGTTGGGAGTAGGAATGTGACTTTGTTCTTCCAACACCCCGTTTGATAAGGCTGAAAAAACTGCCTAGCAACAAAGGGAACCCAGTGTCCACTGGGCTGTGAGTGGCCAGAAGACAGATTATTTCATTTCACGACTTCTTAAGTTTTTTTTGCAGCACCCAACAGACTGTCTGGCCCATAGATGGTGCCTAATAAACATTCATAGAGGAGCCAAGTACCAGATTAGTTTGAAACATTACCAAAGTCTTCCTGGGGATCAACTTGAATGAGGCTGGGCAGGATGGATGAGATGGGAATCCATGACTGCCAGTTGCTTAGAATATAAGTTTGCTCTCCCTGTTCAGTGATCCTTCCCAAATCACCATGTGTGGACCTCAGAAGGCTCCTCCTCCTCAGTGTCTGCACAGTGGTAACTGATCAGGACACTCATCTTGTAGCACATATGTCACCATGGGTCAGGGCATGGTGTTCACCATGGGCTCCCCATGTTTCTCCTGAGGCAGTTGGTGCTTTCTGGTAGAGCTTAGATTAATTGTATCCTCTAAACCTCACTTCTTAAAGTGAGGGTCATGACCCCATATCCCCAGGGTTGTGTGACTAAAGCAGTGGTCATGAAAAAGCAGGCAACAGTAAAAGATTACCAAATGCATAAAGATCAAAAATAAATGCAAAACCAAATGCAAAAGAAAGGTGAGGTGGTTTTGGCCCATGTTGTACTGAATGACTTCGCTGTGCCTCAGCTATGAATACACAATGTGCACACTTTGCCCTGCACCTGCTGTCACATCGTGCAATGCCAACCAGTACGTCTTGAAGCACCTCAGCTCAGATTTGGGACTATTGGATGTTATCAAGGGTGGTGTTTTTACTGTATACACACAGTTTTCAGCTCTTAAAGAAATGTAATGGTTTAATTATAGAAAACAAAGACTTTCAATGTTTTCCTGGCATCCTCCCTTAGCTTGTAAATATTAAATTAGTATAACTTTGGATTATATTGTGTTAGGACATTTAATTTTAAAAATTGCTGTTTTAGTAGCTTACTAGAGTTTCATTTAAAAAATCGTTAATGACTTTTAGCTTGGGATTAGGTTAAAATTCTCAACAATTTCTGAAACGGCCCTAGGCACAGTTACAGTCTCTGCATTGATGATTATAAAATCAAAATATTGATCACAGGATAAGGAGAGATCAAATTGGAAATGACCAGGAAGCTTTCTTCCTGCTGAACAACTTTCAAAGTACAAAGGTGCTCTGTAGGCTGCTGGGTAAAAAAAAGTCATCAACAGTCTCATGCAGTTGTGAATCCCGTGAGCTACAAAAATAAACAGCATGGCAAGATATGTCCATGGGTGCAACAGTGGCACAAATGTTATGAGGGTAACCAACTGCTTTCTAATTGGATTTAAGGCCTGTACCACAGGAGGAAACATGTGCCTGGTAAGGTGAATCTGGCCAAAAAGCCATGACTGGGGAGCTCACAGGCAGGCCCCAGGGGTGAACCAACTGCAATTACTCTGCTAAAAGGGCATAGTATCAAACCGCTCGCTCAATTAGTATCTCTTTACCCATGGATTAGTATAGCTCTCGGACCCTATCAAAGAAGTTTCTTTGGGGACTGGATTGATGGCTCAGTGGTTAAGAGCACTGGCTGCTCTTGCAGAGGACCTGGGTCCAATTCCTAGCACCCACATGATGGCCAACAACCACCTGTTACTCCAGTTCCAGAGGATCTGATGCCCTCTTCTGACCTCCACGGGCACTGTACAACACAGGTGCACTTAAATATATGCAGGTAATACACTCATACACATAAAATAAAAATAATAAATAAAAATATTTTAAGAAGTTTCTTTGTGCAGTGGATGTGATTAAACACAGAAATTCACAACTGATCAAAGTGCAGAGAATAAGTGTCTGTGGAGTGAGTATTGAGCCACAAATGGCACATCTATACCACATATCCTTCCCACAAAGGCTCAGGGACCTGCTCAGAAGAAGAGGTTGAAAGATTATAAGAGTGAAAGATTGGAGTGAACTATAGCTAAATATACTGTCTGCATGTGATAGGACCACCACACTCATGAACTCACAGCAGCTGTGGCTGCCTGAACAAGATCAAGCCAGTCAACGTGCTAGAATGGAGGGGCCAGGAATTGATGAGCCCCAACTGAGTTGTTATGGACAGTTGCTATCATCTGAGGGAGAGAGAGTCATTTTTCTTTAAGGTTGTGGCCTCTGGTAGGTTGACCACACTCCAAGAGATGGCCCCGTGCCCAAAATTATACAGACAATGCAAATGAACTTTGTGATTACCTTTTTTTAAAGAACAAGGGAGTGGGAATGATCCTGGGAAGAGTTGGGGGAGGAACGGGGACAGAATATAACCAAAATACATTGTATGGAATTCTCAAAGAATAAATGAAAACATTAAAAATAGCATAAAAATATTAGCCAACTCTGAACAACATTGAAGATGGTCTATATCCTGCAGCATCAAATATTCAGCCAAGATTTATTCAAGCAAAACTAAGTAAGCACATCCATCTTATTAATATGTAAACTTGCTTTAGTCTTTAATAAGTGGTAGAATTATATGTATACCAAAAAATGCTTTAAAATAAGATTCTTTATAATTTAAAACCAGTAGACATTTGATTTGTATACAATTTTACACACCTCGTTGGGTGTTTTTTCCCCTTGGGAAGATATCAGCAAATGTCAATTCACCACAGAAAGAGCACAAATAGATCAAAGAAACCATCCACCACAGTCTAGCACAGCGAACCAGTTTTGGGGGTTACCTATAGGAGGGTGGGTAAGGGCTTCTTACAGGTACATGGATGACTCAACGAGCTGCATCATCGAAAATCCAGCGTGGGACTAGTGGTAACTCACGAAAGCTGCACCCCTGCAGCTCCGCCATTAGGTTGGACCGTCTCCTCTTGCCAGCAATTTTGCTTTACAACCTTTGGGAGGGGCCTTGCGAATCAAATCATGTAAGTTTCAGGAGCTTTCTGAGACTCTGAACCTTAGTAAAATGCTTCAATTTGGAGTTAAGAGCTATACAACAACCTATATTCCCTGGGTTGTGTAAAATTTCTCAGTTGAAGAGGGGCTGTGAGTGGAAAATGTTCAAGAAGCCCAGTGCTAATCAGCATCCAGTCTGGGATGCTTTTCTGCCTTTGATAGGATTTTCAGGCCCAGGAATGGTGAGTGGAAACAGGAATGGTATCACCTCTCTTACCATGAGTGATTCCTCACATGCATCTTGCTCCTTGTCTCATAATCTTAGACTCTACTGGCCTTGAAGCTTCAGTTCCAGAGGGAAGAATGTCTCACTATGACACACAGCCAAGATGCCACAGATCTGGAAGGCAGACAGCCGTCTGGTCACCTTGAGATCCTCCTGCCTCTGAACATAAGGAACTGGGGTGACGCATCCTGATTACCTTAGAGGAACTGGATGGCTAGACAGTGTGATGAGGAAGAGTGTTTCTGGATTACTGTGCTCCCCTTAGGCTCTTAATGGCTCTGTGCCTTCTCCTCAGAGTCAATGGGAATCTACAACAGTCCGGTTCAGGCAGGACCATTCAGGGCCCAGACCTTTATTTTTATTTTATTTTTTGATTTATTTATTTCTGTTTTGTGCATATGAGTATATTTTACCTGCATGTATGTAAGTACACCATGTGTGTGAAATGCCTGCAGAGTCCAGAAGAGGGTGTTGGAGTCCCTGGAACTGGAGTTACAGATGGTGGTTAGCTACCAAGTGGGTGCTAGGAACCAAACTCAGGTCCTCTGCAAGAGCAACCAGTGCTCTTAACTGTTGAACTATGACTCCACCCAAAGCTCAGACCTCTCATTAATAAAGCTCTGGTCACCTCACCAGGCAAGGGACCAGTGTCCATTAGAAGCACTTGCTGAAGGTAAAGGGAATATGGGGTATATACTGGAAGAAGGTATTTATAAAATAACTCTGAGTCTGTGGGTGGCTGTAGACACAAGTACGTGGAGGTTATGTGCTTCTTCTTGATTTTGTTGTAAACATGTGTACGTATAAGTGAATACATATTTTTTTTGGTCTTTTTGAGACAGGGTCTCCCTATAGCCCCAGCTGTCCTGGAACTCACTATGTAGATCAGGTTGGCCTCGAACCCACAAAGATCTGCCTGCCTCTGCCTCCCAAGTGCTGGGATTACAGGCATGTGCCACCATGCCCTTTAAATACATATTTTAAGATATATTGAAAATTTTTATGTGTATGGTGTTTTGCCTGCATGTATGTATGTGTACCATGTGCATGATATACTCATGGAAGCCAGAAGAGGACATCAGATCCCCTGGCACCAGAGTTACACATGGTTGTTAGCCACCATGTGGGTGCTGAGAATGGAACCCAGGTCCTCTGTAAGAGCAGCCAGTGCTCTTTACCAGTGAACCATCTCTCCAGTCCCAGAGGTAAATATTGTTTGCTTTCTTTTCTCATATCTCCTTACCATTTCTTATGCATTACCAAGCGTTAAGCTACCTGCTATCAGAAGGGAAGAATGACAGTAACCTTACCCACCGCCCCTCCACTTCAGGAGGGTTAGTACCCCTGCAGTCCTGTTCAGGACAGTCCTATCGTGTTAGACAGACAGAAATGCAGCTATGTTATTATCTTTACTTAAAAGTAAATGTGATTTTAGGAGATGTGTTTGGATACCAAGTTGACAAGAGGCAGACTGTTTTACGTGGTGTTCAGTTTTATGTGTCAGCTTGGCTCAACTACTGTCCTCAGCTTTTTAATCTAGGTGCTCCTATGAAAGGATTCTGTAGATGTGTTAAATTCTGTGGTGGGTTGGCTTGAAATAGGGTTGCTCTAGCCAGTCTGGGCGGGCTTGACTTAGACAGTCTAAAGACCTCAAGAACAGAGCTGAAATTCTGTGTGTAGACTCCAACATCTGCATGCGCTGGAACCTCCGGCCCGGACTTCCCTGACAGCGTGCCCTTCAGATGGAAGCCTGGTCTAGCTAGACCCCTGAGTTGTATTGCTGTCAGTAAGTTTTTTCATCTGTCTCTCCTGATGGCTAGATTTGTCTGGATACCGGTACAGAATCCATGGAGTTCAGCCAGCGGAAACCAGAGGAAAAGGTGTGGTGTACTACAGATCACAGACCAAAAAGTACAGGCAAAGGTTACTGTCCACTTAAATCATGGCAGTGAAACTCTTGTGGTACTGAATTGTTTGACTGAACAGTGTCACACTTTGGGACGGCAGTGCCAGCTGAGGGTCACAGCTCAATGCCTGGGCTAATGAAAGCACTGAAGGTCTGCATGGTGGCACAGGCTGAGAACACACTAATCCACACAAAGATGTCTCAGGCTCTCTGGCCATGATGGGCTGGATCCAGGGCAAGCTGAGTGCTGGAGCTAGGCCTTTCATTGGTTCTGTCCTGGAAGGGGAATTAAAGGCCTATGCGGGAATTTAACTGAAACTCACAGCCAGGAAGCAATGTGGGAACCTCTGAGAAGATGGATAGAGACAGATTTGGAAAGATGGCAGAATGGCGACAGACAGACACTGGAGCTTTCCCTGGCAGATTGGACCTGGCCCTCCATTCACAACCTCACTGAGTGAGAACTGTGCTTCCACTATTCTGCTGTGAGCTCTGTGCAATTCTTTCTTTTAGATGTGAATGCATTTCGGGGCCCACTGGCACTGGCATCTCTTTGGCCAATGGAGTATAAGTAGAAGTGAGAACAGGATGTTTCTGAACTGAGGCCTCCAGAGGCCTCACACTTGGATTCATTCTCGTGCTTTTTTGAAGCTCAAGAGCTTCCCTCAGCTAGCTGCTACCCCAGGCTTGAGCCTGGATTGAATACACATTGAGTCACATGGAGCCCGAACTCAGCCGAGAGCCAAGCTCATCCAACTCCACATCTATGGATCTATGAGCATAAGAATGCATTTTTGCAGTTGAAAATTTTTGCTGATGATAACGGGGCAGTTTCTTGCACAGCATTTTTTTTTTTTGCTAATTGCTGCCTCATACTTCTGTCCATTGTAGTAAGAGAGTAGAGCTGCCTCCATCAACATGGTATCCTCTGCCACACCTAGACCATTCATGATGACTCAAGAACTCATAGATCCGGAGGCAGAATTCTCTCCGCTATGGACCAGAGCTAGGTGTGGGGTTTGAGAATCTGAGGGGAAGGGGAAAGAATGCTCTACAGGAAGCCAGGAGACTCAAGTTCTAGACCCGGTTGGCACCAAACTCTTTGCGTGGTTTCTAGCTGATCACTGCCTAGGTTCCCTAATCTATGAAACACGGTGGTCACACTGCACACCTCCCAGATTAACTTCCTCCCCAGCAAGCATCAGAAGCTATTGTCTTTTGTGGATTATACTAGACACTATAGTTTTATCTAATCTGCATGACTTTTCAATGACTGATAAAAACTTGTGCCCCCCCAACTCCTTTCAGAGTCTCAAAGACTAGTAGTGGCTGCCCAGAACTGCCTGGAGAAAGAACTCAAGGCTGCATGTAAGCTTGACCAGAATAGGTTCCACATTTGAATCCCTCCTCCAGGAGGCAGGAGATGGTGGCCCTGTGGTCTGCCCCCTGAAGTGACTGCTCCCTGATAGGAAAGGTACCTGCAGTGCTAAACCACAGTGATATTCCAGGTTTTCTGCCAAATGCATAGACATGTGGAGCCAAAGCAAGAGTGAGAGGAGCTCCTGGCCCTGGGGACATTCTGTGTGGGCTTGGGGTGCCAGTCCTCAGCAGCAGAGCCTCTGATATCTTGAGGCACATGCATGCACAATGAGAACATGGCTCCCTTGGGCTTTGTGGAAGGCACGTGGGAAGCAGGCTGTGTGCCTTGTAGCTTTCAAGTCCCCTGTGTGATACCACTAACCACTGTTTCCAAGACCTTCAGCTACAAGACAGTGTGGGTGAGTACCACAGTGTTCTCCTGGGACCTGGGGGAGTGGTGCAGCTCTGCCCTGGGAGATAGTTGGTCCCAGCCTGCATCTTCCTGGGAGGTCCTGGGATGATTATGAAGCATCTTAAAATGGCAGTGCCTGATCTCTGAATTGTGATCATGTAGCAGAGGCAAGAACCTGGTGGATGTACGTGAGCTCTAGGGTTCTTCAGAGTTCTAAGATGCTCAGTTTCTATAGAAAAGGACTGAGAACAGGAGACACTTTAGAACAGAGGGCTGGATGAGGCATCCAGAGTCTGAGACCTAAGTGACAGAGAGCCTAAGCCAAACTGGCTTATGGGGAAAAGCTCTTGAACACCCTGTCTCTGCTTCAGGCTGCTATCATAAAATTCGTGAGGCAGAGTACTCTATAAACAAAAGATTATTTAGCTCAATGTTTAGATACTGAAATTCAAGACTGAGTGGTTTCCATTTGTTTCAGTATCTGGTGACAGTTTCATGACAGAACAATGGTGGATGGCCATGCAATGGCAGATGGGGACAGGCATAGAAGAGGTCACAAGGTGAGACAGGTTTGCTCTTTGGGGTGTGTGTGTGTGTGTATGAGTATGTGTGAGTGTGTGTGTGTACGTACATGTGTGTGCGTCGATGCCAGACTTCAACATTGAGTGTCTTCTTCAAGTTTTCTCCACCTTATTTTTTGGACACAGTCTCTCACTGAACCTGGGAGTCACTGATTCAACTAGGCTGACTGACCAATGAGCTCCAGGGATTTGCCTGATTCTGCCTCCCCAACCCCGAGTGCTGAGTAACAGACATACACTGTCACATCCAGCTCTTACTTGGGTACTGGGGATCCAAACTATGTTCTCGTGCTTGGGCCACACTTTACCAACTAAGCCATCTCCCCAGCCTTGGACCGTTCTTTTTTTTTTTTTTTTTCTTTTTTTTTAAACAATCCACTGTTGTGGGAACTAACCCGGGTCTGAAGAGAGCAACCATAATACCTTCCAAGGTCAGTACTCTCCAAGGACCTTAGGTCCCCACCTCTGAAAGGTTCCATAACCCCAACACCACTGCACTGGGGCCAAAATTCATACCTGAATCTCTAGGACGGGACTACACCCAAACCAGAGCACTCAAGCGGAAAGAAAGCACAGGGTCAGATTATAGGCTCAGCTGGACTTGGAGTTCCAAAGCCTTCCCAAACAGTGGTTCTAACTCTCAGGAAGATTCCCCATCCTGGCTCCTCAAACCAAGGGCTCAAGCAGGACAAGATCTTGTCTCATTTTTGTTTTTCATCTAGGCTGCACCTCATAGGCTGTCTCAGTAAGCACCATGCCAAGAGAAGAAGGGCGGCCCAGTTCCAGGCCAGTGTCGATACCACCTCTAAACACATGAGCAGAGAATGAAGCTGTGAAACGGAGAATGACAAACTGTAGCTGTTCACATGGGAGCGCGGTCTCCCGAGCTGATCACCTGGGAGCTGGCCTGTCTGGGAGACATTCCTAGGACCAAGAAAACCAACAAACAGAAAAGCAGGCAGCCCATTGCTAGCTAGTGTGGACACACCAGGCACCAACTGAGTGGGTGGCACCCATAGGTTCAGAACAGCAACAGACAGCTTGCAGAATAACATTAGAAATGGCACACAGTGAGCCCCTAGTCCTTGGGGACATGCAGGGGAGCTGGGGGGTTAAAATGAGCCCAACTGAAGTTGACTGTTTGAGCACTGTGGTGTTCCACTCCCACTGAGCTTTCAAAAGTGAAATGATCAGGGGATTATAATGTTCTGAATAGTTCAGACAAGTGCAGAGAGAGAGAGGCAGGTGTTCCAGCATGGGGGTGGATGTGGCAGTTGTCAGGCTGACTCACTGAGGGGCCATTGAGGATGCAATGTGGACTAGGCTAAGCAAATGGAGGCCAGGCTGAGTGATCACAAGAGGATGAGACTCTAAGGCTCTAAAGAATATAGACCCCAAGTAAGAGATCACCCCTCCAAGGCTCAAGGAACATTATGGTAGGAGGGGCAGACAGAATGTTAAGAGCCAGAGGAAGTGAGGGAGTGTTGTGGAGGCTAACTTGTAGTCAGGACATGGCTATGGCACTCTTGTACAGCTGTGATTACCTACACAAGATTAGACCCAGCAGCATTCTGCCATGCTAGCCTGCCTCCCCTACTTGAGGATTTATAGACTGATAATAGTTGCAGGAGTAGGAGAGAGAGGCATTCTTTTCAGTGGTCTAGTCACTGGTAAGTTGCCCCATGTTCCAGTAAGTAAGCCTTCACCGTGCTCCTGTAAGCAACCCTAATTAAACTTACACACACACACACACACACACACACACACACACACACACACACAAAGAGACGTGAAAGTAGAAAGGCAACTAGTTAGGAAGAGGAAGAGGTATGTGGTGGGTCCAATGACAATGTCTCCCATAGGCCCCAAGTAGCTGAATACTTGGTCCCAGCTGGCACTGCTGGTTGGGCCTTGACAGAGGAAGCAGGTCATTGGGGTGGGCTTTGAGAGTATATAGCCTTGTCCACTTCCAGCTTGTCTCTATGTCCTGTATCTGCCTGAAGATGTGGGTGCTCAGTTTTCTGCTCAGGCTGCCTCCTGCCGTGTCTCCTCCACTCTTATTCCCTGGAACCGTGAATCAAACAAACTCTTCCTTCCATAAGTTGCCTTGGTCATGGTGTTTTATCACAGTATCAGAAAACCAATACAACTAATACAGGGTGAATGTGATCAAAATACATTATATACACATATGGAAATGTCATAATGAAACCCATTATTATGTAGAATCAATATATGCTAATAAAAACGTATTTTAAAAAGAGATCAGAGGCTAGAGAGATGGCTCAGAGTTAAGAGCACTTGCTGCTCTTGTAGAGAACCTGAGTTCAATTCCCACAGCAGGTGGCTTATAACTGCTTGTAATCCTGATTCCAAATGGATTCAACACCCTCTTCTGGCTTCTGTAGGTACACGTGTGTGCACACAGACAACACATACATACAGTACACACACACACACACACACACACACACACACACACAAGAAGAGACAAGGTGATAGGGAGCCATGGTAACCTTTGAAGTGGGGTGAGACTTGTCACTGAGGTGACTCTTATTTCTAGCTCTGGTAGTCTGGCACAGTGGTTGGTGTCCCCAAGGACTGGAGACTGCCACACCAAAGGTGTGTGTATCAAAAATACCAAATAGAAAGGAAAAATGCAGTGCCACATATTGTGCATGAACCCAACATGGTGGGAAGCCCATAGGTTACATACACATCCATACATGCATTACGCTACCATGCAGTGAAGCCAAATGTGTGCTGAGCACTCCCAGCATGCACTGCTGAGCACTTCTGGTTAATTAGTCCTTGTCCTGCGATGTAAGTGTAATGTTCCCCTCTCTTGACTTGAGGGCTGCATTAAGAGGCCATGAGAAAGTGGCAGAGGCGGGCATGATGCCAGGTATGTCTAAATCCACCTTAACCCCATCTTGAAGTCTTAGCTATGATTATGGTTCCGTGGGTGGATTCCAGGGGAGTTTCCTTTCTCCACTTTTCTATAGTTTACAAATCATCTATGGTGAATATATACCACTTTTGTTAGGAAAGAGAAAATATATGCTCTCCATAAACCCATGCTGCGGGACCCCAGCTCTCCAGAGAAATCACTCCCCCAGCTGCCACTTAGGTCCCCAGCACTACAGCGAAGACAAAGCCTGCTCGAAAGTTGGGAGACGCCCCTCTCTGGGTTTGCAATTACTAATACCGTCACAGCACCCATGTCCTATTTTGCCATTCTCTTCCATTTTAAAATTAATTTTATTACATAAATAAAATCAGGACACATGCTTCTTATGAAACCTTAAAATACTATCAATAAGGCCAAACTCTCATCTGACTGTCACCCCTATCTAGTGGCCACCATGAGATAATGACAGTGATTGGGTGGAATAAGTTCTTCTAGATCCCAACTTTTCTTTTTTAAGCAATGTATTATTTATGTGTATGTGTGTCTGAGTGTATGAATGTGTACCATGTGCATGCAGGTGCCTGAGGAGGCCAGAAGAGGGTATCAGATCCCCTACAACTGGAGTTATAGGCTGTTGTGAGTCACCCTGTGACTGCTGGGAACTGAACCCAGGTCCTCTGGAAGAGGAGCAAGGACTCCTAACTGCTGAGCCATCTCCCAATCCCCCATCCCCAGCATCTTAAACTGTGGGATGTGATCCATATGGGACCCATAAGGGAATGCAAGGTTGTGAAAAATTAGGTGACAATAAGGGTTCTAAATGAGCAATGACCAAACACTGATTCAAAATCAAGCATGTCGTGAATCCAGGAGTTTGTGGTAATGCTTGCCCTGGTATTCCACCACCGTTGCAGTCTTGGTTCTAAACATACTACATGTATATGTACTATTCATGGTCCACGCCATCCACCACACCAAGCACTACAAAGGAATGTTGTCTCCCACCCCAGTTCAGATTCCAGACTACTGAAGTTTATGAAGTGCAGTGTTTTACCATATACGCGGTTTCCTGCTCTTAGAGAAACTCAGTGGTTTAATTACAGAAAACAAAGGTTTTCACTGGTTTCCTACTATCCTTCCTCAGCTTCTAAGTATCAAATTAGTCAAAGATTTGATTTAAAGAATTGCTATTTTGGGGCTGGAGAGATGGCTTAGCAGTTAAGAGCACTGACTACTCTTGCAGAGGACCGGGGTTTGATTTCCAGCACCCACATGGTGGCTACGAACCGTCCTTAACTCCAATTCCAGGGGAATCCGAAGCCCTCTTCTGACCTCCACGGCATTGCACGACACGGGTGCACCCACATACATGCAGGCAATACACTCATACACATAAAATAAAAAAATAAAATATTAAAAAAAAGAATTGCTATTTTAGTTGCCAACTTGACTTTCATTTAAAAAATTGATGAGTGTTGGCTTGAGATTAGGACAAAATTTTCAACAGTTTCTGAAATGGGCCTAGTCCTGCTTCTGCCGTTTCGTACTACATATTTATGTGCAGTGGCATTGCCAGTGTGGACAATTATAAAATCAGCCTATCAGTCAAGGTTAGGTGAGATGGCTCTGTGAGGAAAGGTGCTTGTGGGCCAGCCGGAGTCACCCGAGTTGGATCCCTGGGCTTCACATGGTAGACAGAGAGAACTGACTCCTGCAAGCTGTCCTCTTGCATGTGACTGACCCAGAGCTCTCTGATAGGCAGTAGGCTCAAGCCCTGAAAGCTGAGGCTTGACAGCTGTTAGTGTAGCATCAGCAAACAAAAAAGAAGTAGAAACTCTGGCTGAAGGAGGCAGGGAAGTGGGGCTGCTCTATGGGGAAGCTGAGGGAAACATTTTAAGAAGTTGCAAGGAGACAGACCCTCCTGGGCCTGACTGAACTGTTAGCAACTTTTGGTGGGCTGGGTTCTTCCCCCCTCACACACACTACATTGACCACTCTGCTTGGCGCTATTCTGTACCCTATTTCCAAGTCCACATTCGGACAGAGTCCAGGTGGGCCCAGCTGGCACCAGCTCTTGTCCTATAAACCTGGGCTTGGGTGTGCAGGGTGCAGAATCCCACAAAGAGGAAGAGACAACTGTGTTCCAGAGAGGCCCAGAGACTCCATGGGGACAGAGGTGCCAGCACCTGAGGCTTCTGCCTGGGACAGCAGACTGGCTCCAACTAGCTTCCAGGACTCAACCAGTGACTGCAGGTCCAGGGGTCGCCTTCCTGCTTTGGCCTTGAGACTCCATGCTTTGCCTGCAGATGGGAATTTGTTCCTGGAACCTCCAGACATCAAGACCACCCACCACTCTGGAGTCCTGCTGCTCGGGCTCTCATCATTCCCCACCCAAAGTTCAACCCTGTTTCATTTAAGTTCCGTGTAGCAATCTATTTGTTTTCATTAAATTGTTTTATTCTATTGAAGACTGTTAATCCTGAATTGACAATAAAGTACCTCCCATTTGTACTCTCTGATGTCTGCCCACGTCATTAGGGAAGAAGGGGGATACAGAAACCAGGCTGGGGATGTCCCCACTACCACCTCACTCTGATTTCCACATGCGTGTTGTGGCACAGACATACCCTCGGCCCCACATACACATACATACACTAAATAAATAATTAAATGTAATAATAAGAAATATGTTAATCACGCCTGGAAAACATTGATGATCTCCATATCCTATGGTATCAAATATTCAGCTAAGATTTAATTCTTTATGTGAAACGAAACAAGAACAACTATCTCATTAGAATGCAAATTTCCTTTCATCTTTAATAAAGGCTAAAATCGTATGTGTACTAAAGAATTATTTTAAAATAAATTTCTTTTTGTTTTATTATCTAATCTTTGGTTTGTATACCTGTTTTACATACCTACATAACTGGGATTCTAGAAAAATTTCTTGGATAGAAAAGGTTTGAGAGTAGAAAAAGTAGAAGTCCTGTTCTCAACCGTTCTCTATGATGGCACATGTAAATGTGGATTCAGAAGGAACATATGGCGGGTTGCACCTGTGCTCTCTGTACCTGCATTCCTCTCTGCAGTAGTTACTTTCCTCATTTCTGCAACAAAATGCCGACTACAGAGGTAGAAGGAATGAACGGTTATTTTGGTTTACAGCTCTAAACGAAGTGCTTCATGGCGGGAGAGGCGTGGTGACAGGAACCTGAGGCAGCTGACCACATCATGCATATAGTCAGGAAGTAGAAAGAGATGAATGTGGGTGTTCAACTTACTTTTTTCCTTTTTCTTCAGTCTGCCACAAGTAACCTAATCTAGATAATCCCTCACAGGCATTGTATTATTTACTTTTCTAATGCTGTGATAAACCAGCACGAGCAAAAACAACTTGTGGAAGAAAAGAGCTTATTTTGGCATTTGGTTCCAGAGGCAGAAGGGTCCATCGTGGTGGGTTGGTGTGGCAGTAAGCCAGGCATGGTGGCAGGAGCCGGAAGCTGAGCACTCACATCTCCAAGGGCGAACAACCAAGCAGAGAAGTGAGCTGGAAGTGGGGTGAGGCTACGAGCCCTCAAAGCCCCAGCCCTACAGACACACTTCCTCCAGCAAGGCTCCACCTCCTGAAGATTATATGACTGGGGCCATGGTGTTCAACACTTGAAGCTATGGGGAACATTTCTCACTCAAACTACAGAAAGCATGCCAGGAGCCTTATCTCCTCGGTGATTTCAGATCTTGTCAAGTTGGCAAATTAACCATCAGGAGTGTTCCACAAGCT
This sequence comes from Nannospalax galili, assembly GCF_000622305.1. Classification (NCBI taxonomy): domain Eukaryota; kingdom Metazoa; phylum Chordata; class Mammalia; order Rodentia; family Spalacidae; genus Nannospalax; species Nannospalax galili. The sequence goes on along the minus strand of NW_008352659.1, from coordinate 2,092,204 downwards.
GCTGCTTCTTTTGGTGATGCTGCATCATTGTCCTGCATTATAGACCTGAGGCGGGAAATGTTGCACAGGGAAAGCTGCATAGAGTCCAGCTGCCAGGAGGGACAAGGACAGCACCTGGGGCTCTCTGGCAGCTTTGTGTTGCCTCTGGAGGTTGGAGCAGTGTCTACAGAGGAGTCAGGATGTGACTGGCACCCAGTGGATGGCCACCCTCAGTGAGGGGGCAGCAGTGAGTTGAGACACAAGTCATGAACACCTTGTGAAGCAACATAGTTTCTCCTTGCCAGCTGGAAGTCCTGTGTCAAAGACCTGGCCTGGAACCATAGAGATAGAGCCAAAAGCTAGCCTTTCAACACAGGGCTTCCGGAGATGGAGATGGGCGTGATTGGAGGATCAGATCTGCAGATTGTGCCTTTTCTGAAAGGACATGACATAGCAAAGATGTAAACATAGTGGAGGTAACAATAAATTCAAAAAGATGAGGAGGTGAGACACTATCCACTGTTGCAGCTGCATACGCATGGGGTAGCCATTCCTCTGTGACCCTTCTGTGAACCATGGATTACAAGAGACTCAAAGAACAAACATTGGGACTTCTCTGGCCCTGGGTGAGGTAGGACACCAGTTGGATTGAATGTTACAGAAAAAAATACAGTTGAATTGTGTTTGCAGAGCCATGGTTGTGTGCATGCCTCCTTTTGTTTTCTAGAAAAGTCTGGAACAGTCAAAGGATGACAGTCAAAGTCTGGAACAGTCAAAGGCACACACCCTCTCAAATGATCCCAGATCATGTGCCAGATTCCTCTTTGAACCTTGAGCTGGGCCTCCCTGGCCTCACCAAAGTCTCTCTAACCAGCTCTATTAACCACAGATAGGACATGTGAACACACAGACGAGGCTAGCTCAGGTTTAGCCTCTGCCTCTGATAGCTCACAGCTGAGTGGCACAGGCAGTCTCATTCCTCCTGAGCCTCAGTTTCCTCCTATGTAACTGGATACTACCCACATATCAGATGAGCCTGATGTCCATTCACAGGATGCAGGCATTCCTCACTTGCTTCCTTGTCCCTTGTGACTTCTCAGCCCCCCATCTGGGGTCTTGCATGGGGCACAGCTCTGCTCCAGGCTGGGGAGCCCTTGCCCACTGTCCCAGGCCTGTCCCTCACCCCAGCATGTTGCTGGGACAGCTGCAGGAACTATCCTACTAGAAGTTTCTGGAAAGAAGGAAATCCTTGTCTCTGAGAAGCCATTTTTCTTGCTAACCCATCCCTACTGGGTTGGAAGAAGGGCATGGTTATTTATTTGAGCTTTCCTGAGAGTGAGCGCCCGGCAGGATCACTTAGGGTGATTTTTGTCTGTGTGTGCAGCTGATGCTGTTACTGAGCAATGGGTCCCACAGGACAGAATGGGTGCTTTCTTGAGTGGCTGACAGGGGCTTGTTGTCACCCTGGATGATACTTTCTGGAATGATGACTTATATCCACTCACCTCACCCAAATGTTTGCACAGCTGGGGAGGATGGACATACTGACGAAGGAGACCAAGGAACCACAGGCACTGTGAGAAGCCCTTGGGAAAATATCTGGGAAGATCCTTTCACAGAAACAAATTCTTTTCATCCCACCCCATGCTCTGGTCAGAAAGCTGCCTGCCATCCTGAGTCCCAAAGCCTGTCCTGACCTCACCCAACCCAGAATGGATTGCCTCCATGCTGGCTCCCCCAACACGCCCCATTCCCTTCCCCACACCCACTCTCTGCCTTCTGCATTGTCTTTCTCCCTAGGACCCATACGCAGGCATATTTTGTCTCCACTGAAGGTACCAAGAATGTGGCCTGAAGCAAGGTCTATGGCAGTAAAAGCAGATTTCTAAAAATAATAAAAAGTGTGTGTGTGTGTGTGTATGTGTACGTGCGTGCATGCACATGTTTATGCATGCTCATGTGTACATGTATTCATGAGCATTTGTGTATGCATGAGGGCACATGTGTACATGAGGGTGTACATACACATGTGTAAGTTGCACATGGAGGACACAGAGTGTCTTTTCCCATCTCTTTCTATCTTATTTTTTGAGACCAAGTCTCTGTGTGAACCTGGAGCTGGCCAACTCCTGGACTAACAGTAATCATGGGCCTCCCCCTTCTAGCTCAAAAAGCTTGTCTAGGAGCTGGAAAAGTCTGCCATGTTGTTCTAAATCTAAAACATCAAAAAATTAAAATTCTCTGGAGACAAAGCTTCCCAGGCTGGTGGGGATGGCTGTCTGTAAAGTACTTGCCTTGCAAGTGTGATAACTAGAGTCTGATGCCCAGAGCCCCTGTAAAAAGGTTGCAAAGATGGTGTGTACTTATAATCTCAGTGATGGCGAGAGGTGGAAACAGATCCCTGGAAGCTTACTGGCCAGTTAGCCTAGCCTACTTGGTGATGTTCCAGGCTAATGAGGGGGAAAAAAAGTAGGAAGGAGAACAGAGATTGTTCTCTGACCTCTACACATGGACACACACACACACACACACACACACACACACAACCTTCCAAGGCTTGAGTTTCCTCCTTGATGAGGCTGGAAAGAGGCTGAAATTTCTGGCATCCCCCATCACAGCTGTATTTGCTACCTCCAAACAGGTCAGCAAGGATGCTTCCTACTCATTTCTCTGTAGGAACTATCCCACTCTCCTCACACAAAGATAATCAGGGCCCCTGGTCCAGGTGTCGAATTACACTTTGGATAGTAGCCCATGGGGAAACAGCCCAGAATTCATCTTATTTGCCTGGGGTCCCCAAACTCACAATAATCGAAGGACCCCTTCAGGAAGGCAGCCATCCTCCATGCAATGAGCAGAGTTCCCTGAGCTTAGAATTCTAGAACATTTTTGTTATGTTAACAGACCTCTTGGCTTGGATAGGAGTGAGTCCCAGGCACAAAACTGGAAGAGTCTGCCTGGTTGCCCAAATAGAATCTGCAGCTCCCTTAATCTGCTTAGCTCCTAAAATGAGGAAACCTGTCACCTGCTCCGAGCTGGCAGGAAGTGTCCAGCTGCACTATGGCTGCTCTCAGACCCCAGAGGTGGAACAGAAGAAGCCACCCTGTGGTTCCAGCTGAGTGACAAGGTGGCAGCCTCTGCCTGTACTCTACTTTCACTGTTGCTCATACAGGTCCTGCAAGGTCCCATCACCCAGTGTCCCAACAGGCCCTGAACTCACACAGAGCTGTGGAACGCTGGGGATGGATGGTCAGGCAGATGTGTGAGGAGCAAGGCCAGCAGGTAGGTGGCCTCACACAGATGAGTGGCTCAGGCAGAGAGGGCCATTCCCAGCCCCTAGCTCCTACCAGGAGACCCTGGACCTGACTGATGACCTAGATGGTAGGGTCCTCTACCTGTTCTCTGCTTGCCCCTCTAGGGATCCCTGTCTTCTGAGCAGGATAACCTCAGAGCCTTCAGCCCTGGAACCTGCTGTAGTCGCCACACCTGTACTCAGCCTGCAGGGCAGACAGCTCTGAGCCCATGGGACTGGAGAATCAGGCCTGCTGAAGACGAGGTAAGGAAAACAAGAGAACAACAAAACACTTGCTGCCAGAGAAGTGGCCAGTCTGCTCCTTCTGAGGAAGAGGCTCAGCTTCCTAAACAAAGCCACCCCGCTGTATTAGCTGTATTAGTCAGCTTTTCGTCACTGTGAAGAGTTACCTGACACAGCTAACTTAAAGGAGGAAAGACATAATTGGGCTCATGGTTTCAGAGGTTTGGGTGCATGGTCACTTGGCCCTATTGCCTTTTGGCCTAGGGCATCTCAGACATCATGGCCAGAGTGGTGGCAAAGAGGCCTAAGGTCTGTTCACTTCAAAACAAAACTAAGAGACAGCAGGGACCAGGTTCTAATATCCCTTTATAGACATACCCCCAATGACATCACTTCTTGCTAGGCTGTACCTCGAAAGGTCTCATTATCTCCCAATAGCACCACAGACTGGGAACCAAGCTTTCAGCTCATAGGCTTTTGGGGGACACTTAGATCCCAAACCATGACAGCTGCTTTGCTCCGGGCTAGAGATGAGCATGTGACATGCAGATGCATCCTTGGGGCCCTAGTGACATGGCCTTGCTGACTCAGATTGTCCTTAAGGGTTTAACTCCAGCTCATTGCTTAGCTCCATCATCCTGCCTCCTCTAGGGAGTCTTCCAGCCTTCACTAGAGCACACGAATAGCCTTTGAATTTGTACATTCTTACCATCTCCCATCACCCCTGACTGGTCTTATTTTTCTGTGTCCCTTACATGGTCACATCCTAACTCTATCTATGATCCACTGTGGAAGGGCACAGTTGAAAGTCAGCAATGTTCAAGGAGTGTCCAGTTTTCCTTTTGTTAACAAAGGACCTCTGATAGTCACCATTTGTCATCCAGTATCTTCACGAGAAACTGGAAGAGGAAAGATGGGGGGCAGATTGGGGTACTGAGGCTCAAAGATCCCTAAGGTCTACCTGAGGTCATACATCAAGTCAGTGATGAGTCTGCGCCAAGAGCCCAGAGCACTGCAACTTCAGTCTTAGCCAATTCTGAGTCTTTTCGGGAACCTCTTCGACAGATGGCTTCCCTCTGCATGGATGCCTGGAGCTCCTGGGAGCCCAGCCTTGTGGAGGCGACTTCTGTGCTTCTGGGCAGAGCCCCAGCTCCTCTACCCAGCACAAAGTTGCTTTACTGTAGCTCTCTCCCACTGATCCACTCTCATTGATCCTTCATTCATGTATCATTCATTCATTCATTCATTCATCCATCCATTCATTTGTATGTTAAACAAGTTATTGATCTCCTGTCTTATGAGTGGTGAATTACACAAGAATGTCTTGCCTCTCAGAGCAAGTCTGTGTTCTCTCCTGCATCTTTAGGACCAAGCACAGCAAGGTGCCCATCAGCATCTACAGAATGAAAGGAAATCATGAATGAGCTAGTATGAAACAGGAAAAGGATCTTGGGTATTGTGGCAGCAGACAGCACAGCCAGTTCTGCTTGAGGTTGGGAAGGAATAGTGAAGGTGGACTTTCCTGAGGTGGGAAAGGGTGAAGTTTCCAGAGTTGGGAGGTGGGGACACTGGTAGGAGCAGAGGCAGTGCCACAATGAGCCATGAACTTGGTGCCATGGGGACCCTCTAATGCCTGCTAGGGCAGTCAGAGTGTGGGCAGGGGAACAGGAAGAAAGGCAGTCTGAGACCACCGAGCCATGAAGGGCCTTGAGTCCTAAGCAAGGGCTTCTGGACATTGCTCTAAGGCAAGGGAAGGCAGCAGTGGGTTTCTGCAATGAGAGTGGCAAGTTATAAGTGATGCTCTGCGAATCAGCATGTGTCTTACCTGCCTGTCTATCTACCTATGTCTGGGTGTCTGTGACTGTCTCCACACAGATGTCTCTCTGTGTGTCTCTGCACATGTATCTGTGTGTGTGTGTCTTTCTGTGTCTGTGTGTATGTGCATTTGTGTTTATGTCTGTGTACCTATATGTATGTATGTTTCTATGTAGAACTGTATGTATGTGTGTGTGCACGTGCATGCGCTCACGCATGTGTGCCTGTGTAAAATTCATCTACCAGCTCCTGCAGGGAGCCATCAGGGAGCCAGTGCAATCATCCAGGTGAGACATGATTACAGGGTAGCCAAAAGACCAATCATTTCCCATTGAATGGTAATTGGACATTCCAAATGCCATCCCAGGGTCTGTGGTGTCCTCAACCATAGTCTCCCCATCTTCCCCCTGCTGGCTCACCATGTGGGAGCAACTTAAGCTGCTTATGGTTAATCCTGTGCAGGCGCTCAGCCCTCCTGCCCTCCTCACCTATCTTGGCTGCCTCCAGCCCCATGGAGGACAGAGCAGGACTTCTACATGAGGATGCTGATGTCTTGTCTCTTCTCTCTTGGGTCACTGCCAGCCTACACCCAGACCTGAAGCCATGCCATCGGGCCCCAGCACATTTCCCCCCACCCCTCTCCTGCAAGTCCAGGCTGGCAGCAGCCTCCCCAAGTTGGCTGCCCTGGCTCCCTGGCCCAAATTGATTCATCATCAGGCACTTTCAGCTATCAGCCCTGCTGCAATTGGCATATTTATTTCTAATCAGTTCTTAAAAATGGCATCATTCAAAGGTGCTTAACCACATTACTTAATTCTCAGCCTGTATTGCTATTGATTTCAAATATTCTCCTCTAGATATGGCTCATCATTTAATGCAGAAGTCTGTTTATATAATAATCTTATCTGGTTACTAAAATCTGTGAAATCTTTTCAATTGCCTCTAATGCAAGATTGGAGGCTGGTTGCTAAATGAGTCAATTTTACTTTAATTTGGTTTATTTACAGTACATGTTTTAATGCTGTGCGTTCCTGTCTTTCGAAGCAATGCTGAAAATAAAGGCAAATATAGGCACAGAGAGAGGCCTGTGCTTTTCTCAGTCTTCAGGAATCAAGGCAGGCTGGTAGGGCTCCCTGAAAGACAGCAAACTTCCGGCTTCTGAGGATCAGCCAAAAGGCCCTCAGAGTCCACAGTGTCAGTGCAGTGCTGTCACGAGCACTGAAGGGGAAGCCACACAGTCCCAGCTCTGCCATTCTGTGCAGATGAGCAGGTTGCTGGACACCATGGGGCTTCGGTTTCCCTATCTGGGAAACGGGACAATGCAACATGCTTCCAAGTGCCTTGGGTCGATGCTACCCTCAGACTCGAAGGTTGATGGGCACACAGCAGAGATTCTACGTGTACCATTTCTCTGCCCCTTTAGCTCTGATGGCAGAGCCTCAGCAGTCACTTTTCCCCCACTGCACCCACATCTCAGCACCGAGGTTGACTGAGGCTAGTTGGGAGTGGCCTTCCTAAAGATGGAGGCACTTTAGGCCACGAAGAACAGAGGCTGACCCCTCTAAGCTTGCTGAGTTTAGCATAAGATAAGGCCAATTCTCTTGGCAGACCAAAAATGGGTCCTGAACCAGGCAGTCAGTTCTGAGGTTTGTGGACCAGACACACTCTACCTTGACCTCTCCTTACAGCACCTCTGTCTGTGCCAGAGTCCTATCTCTGTGCACCATTCTCCTGCAGGCCCTGCCCTTTTACCTGCCCCTTTCACTCTGTACCCATCATGGAGGCCAGGCCCTCTTGTCACTGGTAGTTAGTTGCCTGTAGACCCTGTCCTTTGGATCAGATATCCATCCCTGGTCTGGTTACTTGCATCCAGGGAGTTGAGGTTAGGGTTAGTGGCAGACAACCTGGCTGGTTCTACTGCAGCGTTGGATCCTCTATAAGCATATGGAGGATGTGCTGGGTGTGCAAGGAGTACAAGGCCCTGGCCTTGAGTTACCCCTCGCCTTTCCACAGAAACACCCTGGCTGGTGGATACTGATGCCACCACGCAGTGAATGGATGCCATGGAGCTGGGGGAGGTGTTGGTGGGATGCTAAATGAACCTGACACTGTTTTTAAATTTTTTGTCCTCTAAGGCTGTGAGAGGGACAGGAAGCTGCTGTCTGTCTCCTTCACAGAAGCAGAGCTAAGAAACCCTCTGTTTGCAGCAGGCAATGCCCACTCTGCCCGAGCGCCACACCTCTCTCTTGGTCAGGTGTGAAAGCTGTGATTTCATGCTCATCTTCCTCAATTAACAACAGCTGGTCCCCTATAAAACCGACTGGTGAGATGGTTTGTTATGGGAAGACAATGCAACATCATTAGGCATTAATGGCTGCAGCCTCGTTTACTGGGGGCTGAGTTCACAGGGTTAATGTGGCGAGATGTTGGGTCCCACCCTGCCGGGCTGCTGGGCTCTTTGCTATTTTTAGGTACCTTCTTCAAGCCTCATTTTCTGAATCATGGAGCTGGGAGGTACAGGGGAGGTGGATGAGGGTCTTGATTTCCTGGAAGGGAAATTATTCAGAGGGTGGTAGAAGCCATCACTTAGAAGAACCAATCATCAAATGAAATCATTTTGAATTCAAAAATTCTAAAAAAAAAGAAATGTTTTTTTTTCATGCCTGCATGAATCAGCCTGTTTCCTTCAGTACCCAGATAAGCACCTCTCTCTCTCTCTCTCTCTCTCTCTCTCTCTCTCTCTCTCTCTCTCCTCCCTTAGCTCACTCAAGACAAGATTCTCTTCCTGCTCTTGGTCTGAAAGCTGAGGTGAGTCACAGGCTGTGCTCATTCAAGGTCACTTTCCCCAGGATTGAAGAACTAAGAGCTTGCCTGGGAGAGATGCTCTTGGACAGGCTGTGACCTAGAAGTCACACTAACCAGACTTGGCACTAAGAGAGAACAACCATACTACTTGTAGTTCAAAATGGCTTCCTGATGTGCAAATGTCTCCCTGTTCTGTGTGCCTTCCTATGACTTAAAACCAAAGCTGGAGTGTCCGTATTGATCTTACTGACAGTGATTCAGGAGGCTGCAGAAGAGATCTGCCCTTAGGTAAATAGATCAGAAATCTCCATTATATTCATTTGTGCACTCAGCAAACAAGACAAGTTCCTACTGATAGATGTGGGTGCCACTGGCAAATGTGTCTGCCTGTCCAACGTGTGCAGGAAGACCAGAGAAATCTGGTGGGTTTATTACAAGGAATCCTTATGTTAATCTCTCTGTGTATCTTCCTTACGTTCCCCCTTCCCTCCTTCTTTCTCTTTTCTTCTCCTCTTCCCCCTTTCCCTCCCTCCATCTCTTCTCTTCCCCCTTTCCCTTCTTCCCCTTTTTCCTTCCTTCCTTCCTTCCTTCTTTCTTTCCTTCCTTCCTTCCTTCCTTCCTTCCTTCCTTCCTTCCTTCCTTCCTTCCTTGCTTCCTTCCTCCCTCCTTCCCTCCCTCCTTCCCTTCCTCTTTCCCCCTCTCTTTCCTTCCTTCCCTCCCTTCCCTTTCCCTTCCTTCTCCCCTTCTCTCTTCATCCCTCCCCTCTTTCCTTCCATAAAACTTACCCAAGCTTTAATACTTGACAATCTTAAGATTTAGGTTTGTGCAGAAGGTACAAGGAATCTATCTTGCACAAAGCAGTCAAATGGCATCTCCCACCAAATGAAGCCCCAGTGCCAGGTACACAAGCTCAGGCAAGGCATCCTGGGAGGCTGTGGTCAGCCAGTTTCTAGCATGAGGCTTGGGCAGAGCTTGGGGGTAAGGCCAGCAATGGCCAGATAAAGTTAACACAATGCTTCTAGCTCTTTCTATGTTCACTATTCTTCTGCCCTGTGTAGATATGGAGGCAATCTAATCTACTCTCCACCCTGCCAAGGGTGTCAACATAGAGGGAATACCCATCCCTGGCCAATGGAGAGCACACACAGTCAGGCTAGTGTGCTCCAGGGTCAGGTAGAACTCAGGGATCCCTCACCATGGAGCAGCTCCATGAAGAGCCTGAAGTCATAGCTCTCCTGGGTGTTGTGTTAATGCAGAGAGGCAGTTCTGCTCTTACAGGAGTGGGTTACAAAGATTCTGTCCATTCCCCTCCTGAGGCATGTCACCGAACATTGCCATGGGCACTGTCTTCCACTTCCCTCTCACAAGCCTTCTGGGAGAGTTACAGCTTCAGCCTCTACCTGTTTGAGTTCAGAAGACAGAAGTGGACTCAGATCTGAATCTAATTCTTTGTTTTAAAAAAATTTAATTACTTATTTTTACGTGTACGTGCCTTCCTGAGTTTATGTGTACCTTGTGTGTGGTCACCGCCAGCAGCGGCCACTCCTCTGTTCTCGTGGGTGCCGCTCCTTCATTCTCATGGGCATCGAGGCTGCTCCTCTGGCTTGCCCTGGGCTGAGGCCACTCTTCTGCCTGCCTTGGGCTGAGGCCGCTCTTCTGCTCGCCTGGTACAGAGGCAGTTCTTTTGCTTGCCCTGCACTGCCTCCTGTCGTCACTGCTTCTGCCTGGGCCCAGACCCCAGGGCTGATGAGGAGACTGTGTCAGCAGAGCCGCATTCAGACACAGGAGACCAGGTTCAGTGACACAGGTCTGGTTTATTACACGAAGGCGCAAGCTTCTATAGGGGTAGTGGTCCAATCACAGCACAGCAAGTGGGATACCTTATTAGCATAACAGGTTTAGTGTCCTGTCATAGTACAGCAAGTAGGATACCTTATTAGCATAACAGACTTAGCATCCTATTAGCATAACAGACTTAACATCCTATCGCAGAATAGCGAGTAGGATGCCTCATTAGCATACTGGGTTTCAGATTACAGAGCCTGGATTCCTGGAAACCACGTGACCCTGACAGTTGCAATATCACCCTAGGCTCAAGCCTGTCTCCCACACTCGTGTGTACAGGAGCCCACAGAGGCCAGAAAAAGGTGTTAGATCCCCTGGAACTGGAGCGACACGCAGTTTTGAGCTGCTGTGTAGACGTTGGGAACTGAATCCGGGTCCTCTATAAGAGCAGTAAGGGCTCTAAACCTCAGAGTTATCTTTCCAGCTACAATACATTGTTTTGGTATCACAATTAGGTTACATTTGTTTACAGTATGGATGGGGGTGGGGTCCACGAGGCCCCATGCCTAGCTGAGGAGGCACCAGCAGTTAATGGCTACTGGGGGAGGATCCCTTTTTTTCCCCCACTGGTGTAGGCACTAATAAGTTGCTCCACACCTGTGCTCAAGCAAGTGCCCTTAATCAAACTCAGTGGGTCATTAAAAACAAAATGAAGAAGTGAAATTAAGAGTGAGACTTGTTGGGAAGAAGGTCCAGAGGGAATGGATAAGAGGGTCATGGAGGTACATGAATATTCCGAAAACATACTATGTACGTGCATATAGGAAATTGTGAAAGAATAAATGAAAAAATTTAAAATTAGAGCACGAGTTCCAGAAAAGAATTGGTGTGCATTTCTGAACATGGGATGTAATCAATCTAGAAAGTGCAGTGGCTTAAATATCAACGGTGTTAGTATTGACAGAAGTCAGATGATCTAATGTCTGCTTGGAATGTCTTTCCAACTCTTTGTTGTTGTTGTTGTTTGAGGTAGGGTTTTATTGTGTAGCCCTGGCTGGCTTGGAACTCACAGATATCTGCCTGCCTCTGCCTCCCAAGTGTTGGGATTAAAGGCTGCCCCACTACTTCTGGCCTCTCCAGCTTTTTAATCCACATACATGCTGTGCTGTGTGATGTCAGGTCAAGAATCCCACCTCTCTGGATGCCAAGATCCTATTTGAAGGCAGACACCAGACAATTCTGGATAGCTGAATTGTAGTTCACTGCCCTCCCCTCAATATTTCACCTGTGAACCAAATCCAGATTCCAGCTAGACACCCAAGAGTCTTCAGCAAGAATGTCACAATGAAAGAATGCAAAGCAGTGTCTTCTAAGTGGGCGATGCACTCCAAGGTTTCTCCCCACCCCAGGCTCTCTGTGGCAGGACTTGGGGGAAAAATCACATTAGCTGCAGTTTCCTTTGCATGCTGGCTTCCTGCAAACCAGCTGACCTGTATTTACAGTATTCACATTTGTTTTGGAAAAAATCCAAATGTCCACTTAACTGGGCTGGAGGCCAGCATAATCTTCCTATATTGTTTGTAACCACGAGATTAATGGCGGGCCTTGCTCTGAACCTCGTGGTGACATCACTCACCTTGGGGTGTCTCTTCAGTACTGGCTACAATAATGGATTGGTCCTCTCTGGGACTGTCAGCTCTGCTAGAGGAGCCTTGGCTTCTGTAGGGAGGCAGCCAGGAGAGACAGGTTGGATGGCTTTGGAGATGAACCACAGCGAGCCTGACATGAGGTACAAGCCAAACTCAACTGTCTACTAGCGACATGATATTGGGTGAGATGCTTGATCTCTCTGCACTGGCTTACACATACATGCACATACACAGACACAGACACAGACACACACAGACACACAGCACCACCACCACCACCGCACACACGCACTCTCATGCACACATATGCTCACACACACACAATGCTCACACACTCTCACACAGACACTCACATACTCATACACACACACTCACACACACCCTCTCATACACACACATTCATATACTCAGTCACTCATATACTCATATTCTGTCTCTCACACGCGTGCACACATGGTTCATAGCCCTCAAGTCACAAAGCCATTGCGAATGTTAAATTAAGGAAGTACTTCATGTACCTGTGTCCCAGCCATCAACACACCTGTTACCTGTGGACAGATGATGGAGTGGCTCATTTGATGTCAAAATGTTCACAGGTTGCAACTCAGTAAGAATGAAAAACAATCCCATGAACAGCTGGAAAAAAAAGGTCTGATAGACGTTTCTCCAAGAGAGATGTGCAAATGGCCAATAAAGTCAGCCAGAGGCTCTCCACATGACTAACCACTGGAGAAACATGCCTTAAAAGCACAGTGAAGGCTGGAGAGATGGCTCAGAGAGTGAAACGCTTGCTGCACAAGCATAAGGACTTGAGTTCAGATACCCAGCACCCATGTAAAAAGCTAGTAGTGGTGGCACATGCCTGTATTCCCAGTGCTGATGAAGTGAAAACAGAAGGATCCCAGAGGCTTGCTGGGCATCAGTCAGGAATCTCCAGGTTCAGTAAGAGACCCTACCTAAAAACTAAGGTGGAGAGTGACTGAGGAAGACACCTGAACGTCTTGGCAAACGCTGAGAGGACCCCACATTGGCCTCCCATGGACCTGTATCCTTCACTCCTAGCCAGCGGCCAGGCAGTGATGAGCGATGCTCCAAAGGGAGTGTGAATTCCCAGCCACAGCAGTGCCCAGCTGTGCAGCCCTGGGCAAGCACTTGGACTCTTCCACACCAGGCACCGATGCTTCTGGCAATACTAAGAGCTGAGAAGAGGAGCTGGAAGTAGCAAGCAGGTCAAGGGTCCAGCCCAGTGCCTAATGTCCACATGCAGGTTGCTGTGTGTCTTACCAGGAGTCTCTTCCACCCCTCCAAGGCTCTGCCCCTCAATGCCCCTTTCTCCCCCGGGGTTCAAAGCAGGGGTGGGCGATTTGGTTTTAACCAGCCTGGATGAAATGCTTTCAGCTGGCAATTGCGTTCATTGCCTGCCGTAAAAATACATCTATATTTAAATATGCTGAGATAATTCTTAAGTTTTATTAGTACTTAAATATTTTGGCATGTTTATTTCTTCTGGAACAATTATGGAGGCTTCATTGTTTTACTTGCAAAAAAGAGGCTAAATCTCCTCTTACAATAAACCCCTGACAGGCTGAATATGGTGCTAGCTAGCCTGAGTGTGTGCCTTTATGGGCTAGACAACGCCTGGCAGAGTGGGAGTGGGTCCTCAGGGCTGTGTCTCTGGTTCTACTTGTGCTGTGCCCTGGGGCCTGCTCAGGTGGCCTCTGGGTAACCCAGGTTGTTGATCCCAGAGTTGAAGCCTGAATACAGATAGTAGAGTCCTCTGCCTTTCTTCCTTTAGGGACACCGAAGAACTGGTCTGTTGATCAACAAAAGGCACAGCTCCTGTCTGCCTGCTCCTCCTTGGAAAGGCCCCCATGACCTCAGCACTGTCCCCGAGGTTTGGTTCCACCCTTGTCAACAGCCCCTATGGACTCTTCTTCCCTGACAGGTCTGAGCAGGCCAGCTGTTTCCTGTGGGCCCCTGGGGGACCAGACACAGACCTCTCACCAAGGCCTTGTTTGTGTGGCCCTTTGCCACTCTGGAGCTGAGTTTTGTGTCAACCCTGAGAATGGAGAGGCAGGGCCACCTTTCCTCATTTTAAAGAGGGAGAAACCAAGGTCCAGAGTGGTTGGTTACCCTGTCCAAAGTTACAAAGCTGAACAAAGGGTCCACACTCCACCCTACTGCCCCCACGATGGCAGCAAGAGTCAAGTTACTTGAATAGGGATAGAGATGCTCCTTCTGAGGCCTGGGAGAAGATCCGTTCTCACTTGCTGTGTGTTTGGTTTCATTAGTGCCCTTAGGTTTTGAAGTGCAGAATACATGAACAATAGGAAAGAAAGAGACCACACCAGACCTCAGATGAGACTGTGTTTAGTCAAGGCACAGCAAGTGATAGCAGCCTTCCTGCATGATGGAAGCCATTGTACCGTGAATCTGGAGAGTTAGAGATCACATAGGGTCCAGGGTATGAGGAAACGGATGCAGTTGTAGGGCTCTACACGTCTCATATTTTGGAGCCACTTGCTTAAGTAGGGCAGGCTATCTTGAGCAACAGCCTGTCTTAAAACAGTTCCCCCTGAGTTCTGGGAGTGGCCGATCTGGTTGTGATTAATCAATAAGGTTAGTAGCAGGCTCAAAGGCAGATAAAATTAGCAGCAGTTTCAGAGGACTTCTGGTTTTCTGCAACTGGGGCATTCTAACAAGTGCCCTTCCTAAATTGAAGGAGTCTGGGGTCAGGGGAAGCATAGCAACTCAGCAGGGGGTCTGAGGATTGGACCAGACCCTGTGTTAGCTTGTGTGACCCCGAGCCAGTTGCGTCATCTCTGTATAGGGAGATACTGCTTGCAAGGAAAGATGCATTCCAAGGTGTTAGCTTGTGTGACCCCGAGCCAGTTGCGTCATCTCTGTATAGGGAGATGCTATGACTGGGCACATTGACCTTGAGGTAAGTAAGATGCAGACCAGTGCGTGAATCAAAGCACTTCTGTGCCTTGCTCAGTTGGGGCAACTACTGTGATTGTCACTCCATTGGACCATAAAGCACAGCCAAAACAGGGGGACCCTATCATCTGTTCCATGGCTGCTCCAGGCCTGGAGCCCATCTCTTCTCCAGAGCACCCAGCCCAGGGGACTTTACAGGTGACAAAGCCAGGCCAGGTCAGAGCCAGTCATGTTTCCAAGATTGAGGTCCAGCCCTTGCAGATATCAGCTTCTACCATCTGCTTATCCAGGCAGTGGGTCTGGGCTTCCCTCTTCCATTGTGAATCCATAGAACCGCCCCCTTGGAGCTCTGGCATCTGGGGGACCCTGGGATCTTCTGCACATAATAGGAATGCCTCTCACTCTCCGAAGCAAAGGAAGGATCTGGCAGGTGCATCGTTCTTGCAAGCCCCCAGGTGACTCTGTTTTATGGGTGAGCCAGCCCCCAGCAACCCCAGTAAATACTAATCACAGTTCCCCCATCAAGGGTAGAGGAATCAAACTGCGGTCAAGGCTAAGGAATGCCTGCCATGGCCAAACTCTGACTTCAATGTCCTAATCAGATGGCTTTGGGCAATTCCTGCTTGCACTGAGCTTCAATACTCTCACCTGAGACAGGTCCTCGTAAAGACATTTAACTTATTAGGTAAGCATGGTATTAAGACATCTCACAGGGGCTCAAAATAGGTCAGAGTTAATGGCAGCACTGAGACACTAAGACTTAAGGTGGCTATCCTGTATCCTGACACTAACTAAATATCCAGCCATTCCCAGGATCATGTCACTGGCCAGAGAGCAATGTTCACTGCAGTCCCCTAGCCCAGGTTCCATAACCAGCAGCCATCATTTATTTTATTTGTAAATTTCAAGAGCTCTTGTTTCCTTCGGGTTGTGACATTTTCCGCATTTCAATCCTTCACAGCGTATGGTGGAAATTTCATTACTGCAGCTGTTTGTGCAGGGGAAATGCCAACCCCAGTGTGGGGAGATGTAATTCAGTCCTCAGAACACCAGCTAGGCAGGCCCTGTGTGCACTGCTCAAGGGAAGGCCAAGGGACATGGCAGCCTCTGTTCCATGGGGAGATCACAGACCTGTGCAACAGGAACTGCAGGCCAAGCAGAAGGGGAGAGCTGGGCCTCAGGCATGCCTGTGTCCAAACCAGGTAGCCACCCAGGTAGCCCTCTGTTGATTGATGCTTATCTACACGGTCAGCCACCATAGTCACCTCCTCTAAAGACCCCAGCCAGCCTGGGGTAAAGGAGGAGGAAGTCTCGCTCACTCACTTAACACCTGGGTGGTCTGGAAAGGCTCCCACAGAAGGGCTATGGAACTGTGTTCAGGGAAAGGGGTTTTGAGTAGCAAAGAGGACCTAATCCAGACCAGACTGCTGCTCAGGCCACAATCCCCGCAGCAGCCCTTCCTCCATCAGGATACCTACCCACGCCCCACCTAAACACTGTGAATCTCCAGGTAACCGACTTCCTGGTGCCTGGCTCTCTCACATCAAAGAGGTGTTGGTGGTTACACATCCTGCTCTTCAGCCCTCCCTTGCCTCCTGCCCAGGAATCGGAGAGCCTGGCTGCAGGCTTGTGCTGTGAAATCACTTCCATCCTCAGATAGCTGTAAGAAGAAACCCCCACTTCTGCCACAGGGCCCTGATTATTCTCCTCAGAGCCACTTTTATGCTTTGGTTTGTCTTTCTGTCCATCGTATTAATAATTCTTCTAATAAATTCCTTACCCCTACAATCCATCTCACTGTCTCCTTGGACCCCCACATCTGAGACCTTTCAAGTTCTAGGAAAGATACATTAGGTCAGGGGACCTGAAAAGCATATTCAGGCTGGAGGGAGGGCAGCAGGTCTCTGAGTGAGGGAGCTGGATCCTCAGGAGTTGTAGACAGAGCTGTCACCACAGACTGGGCTGATTGATCATTTGCGCAAATCCATCACAATTTGGGGGCAGGATGTGTGGCTTCTATGTACAGAATGTTACATGGTAGTAGGTACAGGCAAAGGCCAGCAGAAGCTTCTATTGTGTTCCTTAGAGAAACAGACATGAAAGCTATAGGGAAGGAGAGGGAAGCCAGGGAGCACGGGCTGTAGGATGGAGTGTCCACTAGAGTTTGCAGATAGCCACTGGGCAGAGCACCTTGGATCACTGTCCTTTTCAGTCCCACTACTGAGCAAAAGGCTCCTTTCCCCAGTGGGCTACTAGGAGGAGAAATGGGAGAGGAGATGAAGTGGTGGGTTCCAAGTGTGTGGAAGGCACTGCACTCAGCTGTCTGTGGGAGGTCCACCTCAGTACTGGTGTGCTGTACACGAGACTGGTAGATTGTCACGTGCTGTTGAGCCCACCAAGACGCTGTCTGTGGAAGCAGGGTTGCCACCTGCCCCATCCCCAATTCAGACCCAAGCATGTTTAATGTCAAGTGTCTCCCAATATTCCTAGTCCTGGGGCAAGCTGCCCCCTCCCTTAACTCTGTAACAAGAAGAATGAAAAACAAGCACTTAAAGATATTAAAGTCATTGTGGAGTTGAGAACAGTTGGAAGGTAAACTATTTCCAACCACGGTTACTATTGTTTATCCCATAATATGAAAATGGCTACCATGGAACGGGAAGCTAGGCATTCATCTGTGGACAGAATGCTCTGTCCTGCCCAGAACTCTATCAGGACTTCCAGCATGATGCTTTCCGCAGGGTTTCCCTAGTCTGTTTTTGCTGGACATTCTGAGTGCCCAATTTGATGATGTTTTATCTCTATCTGCCACTTCTCTTTGTCCCTTGCTATTTAGGCTTTCACTTCTGCTTCCTATATACTTAATAAACTCACTCATTCAAACCTAAAAGCACAGCTATGTTAGATCACTCTTAGGAGATACAGAATACCCAGCCAAGGGGCTGGAAAGGGGTTCAATCAGTTATAGCTCTCTGGCTCCAACTCTTAAAAACTGCAGGGGTGGGGCCACCACAGTCCAGCTACCTGTAAGGTCCACTGCAGAAAGCCTGGAAAGAAGTGTTCACCAATGGAAACCTTGATTCCCTATATCCCTATAGAGCTGGAGAGAGAGAGAGAGTCTAAACACTTGTCATCTTCTAATGCAAGGGGCCTGACAAGTTCCATTCCCCCAGAGTATCCCTCATCAGAAGAGAGTCAGGTTGGGATACTGCACAGAAATAAGTTGACTTTGTAGGCCTGACAACCATTACATACCTGCTTTTCAGTGCAGGAGTGAGGAGCATGGTCCCACACTTAGTTTGTACCCAGCATGTGTGGTGTGGTCACTGAGCCCTCACTATGGTCCCCTGCTGCACATTTACCTCACAGACAACTCTAAGGCCAGTCAGGGCAGGAAGGCACAGTTCTTTCATTATCTGTTCTAGTTTGTTTCTCCATTGCTGTGACAAAACACTCTGACCATTAACAACTTGGGGAAGAAAGAGTTTATTTGGCTTACATCTCTCAGGTCACAATTCATCAGGGAGCCCAAGGTAGGAACTCAGGGCAAGAACCTGGAGGCAGGAGCTAAAGCACAGGCCATGGAGGAATGCTGCTTACTGGCTTGCTCCCTTGGCCCCTGCTCAGCCTGCTTTCTTTTATAATACAGAACAACCTGCCCAGGGGTGGCACTGCCCACGTTGGGCTGGGCCCTCCCACATCACTCGACAATCAAGAAAATACCCCACAGACATGGCCACAGGCCAGTCCAATGGAGACAATTTCCCAACTGAGGCCCTCTTTACCAGGTGTGTCAAGTTGACAACTAAAGCTATTTAGCACAATTGACCCCTTGTCAACTTGACACACAAACACATCACTATTAAACCACAACCTTTCCATTTCTTGTCCCCAAGATATGATGTTAACAATATCACAACATTAGACAATACAACCTTAAAAGTCCCACAGTCCTTAAGAACTCCAAACACTTAAAAGTCCATAGTCTCTTTTTTAAAAGTCTCTTAACTGTGGGCTCCTGTAAAATCCAAAACAAGCACTGTCTTATTTCAAAAGGGAAGAATTGGGCACACCTAACAAAACCTAAGTCCAGCAAAGTAGCTCAAGGCTGGACATCTAGGATTCACTCATGATCTTCTGGGCAGCTCCACTTCTCTGACTCTGCCACCCACCAGCACACACAGCTCGGCTCACAGGCCCAGGCCAGCTCCATTCCATACCTACTGCTGTCCTTGGTGGTCGTCCCACAGTCCTGGCATCTCCAGAAAGCTGGGGTCTCCACTGAAACTGAGGCTACACCTTTACCAATGGCCTCCTATGGCCTCTTGGGATGCAAAGCCTCAGATTCTCTCTATAACCCCATCAATCCTGGGGTCTTCACTACAACTGAGGCTGCACTTTCTCCTATGGCCTTTCCTGACCTCTCAGGGTGCCAAGCCTCAGTTGCTCTCTGCGACCCCTTCACGCCTTCAACACCAGAACCATGCAGGAGACTCTTACTCATTACCAAGTCCTGGTTCCAACTTGAGATGGAGGCTCAGGCCCCCTCTGGACCACAGCTTCTGTGTACTGACCCTGAGGAGATACTTCGCAGAAGATTTCAGCACAGTGATGCTGGTCTCTTGTTACTTACAGTTGATTTTTCAGCCCCAGCTAACCAGCATCAATTGTCCCACTAAAACAAAGGTTTTACTTCAGTCGTTCTGGTCTCTTCTGAATCACAGCTGATTCTTCAGCCCTAGCCTACCAGAACCCACAGATTCTTAATTCAAGAAATCACACAAACAGCGCTGATAGTCTCTGCTTCCCTTTGAAGCTTCACAAGCCAGGCCTCCATTGCCCACAACTCTTTCAGCAGAACTGTTCCAAGCTCCACAGCAACAACTCTAAGCACTCAGTGGCTTCTCTAGGCCAAAATTCCAAACGCTTCCACAATCCTTCCCGAAACCACAAGGTCAGGTCTGTCACAGCACTGCCCTGTGATCCTGGTACCAATTTCTGTTCTAGTTTGCTTTCATGCTGTGACAAAATACCCTGACCAATAACAACTTGGGGAGGAAAGAGTTTATTCGACTTACATCTCCCAGGACACAATTCATCTGGGAGCCCAAGGTAGTAACTCAGAGCAGGAACCTGGAGGCAGGAGCTAGAGCACAGGCCACAAGAAATGCTGCTTACTGGCTTGCTTCCCTGACCTGTGCTCAGCCTGCTCTCTTATACAATACAGAACAAACTTCCCAGGCATGGCACTGCTCACAGTGGGCTTGGGCTGGGCCCTCCCACATCACTCGACAATCAAGAAAATACCCCACAGACATGGCCACAGGCCAGTCCAATGGAGACAATTTCCCAACTGAGGCTCCCTCTACCAGGTATGTCAAGTTGACAACAAGCTATCCAGCACATTATTCTTTATCAGCTATGGGCTCCGTGACTTTAGGGTTTTGAGGAGGACTCTGATGGTCATGTATCATCTGAGCTGTGGTCAAGCTAGTGGTCCTGCTCAGACCTGAAAAAGCAGGCCAAAGACCCAGGAAGACCTCACAGAGTCTACTCTGCCTGTCATAGTTTTTGTGAACTTGATACAAACCTGGGAGGAGGGAATGGCCAATGAAGAATTCACTCCATCAGGTTGGCTTGTAGGCATGTCTGTGGGGCATTTTCTTAATTGCTGATTGATGTGGGATGTCCACCCTGCCCACCGTAGGCAGTGCCATTCATGGGCAGTCGGGCAAGGTAGTTGAGCAAGTCTGGGAAAGCAAGCCAGTGAGCAGCGTTCCTCCATGGTCTCTGTTTCAGTTCCTGCCTTGGTCTCCCTCAGTGATGGACTGTGACATGGGAGTTGTAAGATAAAATAGACCCTTTCCTCCTCAAGTTGGTTTTGGTCAGTGTTTTATCACAGAAACAGAAAGCAAGCTAAAACACTGCCCCTCGCACAGCTACCATTGGTTCTCATCCTGCTAGAGCAGCTGGGAACTGGCTTTGAGGTGGAAAAACAACTTCTGAGTGGAATCCAAGGTTGGTGTTAAATAGTAGTGTGTTTCCCAACCTCCTCCCTGTGGCATCTCATTGTTAAAAGCGCCCTGAGACAGTTGTATGGACTCTGCACCACTAGTGCAACTCAGGGGTGACATCAACGGAACCTATTTATCAAATGAAAATCAGGTATATAGAGAAGTTGTAGTAATGAAAGCAATGTGGTCACTGCGCTTAACAAAGTATTTGACTCTACTAAATAAAACTTTATTGTTTCAAATCAATGAAAAAGGCCTACACATACCATTTTCCTGCTTATTATTTTTATTTTCCGTGTTGTTCGAAATTAAAATAGGCTTATTTCCATCAGTGCAGTGTCTGGTTATTGAGGTTAGAAATTATAGTGGATTTGCTGTGTGGCTCAGAGCAAGTCTCTCTACTTTTCTGCTTTAGCGTCCTCTATAAAACATTCCACTGTGGGATGTGGCAAATGAAATAGGAAAAGCAAGAGTAGGTTTTCCATGGCATCGTTTGATCTAATCTGTTCATCTATTTTAATTTGCAGCCTCCTTGGAACCACTCAGCATCAGAAACTCCAGTAGAACCAAAACACAGCGTTGGAAATGAGGGGTCGCTTCTTGCTACCTCAAACTTAACAGCAATACTCAGTTCCCACATAAGAAACGGTCTCCCCAAAGGGAGACCCAAAGGGAGGCTGGCGAAGTCTCTATACCTCGGCGGCGAGGTTTCTCTACCTTTTACATCCAAGACTCAGTGCAATTTTTGAAGGGCTGGGAGTTTGTTCCTGGGTTGGGGATGAAAGGAACAATAGGAAGGTTTACCTTCAAAAGCCCACCCTGGCTCCTGCAGCCACCTCCCTCCACCACAGCTTTGCTATGAATTATGCATGAGGCTCTGGTGGGAGCTGCGTGCTTTTTCAAATATTTCTCTAATTGATGAGTGGGGCTTTGATGAATGGCTGTAGAACCAGGGGCATCTGATCACAGGAATTCTGTCTTGTTCCTCCTTGACAGATGTTTATTTGACTTAAAGGGAGTGCAGGTCCAAGGAGCTGCCTCCCCCACCTCTCTTCACTGTAAACAGAAATCCTACAGTTTTGTTCTTCAACCCTAGCAAGGACTGTTCTCTGAGGACTGAAGTGTGGTGCTTGCCATCAGTCAGATGAAAAGGCCTGGAGCAGGAAGCGGGAATGTGCAGCCCCCATCTTGTCTGCGTCCTTGTTCTTCCTGAGTGTTCCCCTGCATGCTGGCACCTCCTCTGGAGACAGTGAGAACCCTTTACAGTCAGGATGCAGGGTTCCAGAAAGGACCGCAGTGGCGGGGGCTGAAGGACCAGGCCTCCCAGCCTCCTGGCAAGATCGTAGTGGGATCCCAGACCCTAAGGAAAACACTAGGATTCTGGAGTGGGTACAGAGATGGGCCCCACCTCAGGCCTTGACCTCTTGCTAATCGGTATGGACGTATTTCAAATCCTGTGTGTGGTCTCCCACCCTGAGTGGTCCTTGAGTAGTTCTTCTCTAGTTCTGTCCTGAGGGAGGGCACATTGCCACACCTCAGCCTGGCATTGGAAACCTTCCTTCCTCTCGCTACAATTCACCCCTCCCACCTTACTTCCTGCCACTTCTCTTCATCCTGGGCTCCCGAGTTCCAGCCACCTTGATGCCCTATCTGTGGCTTGCATAAGGCATGCTCTTTCCATGAAACCTTGCTGTAGCCCCACATTGTCACATATGTCTAATCTAGCATTTAATGTGTATGTTGTTGGTCTCACCTGTACCATACATTATTAACCTATGCATGACATTAGGTCTTATACATGAGATTGATTGGGCTCTTGTTTCCACCTGTCACTGCAGGACCTCAGTCCCCCTTCCTCACATCCCACACTCTCCCAGTTATTTGAGTTGTCAGAGTACAGTTCAAATGGGTTCACGGAAAACCCTTCCTGGAGGGGAATCACCTTTTCCTGACCTTCTGTTTCTCTACTGAGGGATGTTTGTCAGCCTAGTGTGCTGTCTTGTCTGTACCGTGTGTCTGGTGAGTATACGATAAGGCAGGGGACATGGGGGTAGGGACTCACCCCTCCTCTTCTTGCTGATTTGAGATCCACCATGCACACATACATCTCCTCTAAGCCACTTGTCCTATAGAGACTGGCTTGTGGAAGGGAACCTATGTTTCTCAAAATGACCAACATTTCAGAATAGTTAGCCTTTGTTGTCAACTTGACTAGATTTAGAATCATCTAGGGAACTGGTGAAGGGACCCTCTAGCCTATGGGTTGGGGGCTCAGATGGAATAAAAGGAGAAAGGGAAGACAGTGAGGAGAGCCCAGGCCTTCCCTTTCTCTCTGCTTCCTGTCCACCATGAAGTAAGCTTCTCTGTTCTGCAGTTCTCTCCTCACAATTGCAGAATGAACCCTCTAAAGCCATTAGCAAACAAACAAAGCAAGTTAATTTATTCTTTTAAGTTGTTTCAAGTATTTTGGTCACACTGACTATAAGTAACTAATAGGGATTCGATAGGCAAGTACAGCACAGGGTGTGTGGGCATCCTTGCTGTCTAGATCAAGTCAATGTCCCCAAGATGGCTTTATGAAGGACAAAAGTTGCCTGCTTCCATCCTGGGCAGAGGAAAGTGAGAGGAGACAGCGTAGTTAACAGTCCTCAAAACCCCAAAGTCATAGAACCATAGATGATAAAAGATAGTAATGAAACTCTACAAATAGGTTCACA
The DNA here is from genome assembly GCF_000622305.1 of Nannospalax galili. Classification (NCBI taxonomy): domain Eukaryota; kingdom Metazoa; phylum Chordata; class Mammalia; order Rodentia; family Spalacidae; genus Nannospalax; species Nannospalax galili. The sequence continues at coordinate 2,068,965 of NW_008352659.1, read as the reverse complement.
CAGATACATGTAATAACTTAAACAAAACAATTATTTGAAAACAATAAATTACTAAAAGCACTCTAGGAAAAATGGATAATATGAATAGTTCTATATTTATTAAAGAAATAGCTTCTAGCTTAAAAAGAAAATCTCCCAGAAAGGAAAACTCCAGGTCAAGATGGTTTCATGGGCACATTCTGCCAAATATTTAAGGAAGGAATAACATCAATTCTACATAACCACTTTTAGGATAGAAGAGGGAACACTTCACAACACATTTTATAAGGCCGGTATTACCTTGAAGTCAAAACCATATAAAGATAATACAGTCAGAAGAAACTATAAGCAAATATTCCTCACGAACACACAAATGTAGCTCCACAGAAATTACGAACTGAATAAAAAGAAATGCATTGCATCAAAGTAGAAGCAATGGAAGTAAGACTGGAATAGTCCTTACAGTTTTGGAAATAACAAAATTGGAGGACGTGCACTACCTGGTTTTAAAACTTATAAATGGCAGGAATCAAGTGAACAGAGTGTTGGTGAAGGAAATGACTTGGAGACTAGTGGAACACAGCAGATTCTCAGAAACAGACAGGCATAGAAATGGTCACATCATTTTTGACAAATGCATTGTGGATAGGATTATCTTTTTACCAGTACTAATTTGAAATGATTGGTGGTCTATCACCGAACTGAGGCAAACCTGATAAAAACCCTCCCACACCTTATACAAAATCATTTGCTGATATAAATCAAAAATAATAAAACTAAGGTAGGTGTGGTGGCGCACACCTTTAATCCCAGCACTCAGGAGGCAGAGGCAGGCGGATCTCTGTGAGTTCAAGGCCAGCCTGACCTACATAGCAAGTTCCAGGCCAGCTGGGGCTACAGGGAGACCCTGTCTTAAAAAGAACAAAAATAAGTAAATAAAATAATAATAAAACTGATAGGATAAACATGAGGAATCTTCATGACCAAGTGAGGCAAATAGTTCTTAGGTATGACACCTCTGGCACAGTTCACACGAGAAGCATACTCCATGAATTGTGACTCATCAAAATCAAGAACGTTTCCCTATGAAAAACACTACTGAGAGAATGAAAAGATGAATTACTGATGGGAAGAGAAAGGTTAACCACACACCCCACAAAGGATTTGTGTCCACAAAGTCAACAGAAGAAATCAAAGAATAACAAAGTGGTGAAGCAATTTGAACAGATCCTTCCTCGAAGATACACAGATGGAAAATAAGTTCTTGAAATCCAAAATAAAATAAAACCACCATAAGATGCCACTAGAATGCATTAGAATGGTGTTTCAGCTTCATTGCTGATGCTGTGATAAAATACCCTGACAAAAAGCAATTTAAGGGAGCAAGAGTTTACTCTAGCTCACGGTGCCGGACTACAGTCCATCATGGTGGGGAAGTCAAGGTGGCAGAAGCTTGAAACAGCTGTCACAACCAAGGAAAGAGAAGAGGAACGAATGCACACATGCTTGCTCTCAGCCCACCTTCTTTTTTTAAAAAAATATTTATTTAATAACCACATAATTAGAAGAAGCAGTTCATGACAACAGCATTGACATATTCAATAACAATTTCCAGAGCTAAGATGCATCTGTTTCAAGATTGGCCGTACATTTTTAGGTTTACAGTTGAATTATTACAGTTATACAATATTGTACTCAGTATAAATCCTTTAAGACATAAAATTAAATGAGGTTTTAACCTTTAAAAAAGATCTCCATTTCATTATTAATACACACAGTTTCATACAGAAAAAATTCATTTCAATGAAATTGATATTAAGATGTTAGTACATGCATTTCTAATATCTATATATCTGATTATTACTAGTCACTGTTGGTTACTTTCTGAGCT